>NC_064851.1:51916027-52256027 GCF_024139225.1 Suncus etruscus
TGTGTGCAAGGCAACCACCCTACCTACTGTACTACTGCTCTACTGCTCCAGCCCCAAATACTTTTTTTTTTGTTTGTTTGTTTTGAGTCACACCCAGTGGTTCTTAGGGGTTACTCCTGGCTCTGCTCTCAGAAATTGCTCCTAGCAGGCTGGGGAACCATATGGGATGCCAGGAATCGAACCATCATCTGTCCTGGGTCAGCTGTGTGCAAGGCAAATGCCCTACAGCTGTGCTATCTCTCTGGCCCCCCAAATACTTTTTTTTTAAATCCAGAGTCACCTTTCTTTTCACATCTTGTCAGGAATTTCAAACAACAGATTTGTCAGGATTGCCTCTGACATTGGGCAGTAAACACTGGGGTTTAAAACTAATTTTGTGTTTGACAGGCATGCACATTAAGTCATATACATAGGAATTTTCAGGTTCTATGAATACAAAAAAACTGATATTGCAAAAAAAAATCACTGATATTGGTATAAAACACTGTATATACTCAAGTAAACCAGACCCAAGTATAACCTGACCCAAGTATAAGCCAACCCCCTAATTTTACCCTAAAAACTGGGAAACTTAGTGACTCGAGTATAAGCCAAGGTGGAAAATGCAGCAGCTACTGGTAAATTTCAAAAATAAAAATATATACCCAAAAACAATTACAATAACTGAGGAATCAGTAGGTTAAATGTTTTTCAATATTTATTGCTAAAGTAAAACTGTAAACTAGCAACAATAACTTTAAAACTTTAAAGAAAGTGCAGAAAACGAGTTTAACAGGTATATAAGCTAAATCACAAAGATCAAAATCCTTCAAAACTGGATTCCTCCTTCTCCTCATCTGTATGTACAAATAGAGCTTCAGCTGTATCTGATATAAGGGTATCAGCATAGACATTGTCATCATCACTGAGTTTGCAGATATCATCACTGCTGTTGGTCTCATACAAAGCACAGAATATTGAGGGGAAACAGTTAAGTGGCATACAGTTCAGTTCAGTCACCTAGCTCTTCAGCTCAGCCACGACTTGTGGACTGAGCTGAAGCACTATGAACAGATGGCACTCCAACATACAGCAGAAGACGACTGGAGACTGTGTGCATTGGATTCAGTGCGTGTATAACCTGAATTTGGGGTTTTTTCAGCACAAATTTTGTGCCCAAAAATTTGGCTTATACTCGAGTATATAGGTAGCTCATTTTTATTATCTCTATAGTGGAGTTGTCTGTATTTTACTAATAGAATTTCTAATTGTTCATCAGATTTTTTATGTTAATTCATCTATAGATATATATATTCAACATTTTTACCTTTTGGCGGGACACTCCTGGCTTGCTCAGGGGCTACTCCTACCAAGCCCAGTGCCTGGAGGAATCTCTTTAGATAGTTTCTCCAGGATTCATGGGTCAGGAATCAGACCCCAGCTCTAGCATGCAGTACATATACTTTAGCCTTTTGAGACATCATTATTGCTCATAAATAATTATTTTTAATTATTAATTTAATTGTCCCAGAACTCCACATTTTCCTTGTTCTTAGCTTACATAATATCTTACTCTATCAAAAACCCTTTCTATAAAAACTCATTAACAATTTATAAATGTAAATTGAAATTTGACTATTTGATTGCTGTGAAAAGCAGTGCTTTCCTTGCAGTGATGGTGAACATTCTGACCCTAACCAAGTAAAAGCATCATTGTGTAAGGAGCTGCTATCTCAGTGTTAAAATGGAGCCTGTGTATTCCTGACAAAGAACAGATTTGCAAGTTATTGATCTCAGGGAACATTTGAGAAGCCAATGTATCATTGTTTAAATTGCCTGTTTCTATAATACTATGAGTTAATGGTAAATAATTCAGGGGTTTGTTTGAGAATTTTCCATATACAAAGGGCTCCAGAAAGTAAATTTAGCTGCTGAAGGTGTATTTACAAGACTTTTAAATCATCAGTGGTTAATATTTCATTCTTCTTCCTGTATTTCCTACATTCCTATTATTGCTAGTCAACTATGTTACAAGAGAAATTTATTTTATCACTGTATTCCCATTAATCTTTTAAATAATAAATATTTTATTGCTTTTTATTTTATTATCTCAAAGCTATTGTTTTTCCAGTGAGCAATTATTTTACCATAAGGCTGAATCAATAGACATTTCACAAGTAATATACATAGGTTTATCATCAATCAAAAGCCCTAAGGATCTAACACAGTACTTAACAAAATTGAATTAGAAATTATTTTCTTCATTCCTTTTGCTTCTATGATGAGTTGAGACTGCAGACACTCTCACACTCACACACTCACACCTACCTGATGTGGAGAAGTAATGGTTGATTTGTTGTGGAGCTGGGGATTATGGAAGGCAGTGTATCCTTCCCACCCCCCCACCCCACCCCCCACACCTGGTGGCGCTCAGAGGTAAACTCCTGGCTCTGTGCTCAGAAACCGCTCCTGTCAGGGTTGGGAAATCATATTTGATACCATGGATTGAATCTGAGTCCCTCCTGGGTCGACTGCATGCAAGGCAAATGCCCTACTGCTGTGCTATCACTACACTCCCCCACCCCCCAAGTATAGCCTTTTTTTACACTTGACAAGTTAAGTGGTGCTGTAGATGAAATTTGTGGCCTTTCACATAGAAGGCAGGCCTCTACCACAATGATGCTTTAGGAGTTATTCTAGTTCTGTATCTTAGCAGTGCCCCAGAGGGGAATAGAGGATACTGGAGATAGAATTCTGGTCATCCACATGTAAGGCAAGCACCCTATCCACAGAACTCTCTCTCTAGCCTGCAGATATTTAATCTACTTGTTAAATTTTATTCTATGCAAAGTGCTTCCTTCCTTATTTTCCTTTTATTTGCTAGCAAAACATTTACTAAGGGCTGGAGAAATAGTACAAGGCTTGCCTCACATTTAGCTAAACCCCTGTACTGCATGTGGGTCTCCAACTCTCTAGAGGCCATATCTGAATACACAGACAGAAAGAGCCCCTGAGGGGACCAGAAAGATAGGATAGTGGGGTAGGGCTTTTGCTTTGTTCATGACTGACTAGAGTTCCATTCCGGCATTACATATGGCCCCTCAAGTCTACCAGGACTAATTTCTGAGTGCTGCCGGCTGTGACCAAAAATCCAAACCCCAAACCAAACAAACAAACAAAAAAAATGAAATAACCCCTGAGACCCAATGGATACGGCCCAGCTTCTTTCTGCTAATCCCTGCCCCACAGCACATCACTTCTAGCACTAAAAAAGAATAAAAAGAATTACAATTTTGTGAAATACTCAACTGTGTAATTGGTTAGAGAAAATGTTATTCTTTATTTATTTATTTATTTATTTTTTTTTTTTTGGCTTTTCGGGGCCACATCCGTTTGATACTCAGGGGTTACTCCTGGCTAAGCGCTCAGAAATTGCCCCTGGCTTGTGGGGACCATATGGGACGCCGGGGGATCGAACCTTGGCTAGCGTTTGCAAGGCAGACACCTTAGCTCTAGCACCACCTCACCGGCCCCAATGTTAAAGTCTTTTTTTTTGTTTATGTTTTCAGGCCACATCCGTTTGATGCTCAGGGGTTACTCCTGGCTAAGCGCTCAGAAATTGCACCTGGCTTGGGGGGACCATATGGGATGTGGGGGGGGGGGGGGCAGAATCGAACCGCGGTCGCGATCTTTCCTTGGCTAGCGCTTGCAAGGCAGACACCTTACCTCTAGCGCCACCTCGCCGACCCCAATGTTAACGTCTTGAACTCGGGATCTGCCACCCCAAAGACCACCAAGGATGTCAACAGGAAGTGATGTAAATTCAAGGAAGTTTATTTTAGGGTTCTGGGGTCCAACATCTCCTAAGAAATAAGAACCCCAAGAATGGCTCACATGGCAATTATAAAGGGTATCATTGGCTCAGTTTAGGGGATCCCCACCTCTGAGTATTAATCTTTTTTAAATTATTGGTTCTTAATACAAGGTTGGGCAAGGATTGGTTGTAGTTCAAATGTAGCATTAGATGAACAATTATGGTGGACTGTCAGCTCAGTGAGGGGTGATTAGGCATCTCTAGATCCAGGTTGTGGTGTCATCCAGCTATCTGTCCACTGGTTTTTGGCCTCCAATATCTGACCAATTCCTTGAATATCTCCATAGGGTCCAGTTCCAGAAACTGGCTATTCTATTGGGCCTAGTCTTTCTACCTTAAAATTGCAATCTGTCATAGCGCTCACAGCAAACTCAGGTTTACAGTTAATTTCTAAACCAAACTTTGGATTCTAACAAGATATGGCTCTAAAACAAACAAACAAACAAAAACAAGAAAAAAAGAATGTATGTAAGTTTCAGTACTAATTGATAAAATATTTGAAGAATATATAATCAGGGCCCGGAGAGATAGCACAGCGGCGTTTGCCTTGCAAGCAGCCGATCCAGGACCAAAGGTGGTTGGTTCGAATCCCGGTGGTCCCATATGGTCCCCTGTAACTGCCTCTGCTCCTGCCCTTTACTGGGAGAGAATTCCGGCCAGCAGCTTTCTCTCAACCGGGACAGAAGGCAGAAATCAGCTACAAATAATTCGCGAGTGTTAAGCTCTTTTGTGAACACCTAAAAAATTAAGCTGCAGAAGTTAGTAAAACGCTCATGGTGACGTATGCCAGTCAAGAGGCTTTAATGAGGGAGAGCAGGGTTTATATGCCCTGCTCCTGTGGGAGGGGTAGTAACATAGGATTGAAATATAAACCAATCAGATTTGTACAAGTACAACAATTTTAACCAATGGGAGCATAAACACATTTTGATGGCGGGAAGGATAAAGAGGAACCTGGCAGGATGGGGGGAGGGGAAGCAAATCCTTAAACAAATAGCTAATTGATATTTACGCAAATACAATTTTTTGTTTAGCCTATTTTCCATTAAATCTTTCTTTTGTGCAAGCAATAAGGATCATAATTTTAAACTTTACAAAAACCTATCTATAATTATGTGTTTGAGAGCAGTTACAAAAACAGGTTCCATGGAAAGGTTAAGGAATCTGGTTAAGCCAGATTCTGTGTGCTGGGCTAAATTTATTTGCAGAGTTTCCTTTTGGCTTTGGGGCTAAGCAAAACTTTATGGCTTGAATCAGGCGGTGGAAAATTCATACAGAGTTCCTTTGATATGTGGGATGCTCCGTCTCCCACAGTCCCCCCGTGCCTGCCAGGAGCTATTTCTGAGCAGACAGCCAGGAGTAATCCCTGACACTGCCGGGTGTGGCCCAAAAACAAAACAAAACAAAAACAAAAATATATATATATAAAATCAAAATTTTATTTACTAATAATGTTAATATAACACTTTGAAAAACTCCCACAATTACCCAACCTTTGGTAATACAATATAGCAAAATATTTTGAGATTAATTTGACTTTGTTTATTTTTTCTTTTTTTTTTTTTTTGGTTTTTGGGCCACACCCGTGACGCTCAGGGGGTTACTCCTGGCTATGCGCTCAGAAGTCCGCTCCTGGCTTGGGGGACCATATGGGACGCCGGGGGGATCGAACCGCGTCCCGTCTCCTAGGCTAGCGCAGGTAAGGGCAGGCACCTTACCTCGAGCGCCACCTGCCCGGCCCCGACTTTGTTATTTTTCATAGAAACATCTTTATTGATAATAAAGTGATAGAGCATTTGCCTTGTCCTATTCAGGAGTGATTTCTGATTATAGAAGTAAGCCCTGGGCAATGCGGGATATAGCCCCTCCCCAAAATAAAACAAAACAAAATAACATTAGGTTATTTTTAAATCAAAAGATAAAGGTTTGATATCCAAGATACTTAAGGAGCTCATAAAGATAAAAAAAAATGTGGGAGAAGAGGACCGGGAGCAGTGGCGCAAGTGGTAAGGGCATCTTGCTTTGCCTGTACTAGCCTAGGACGGAACACGGTTTGATCCTCGGCTTCCCATATGGTCCTTCAAGCCAGGAGCGATTTCTGAGCGCATAGCCAGGAGTAATCCCTGAGCGTCACTGGATGTGGCCCCAAAACAAGCAAACAAACAAATAAACAAAAAATGGGAGAAGAAATGAACAAACCCTTCTCTGAAGAAGTCTGATGGATGGACAGTAAGCACAAGGAAAATGTTTGTGATGCTCGCCATCACTTATTATCAGGAAATTATTTATTGATTGATTTAGGGAGACAGTAGTAGAAGGAATTGACCATTGGTGGTAGGACTGGGTGTTTGAACATTGTATGCCTGAAATTATTATAACTTTATAAATAACAGTGCCTTAACAAAAAAATTAAAGATTAAAACAAAGTTTGAAAGTTGAATGCTTTCTTTCTAAGAAGGCAAACTCTGTCTTTTTATGTGTGGATTTTTTGTTTGTTTGTTTGTTTGATTTTGTGCTCAGTGTTATTACTAACTTGGTGCTAGAAGATCATTATTGTTAGTCTTCATGGGACAATACAGTGCCAGGTAATGAATCTGCTTTCTTTTCCATGCAGCAAAGTTTATGCTGCAGAGCCCTTTAAATTATCTTTCTAACCCCAAACCAATACATTGCTTAAAAATCTTATGAAATAGATTTTTGTTGATATTGATTATCGGATTATGCAAGTGTACCTGAGAAAACTCAAATAAGGGACTAGAGAAATATTTCAAAGCAATGAATCACTTACTTTGCATACAAAGAATCTATGTTTGCAAATACCTATATACTCCATAATCTTGAGCACTACCAGAAACAACCACCAGCACTGTCTCTGACCACTGCTGGGTATGGCCCACCAAACAGAAAAGGGACACATGCATAAATAAAAGAGAACTAAGATGAGACAAAAAATAAAGGTCAAATTATGAATTTAACTGATGCATCTAACTAGAATCTAATACTAATTATTATTGAATGTGGAAAGGAAAATATATAGTTTGAGACTAACAGAAATTGAGTAAGAGCCATGGAGATAGCACCATAGACTCAGCACAAACTTTGCCTGCACCCTTTGTCTCACAAGCATTATTTTAGTTTGCCCCTTTAATAATTATCCGACTATCCTTAACACTGAGCCAAGTTTTCTTAATGTGTTACTGAATGGGTTTGCCAAAACTTTCATGAAGCGGTGCCCAGTCACCATTGCCCCAATAGAGCCAGAGAACCGACAGCAACTTTCTGCTTCTGTTTGTCTTGTTTTGATTTCTCTTACTTCTACATGTTAGCAAGCCATTAAGAGGGCTAAAAGGGGGCCCGGAGAGATAGCACAGCGTGTTTGCAAGCAGCCGATCCAGGACCCAAGGTGGTTGGTTCGAATCCCGGCATCCATATGGTCCCCGGTGCCTGTCAGGAGCTATTTCTGAGCAGACAGCCAGGAGTAACCCCTGAGCATCACCGGGTGTGGCCCAAAAACCAAAAAAAAGAGGGCTAAAAGGACCTTGTATTTACAGAATAGGCTGCTTTATAAGGGTAATTTAGCCCTTATACTATCATAGCCTTGTTGGCTTTTTTTTTTTTTTTTTTTATGGTCACACCTGATGGTGCTTAGGCTCTGCCCTCAGGGATCACTCCTACCAGGGACTTGCAGGACCATTTTTGGTTCTATGGATCTACCCTAGGTAAGGTGCATACAAGGCAAGAGCGCTTTCAATTGTACTATTTCTCTGCCTCCTCTGCCCATTTGCTTTTTTTAAAGTTCAAAGCTCTAGGACTAAAATATACAGGAAATCTGAAAGAATATTTGGCAGTGCTGTATTAAATTTTAATTATAGTGTCCTTGATGGAGCATGGAGTTGTCCTGACGTCTCCAGTTCCTTTAGGCAAGTGGGTCTGAGGGTTCAGGATAATGGCGAGGAAACGACCCACAGCAGTCAGGTGAAGTCAGGAGATATGCAGCTTTATTAAAAGCTAACTACCATGTATTGGTAAGCACATGGTAAGCTAAGCAGCCTCTTTCCTGCTCCTGCATATATTCTGGTCTCTCATCTCTCCATGCTGCTTCTTCCTGCTGAATCTCTCACCCCTCCCCCAGACAGCCCCTTAAATTACCAACCAGTTCCCTCCCAGTTATGGCAGAGTCTCCCTCTCCAGGTGAGATAGCCAGGAAGTTGGGGGGAAGAGTAACAGGCAAGTGTGTTCTATTCTGTTTCCTACTTCTTTTATTCTTACCTTAGAGCAAAATAAAAATAATTAATCTGGACTCAGAGACAAACAGTGTTAAAGCACTATTCTTACATCTACTGATTCCATTTTCAATCCCTGGGACCCTGTTAGTTTTCTCTGAACACAACCAGGCATGATCCTTGAGTAGAGAGCAAGGAGTAATCCCTGAGCACCACTGGCTGAAAGAGTTAAAATGCACAGGCTGATCTACATTGAGGTTTGCATTTCTGCAAACAAACTCAGAGCTGGAGGTATATATATTGAGAGCCTCTATAAAGTGCAGGCACTCAAGAGTGGGTGTGGTTCTGTTCCTACTTTCTACTAGCCTAATGTTGAGGGGGGAGATGTTTTGGGTAACATTAACACAAAACAGACTTCCAGAAAGAAATCTAATAGTATACAAGTTACTGGTATTCTCTTTAAAAACTGTACTTAACATATACATAATGACCAGACTAGCAATATTTATAGGATATTAATGAGGCCAATAAATTTTTATTGAACTCTATGTGTAGCCTCTCTTGAGACATGAATTTTCAGGGCATCTAGTCAATGCTTTTAAAAGTCAAAGAAAGGGAAATATTCAGGGGCATGGAATAAAATAAGGGTTATGGAGTAGATAGGTCTTGCATACATTGGTTATTTATAAAAGTAGAACATACTAAAATTACAAGAAATAAAACCAGGAAATTATTATACAGATCCAGGCATATGTTTACTCTGCTTCAGTGTTTTCTCATGCTTTCCAGAGCATCATGATGTAGCCCTTGAAACTCCTGGAGGATGAAGGTCTAAGCATCTGAGCCTTGGTGACAAAGAATCTCCAGAGAGGCCCTGGAGTCACTTGAGCACTACATGAGATCTCCCCCACCCATAAAAACACCAACATGGATATTGTTGCATTTAAATAATTAACGATGGGGCTGGATGGCGGTGGATTTCTCTCTGTGCCATCCCAGGCCACGTGGCTCAGCAACCTCCATGCAGTTGACGAGTCCCCAGGCCCAGGTGAAATCACTCACTCACAGTCAGAGGTCAGGAAGCAACAACTTTATTCAAGCCCTAGCCACCACGTGTGTGTGGCCTATTCATAACCTTTCAAGCACAGCAATATTTTGCTAGCCCTTCATCTTATTTCCTGTTAGCCATCTTCCCTTTGTGCTCCATGCTGGTCAAAGACCAGAACACAGAAACCCAGAAGCCAGAGCGCACAGCAGCGCAGAAAGGGCAAAGAGCCAAAAGGGGAAAAAGCCAAAAGGGCAGAATTCCCTTGGTTCAAGCCTTATCTAACATTTCCAAGACCCCTCCCAGGAATGGGAGGGTCTCGCAGGTAAGGTTACACCTACTATCCGGTTCCCAAGACCCCTCCCAGAAATGGGTGGGTCTCAGGGTCTTAATAGTTACACCCACATTCCTCCTTTTCCTTAATATTTTTATGCACCAACGTAATAGGAGTGAAAATTAATATACCAGGCCCTTTTCAAAAACATATTTTTGCAAAATATACTTTACACCTGTAACCTAAAACTCTATTAATGCTTTTTACCAAGCACTATTTCGGAACTTTCATGTTCCTATACTTTTTAAACTATATTGGGGGAACTTTATTGTTCCTATACCTTTTCTATACACAAGTACTGCAGCATACATACATAACATACATTTTAAAAACAGGCTAAGGTACATTAAAATACACAGTAAAACATTTTGCAATTGAAAATATTAACTATGAAAGACAACAAAACACATTTAAATCATAAAGAAAATGACTAAGACAAAGATGCAGGTGGTTAGAAAATTAGATGTTAAACTGTATTACCTCCCTTTTTTTTATTTTTAACCACTAACTAACTAAAGACTTATTCCATTACCAACTATGAGTGAAATATATGACTATCCGCTTAGTTCCTACACCTAAATTCACAGTTTAGATGATTAATTTGTTTCCACGCTGATCTTACCACGTTGATTTCACCACGTCGCTTTTGTAAACTTTTAGAGTTTAGATGCTGGTTTGTCCCCACGCTGATATTACCACGTGGCTTCTGTAAACTTTAAAGTTCAGATGTTGGTTTGTCCCACGCTGATCTCACCACGTGGCTTCCCTTTCATAGTTTCAGGCCCCGTAGACGGTTCTGTTGACCATGAGGTTGCAAGTTTCGCTGCCCGCCCCCCGCGGCCGGTTCGCTTCTGCTGTTTTACCTTTGTGACCTGGAGGATGGATTCCAGGTTTTTTTGCTTTTCCCGGGCCAAGCCGAGGCGAGCCGAGCGGAGCCGAGCCGAGCGGAGCCAAGCCAAGCCAAGCCAAGCCAAGCCAAGCCAAGCCAAGCCAAGCCAAGCCAAGCCGATCCGCTTTTTTCCCTCCGGGCAGCACTTAGCAAGCAAGTTTTCAGCCCACACCTTTACAGGGCGCTTTTGGATGTTCAGAGTTGTAAAAGTCCAGTCCCGAAGTTTCCAAAGTTGAAATCCAAATTCAAGCCGCAGGTCATTTTTAGAAAATCAGTTCATTTTAAATACAGTCTTTTTTCTCCTCCGTTTCCAATTTAAGCTTTTAATCAGTTTTTGTACAGGCCGAGGTTTTTTGTTTCTTGTAACAAAGTTTTAGTTTTGGGCCTGGGCCTAGGCTGGAGGTGATGCAAGCTTTCATTTCCCTCCTTTCAGTTGCCCTTTTGCCCCTAGAAGGGGTTGCGGCCATCTTTGAACATGGCTCCACATGGCCATACACTTTGGGCTGACTGCATGTGAACAGAGCGAAAATTAAACAGAAGAGCAGAAATGTCACCATATTTGCTGTTTTGGTTGGGTCCAGGATTCATGCCCCTGTTCAGGCGCCAGATATAAACAGAATATCTCACAAAAAGCAGCAAGAAAGGAAAACAATGTATTTGTTTATCTTATAAAAGTAAAAAATCTTGTATTTCTTCAGTCACTCTACCAGGGGTCCTCAAACTTTTTTAAACAGGGGCCAGCTCACTGTCCTTTAGACTGTTTGGAGGGCCAGATTATAGTAAAAACAAAAATTATGAACAAATTTCTATGCACTACTGCATATATCTTATTTAGAAGTGAAGAAACAAAATGGGAATAAATACAATATGGTGGCCCTGCGGGCCATAGTTTGAGGACCATATCCAGACATTGAAGCATTGCTAATAAAAGCTCAAAAGAATTAAGAATTAATAATACATTTACAATTACTTTTGCCCTTCACTAGATATAATTCAGTGATGAATAAGGAAATGGTCTTTTGTGAAGGCTCAGTTAAGGATGTAGTCATATGAATCTGTTTCCTTCTACGTATGAAGCTATTTCCCTTACGTAGACAGAAGGAATTCAGAGAGAAATACTGTTCCTTGTTTTTATTTATCTCAGTAGGATCAATGTCAAGAACTCAAAAAGTATTCTGGAAAGTGGGGCCAGAGCGGTGGTGCAACTGGTAGCATGCGCTAACCTAGAATAGACTGCAGTTCAATCTCCCATCATCCCATATGGTCCCCCACGCCAGGAGCGATTTCTGAGTGCATAGCCCTGAGCATCACTGGTGTGGCCCAATTAGAAAAAAAAAAGAGTATTCTGCAAAGTATGTGTACTTAAAAGAATAAATTGGAATGTGCATTGCTGCTTATGTTAAGGTTACATGCAGAAAGTCAGGGTTAACAACTCTCAGATACAATTATCATGGAATTGTGTATATGTGTGAGGGGGACTGGAGACCATTGACTTAAGGAAAAGAAATTGCACAAAAAACAGAGAAGCTCATAATGTTATTGCTGGGATTAGGAAGCCTCATATCTTACTTGGTTAAGGTTACCGGTATTAATTTTTTTTTAAATACATGGTACTTTCAAGTAGTGCTTGGGGACATTGGTACTCACAATTATACTTGTCCAACCTGATCTAGTAATGCATTGGCCTGGACTACCCAGTACTCCTGGGGTAAATACTATACCTGACAGTGGTAGTGGATGTGGGAAATGGGTGGACCATGTGCAATATAATAAACACACATCTTATGTAGGCAAGTTATGTACCTCTATGGCAGAGCTTTGTCTCTTACTCAGGGTTAAGTTTTTTATCATGTGTACAGATTACAAACTTTCTCTGAGAATCTTATAAAAGTGCTCCTTATAGCACAAATTATTTTCCATATAGACAGAGATAAAGATTTTGTTTTTGTTTTGTGTTGTTTTCACTTGGGCACTATACCTAAGTGCTCAGGGACTCAGTCCTGGTGGGGCTTGGGAGACCATATGCGATCCCAGGTATAAAATTCAGGTTGACTACATGTAGGTACTCACTTACCTGCCCTACTCAGTACTACCTTCTAGCTCCCAGAGATGGATATTTTTGTTTGAGTTTCTGTCTAGTTGAAGAATAAAAACAAACAACCCCCCCAAAACAAGAACAAAACAAAAACAAAAACAAATACAGAGTCCCATGGTTAAGATCTGAGACATTTGTCACAGCAAATGCAAGTCTGTAGCAATGCCTTCTCAGAAGGGTGTGACATAGAGATCATCAGCTGAGCAGATGAAAAGATTAATTCCAGATTGGTGATGACTTGAGTTAGAAGTGAATGTCTACATAGAAAAGTAAACTTCTTGAATTATATCAAAGTTATTAAAAAAAGCCAGAAATATATATATTACTTGTCTCATCTTTTAGGGAAAGTGAAATTATCCCCAAAAGTAGTTTGACTGTGCATTGTCTTTATAAGAAAACAGTCTTCATGAAACCAATGTATGTTCATATGAAACCAATGGAAGTTTATTTGAACACTTGAAAGGCCAGCATTCCTTCCCCTATGTCCAAGATCATTTTATGTGAAATAATTACACTCCTATTTTATTTTTGTATAAATATTAGTAAGCAGGATCTTTTTATTTATAAAATGAGCAAATGTTTACTTGGACGTTTATTAAAAAATAGGTAATAGGAAATAGAAGAGAGAAATGATCAAAGTACCGATGAGAGGTTAAGTCATTAAGGTCCATAGATCATTCATATATATATAAACCTTCACTAGTGTAACATTCCCACCACCAATGCCCCTCCATCTATCTCCTCCCTAACCTCTTGCCTGTATTCAAGACAGGCATTCTATTTCTCTCACTCACTATCATTGTCATGATTGTTGTCAGTGAAGTTATTTTTTAACTGAATTTGCCCACGTTTTGTGGTAAGCTTCATATCATGGGCTTCCAGTCCTCATCCTCGGGTATTATAAAAAATAATGTCTTTTATTTTTCTTAAAATCCATAGATGAGTGAGACTATTCTATGTCTATCTCTCTTCCTTTGACTTATTTCATTCAAAATAAATAGTTTTCCCATGTCCATTCATGTATAGGAAAATTTTTTACCAATGTCCCCAGTTTCCCTCCTACACTCATTCTATGGCAGAAATTTTATTTATCTTTCTCTATACATGTTCATCTCATGATAGGGAAAATTTCATGACTTTATTTTTCCTGACAGCTGCATAGTATTCCATTATGCATATGTACCCCCAGTTTTCTTTAGTCACTTCATTTGTTGTTAGACATCTGGGTTGTTTTCAGATTCTGGCTATTGTAAATAAAGCTGCAATGAACAGAGGGCATGAATAGGGCATTTCTTGTATTTGTGTTTTTGTGTTCCCTAGGATATCCCTATTGAGTGGTATAGCTGGGATCATATGGGAATTCAAGTGTCCAATTTTTTGAGGAATCTCCATATTGTTTTCCATTAAGGCTGAACTAGATGCCATTCCCAACAGTAATGAATGAAGTTTCTTTCTCCCCACATCCCCTCCATCACTGATTTTCGTGTTCTTTGTGATGTGTGCCAGTCCTCTGTGGTGTGAGATGGTACCTTCATTGTTGTTTTGATTTACATCTCCCTGATGATTAGTGATGTGGATACCACTAGAATTTATGCCAAGATGGGAGAAGGTGGGTAGGCCCTAAGCATTGCTGGGTGTGGTCTTCTGCCAGAGTCCATGAGGCTTTTGGTTTGTTGGAAGCCGGGCAGGCAGTACTCTGACAAGATTCTTCTAGTTCTTTTTTTTTAAATAGAGAATCCAGAAGCCTTATCACAAAACTCCTAGGCCCAGAGAGGAAGAAAGAGAGAGAAAGATAGCTTGGGTTTGGAATCAGGGTAAGGGTCAGATTGAGGGGCCAGGTAAAAAGATAAGGTACAAAAATGTAAAGAATAAACACTCAAAAAAAAATACAATAGAAGGTCTGTCAAAATCAGGAAGAAAAACCATAGCCATGAGCAGAAATGGTCTTGGTCAGGATTGCTGCTCTAACTGCCTCTTCAAACTACCAAGGACTCTCCACCCTCAATCTCCACTGAGTCTCAGTGTGTGTGTGTGTGTGGGGGGGGGTTTATAGCCTTAGCCAGCCTATTGATTAAGTTGATTAAGTTCTTTTTGTTTTGTTTTGTTTTGTTTTTTTGGGTCACACCCAGAGGTACTCAGGGGTTACTCCTGGCTGTCTGCTCAGAAATAGCTCCTGGCAGGCACGGGGGACCATATGGGACACCGGGATTCAAACCAACCACCTTTGGTCCTGGATAGGCTGCTTGCAATAGGCAAACACCTCTGTGCTATCTCTCCGCCGCGATTAAATTCTTTCTTAAAGAGCAAACTCCTTTTATGTCTGTTGCTAGACTGCTGCCTAGGGTAATACAGTAATGTAGGACAAGAATCTTCAAACAAAACAGAACAAAACAGAAATTATCTACTCCTTTAATCTCCTAGTCTTTCTTTGGGATTCTGTACAGAACAGTCAAAAGAAAGTTGTCCACTCAAGGGACGCCAGATCTACCTAGCTGAACCTTGATTCTGCACAACCCAGATTCCAGGGCTGCAATTACAGAAAAAGCATTAAATTGGGACAAACCGATATTCTGGGGTGAACATTTGAGAATTGGTTAGAAACAATGGTTAAAAAACGTAATATAGGTTGATATTGCTGTTGTTCTACACCTGAAATCTAAAAACTGGTAATGGAAATTTTATTCATTGTTCATATTGGGTGCTTGGTCTAACATGGACTCATTTGGACAGCAACTCATTTACTTTTTTTTATTTTGTTTTGGTTTTTTAGGTCACACCCGGCAGAGCTCAGGGGTTACTGCTGGCTCTATGCTCAGAAAATCGCTCCTGGCAGGATCGGAGAACCATATGGGATGCCGGGATTTGAACCACTGTCTTTCTGCATGCTAGGCAAACGCCCTACCTCCATGCGATCTCTCCGCCCAACCCATTTTACTTTTTTAATTATGTTTTTTTTAATTTGTTTTCTTAGAAATATTAGTGTATTTTATTATGAAATTACTTTCCTGAAATCTATGATGGAAAAGATTATCCATAGAAGGATAAAGATAGAGATATAAAGATGTAAATACATGTATAGAAATTATTCATATATCATGCCCTCTATACATATATAAAGTGTGATTTTTCTAGAGTTTAATATATTTTAAAATAAGTGTATTTGAATTTTGAAACATTGAATTGTGATGCGACTTTGAATACATTCCTATTTCACAACATTTATGCCAAATACTTTTAAAAATTTTGTTTTGGGGTCAACCTGGGCTGTGCTTAGGACCCATTTGTGGCTCTGCACTCAGGAAGCGATTCTAGTGGGCATCAGGGACCATATAGTAGTGTCAGGGTTCATATCCAGGTTACTCACATGCCAAATAAGTGCCTTATCTGCTATAGTAACACTTAGACCATTTTTCCATTATGTAGTTAAGGTAGTTGTAAAGTGTATCATTTTGTCTTATTTCAAGTTTTTATGTTTTTCTTTATGCATACTTAGGGGTTAAATCTAGGTTTTTATTCATGAAGGAAAGTATTTTACTTTTGAAACCATATTCCCTGATCCTAAATTTAAACTTTAAAAATAAAAATGAGGGGCCAGAGAAACAGCACAGCTGTTGCACACGACCAACTCAGGTCATACTTCCAGTTAGATTCCAGTATCCCATATGGTCCCCCAAGCCAACCAAGAGCCATTTCTGAGCACAGAGCCAGGAGTAACCAATGAGCGTCACCGGGTGTGACCAAAAAATCAAAAATAAATAAATAAAAATGATTACATCACTCTTTTAAGTGTGTCACAGAGAAATCCAAATGCTGTACCAATCTGATATCCATCATAAGCCATTAAAAAGCTATACACTCTTACTTAATATGCAAATTTTTACATTGTAAAGTTTTCTTCTCAAACTCATTTCTATTCCACTTCCCCTGAATAATTTTATCTAAATGTGATGTATTTTAATGTTTGAAAAATTCTAATGGATAATCATGGTGCACTTCTCTGCCACAAAAATATTTTAAAATGTGAATTTAAAGTATTTTTATTTTCTGAGGTTCCAGTAATTTATGTAAAAATACTACAGTGAGTAGGGTGCTTGCCTTGCAGGTAGTTGACCTGGCTTCAATCCCCAGTACCCATAGAGTTTGCCAAACACTACCAGGAGTAATTCCTGAGCAAAATGTCAGTAGTAAGCCCTGAACACAGCTAGTGTGGCCCAAACACCAAAATAATTAAGGTATAATTACAGTTATTTTCATTATTAATTATCAAGACCAACATACATTCATTGTACTCTGATAAATAATTAACATAACATTTTTGAAAAATGAATCTGGAGACAGATGTGTCTTCATTTTAATGTATGTACAAGGGTAATATGATGAGTTATAATGAGAATAGTATCAATAAGAGTTCATATGTGTTGACACTCATTTTGTAGCATATATTGTCTTTCATGAGTTCGCATCCTATTATGTATTGATTACCACATTTTACATGCATCTATGGGTAACATTACCTATCTTATATCTCACTAGAAACAGATAAAATTTTCAGCATTAATTCTATTTTATTTTTTGTTTTAATGATGTAACCTTGGAAAAATCTTTATTTCCATAAGTAATAAGAATGGAAGAAGTTTTATTGTGGCAATATAGCTCAATTTTAATATTTTTGCAGCAATATGATAAAATATTGTAAATGACAACTTCAATTTTGTTGAAACTCAGAATTAGAAACCATCTAATTACAAAGTATTTCTTACAAAGCAGTCATTAGGGTTCTTTCATTTCTGGGAAAATTATCAAGGAGATTACAGTAAGTTACTAAATGAATACATGTTACTTTCATTTGCTAACTTAGAGGAATCACAATATACTCAGGGTTGAGAAAATACTTTTAACATTATGTAAATTGACCTTTACAAATATAACATTTTGTTTTGTACGTGATTTATTCATTATTTTCACAGTTACTTTATTAGATGTGAGCATGCATAAGTATATCACATATTTTATACATACAGATATACACGAATTCATATAAG
Organism: Suncus etruscus; assembly: GCF_024139225.1. Lineage (NCBI taxonomy): Eukaryota > Metazoa > Chordata > Mammalia > Eulipotyphla > Soricidae > Suncus > Suncus etruscus. The sequence continues at coordinate 51,933,509 of NC_064851.1, forward strand.
TTCTGAGAATATTAGAGAATGAACATGAGATCATCTGAAATCAAACCTAGGTATTGGGGCCCGGAGAGATAGCACAGCGGCGTTTGCCTTGCAAGCAGCCCATCTAGGATCAAAGGTGGTTGGTTCGAATCCCGGTGTCCCATATGGTCCCCCGTGCCTGCCAGGAGCTATTTCTGAGCAGACAGCCAAGAGTAACCCCTGAGCACCACTGGGTGTGGCCCAAAAACCAAAACCAAAACAAAACAAAACAAAAAACCATAGGCATTGACACCTATAAGTCTTTTGCTCTACAAATTGAAGCATTGAAGCACACCCCTAGCCTCCTCCACCAGCTCCTCCTCTTCTTTTCTCACCTTTTTTCTTCTTCCTTTCTCCTCTTCTTCCTCTTCTTTTTCTTCCTCTTCTTCCTCCTCCACTTCCTCTTCTTCCTCCTCTTTTTCTTTTTCTTCTTACTTTTCTTCCCCTTTTCTTTTTCCTCTTCTTCCCTTTCTTCCTTTTCTTCATCATCTTCCTCTTCTTACTCTTCCTCCAACTCCTCTTATTATTATTCTCTTCCTGGGTCTCTGGGACTCAAATTATTCCTATGTTGTTTCTATTGAGTTTATCAAAAACTTCTTCTTTTCTTCTTCTTCTTCTTCTTCTTCTTCTTTTCTTCTTCTTCTTCTTCTTCTTCTTCTTCTTCTTCTTCTTCTTCTTCTTCTTCTTCTTCTTCTCCACCTCCTCCTCCTCTTCCTCCTCCTTCTCCTCCTCCTCCTCCTTCCTCCTCCTCTTCCTCCTCCTCTCCTCCTCCTCCTCCTCCTCCTCCTTCTTCTTCTTCCACTCAGACTGCATACTCTCTCTCTACCCTCGATTAGCAAGGGCCAAAGGCAGTCACAAAAGCAACACCTAGAGCCGGCTTCACACTCAGGAGAGGACGCTCTGGCTCCTCCTTGTGGCTTTGGGTGCTCTACACGATCAGAGAAAGTTCTCTAGTCACACACTATAAAATGATCCCTGAAAGTATAGTCTTAAAGATTTCTATTTTTATCGGTTCACATTCTTTGAGTAGTTTATCCATTGTCTGGTCATTTGCCTTAAGGTTCTTTTCCAATCTCCTGCTGTATGGAGCTGTTCTGCATCTCATCCTTTGGCTCACTGACCTCATCTTCAGCTGCTGTTACTCTGTTGGAGAGGCTTTCCGTTGAGGAAACTCTATCATCAAAATTATGAGGACTTCTATAAGAGAAATTTAAGTACTAAATTGTCTAAGGATGAAAGATTACCTAGAAATAGCTAATTTGCTTTCATTTATTATCAATTTGTCTTCTTTGAAATTCAAAGAGATAAATTAGGAGAGTCTTCTGGTCTAATTTTATTTTTTAATAGAATTTTAATTGAATAATCATGAGATGTAGTTACAAAGTTGTCCATGATTGAGTTTCAGCTATCCAACATTTATCATTCACCAGTGCATGTTTTCTACCACGAATGTCCCCAGTTTGCTTCCAAGCCTCTCTCTGCTCTCCTACTTGCCCACCTCTACGGTAGACAACCTTCTCTCTGTATCTCTGTCTGTCTGTCTCTCTCTCCCTTTTCTTTTTCCTTACAAACCACCATGGCTTGCAAAATGCTTACTGAAGAGGTATAATGTATTTTACTTTACCTCCTTTAAGCACTCAGTTCTTGTCCAGAGTGACCATTTACAACTATTACTGTCATACTGGTCCCTTCTCTGCCCTAACTGCATTCTCCTACTCTTGTGGTAAGTTTTCTCCATGGATCCAGTCTCTGTTTCCTTTGATATAATTGCCATTATATCTTTATATATATATACATACATACACCACAGATGAGTCTGAGCATTCTATGTGTATCCTCATTTCTCTGACTCATTTTGCTCAGCATAATACTCTTCATACCCATTCATGTATAATGATTTAATTTAATCATATAATTTAATCATTTAAATTTAATGATTTTATTTTTTCCATAACAGCTGCATAGTATTCCATCTTGTAGATGTACCATAGTTGTTTTATTTTTTTAATTCACTCATCTGTTCACAGGTACTTGGGTTGTTTTCAGATTTTGATTATTGTGAATAGTGTTGCAATGAACACATGAGTACAGAGGATTTTTTTCATTTACGGGGGCTTCTACAGTATATTCTTAAGAGTGGTATTGCTGGGACATATGGATAGAATACAAGCTTTGTATGTGTGAGGTTTTGAGTTTAATTTCAACATAAAAAAATCACAGAGAAATTTTTTTGAGAAAAGGCTAGAAATTAGAGGAAGTGAAGCTCACAGACTCTCATCTCTTATGGTTTGTTTCTATCACTCAACCAAAGTTTATGCCTTTTTCTTTTTTGGGCCACACCCAGAGGTGCTCAGGGTTTACTTCTGGCTCTGCACTCAGAAATCACTCCTGGCAGGCTCAGGGGACCAAATGGGATGCTGGGAATTAAATCTGGGTCTGTCCCAGGTTGTTTGAGTGCAAGACAAATGCCTTAGTGCTGTGCTATCACTTTGGCCCATATGCCTTATTCTTATACATTTACTCGACTCTCAGCTAAGCTCTTGAATCAGAAAGGCCACTTTAGTTGTTCTAAACCAGAGTAGTAGAAATTGTAGAAATTTGACAGATATGACAAATTCATAGACTTCCTGAGCCACGTTCATGCACCAGGATGAAAAGTGATTTAGATAAACCAGAAAGATACCCAAGATTAAGTCCTGGATGTATAATTTGACAAGGCCTATATATAGATTATATTATATATATCATATAGATTTGATCAGTGAGTAATTGCCTCCTAGCCCAAAAAGAGTAAAGAAACAGTACAGGCTTCTGCTAGTCAGCTTATAACTAAGACAGCAGAGCTATTATTGTTATGGATCTCAGTGGGACCTTTATATAGGACCTATATCTTATATAAATCTTTTATTATTATCTTATCAGAAAACTTAAATTTAGTCTTCTTGTAAGCAAGATAGAGAATGAACTCTTTCATAAAGAAGTACAAATAAGCATAGTAAGGAAATATCAACTACACAAAGCAAGAGAATCTAAGAACTGGTATACTAAACTGAGTTTACCATGAATGTGAGGATGAAGCTTGAGGGCAGGACCTTGAGACAAGGGTGAAGAGAAATAGACACTACTGGGGGGATGTGATGTGAGAACATTATATGGATGAAAGTTTGTCTGTCATTGACAGTGATGTAAATCACATATGCCTTGGATATGAAAGATAAGAATTTGATAACATATAACACATGCTTTTCCTTACCTGTAGTGCAACTGGCTCTGACCCTGGGACCCCCAAGCAACACTACCCCACTGCTGGTTTCCTGAGTTCTTTCAGATGTGTTTCAAGTACTGCCTGATGTGGTCCCTGTAAAATAAATAAATAATAAAATAAAAATAAAAATAAATAAAATAATTAAATAAATAAAATAATTAAATAAATAAATAAATAAAATAAACAAAAAAACCCTTCTTTAGTGAATTCTTCCCTAAATATCTGCTTTGTCTTTTTCCTCTTTTCTGTCACCTTCTACTATAGAACTAATTTTGTCTCATCTGTTGTTAAAGGGAACAGTCTTCTACTAATGTATTTATTTATTTTTAAGTTTGGGGCCAAAAATCAGGTTATACTCAGGAGTTATTCTTTAGTCTGCACTCAGGAATTACAACTAATCATGCTGGAAGTCCTTATAGGGTGCCAGAGATTATTCCCAGGTTAGCCCTAAGCAATGTAAATATCCTACCCACTATAATATTGCTCTGTGTCCCTACTGGCATCTTGAAAGCATGATATATTACATATGGTTAATCTTTTATCCCCTATATTCCTAACTGGCTGATTTTGAAAGATGAGTCCTTGAAAACAAGGCATACTTTTATCTGTCACAGGTGCCATGCTATTTAAAGAATAAAAGCTATCTTACCCCAAAGTAGCTAAGGGTTCAATGGGACCAGAACAGTAGCTCCTTAGTGTGTATGATAAGAACAATGATAGGGTCGTGGACAATGCCACAGTTGCAAGCACAGGGATGCTTTTTTCAGCAGGAGTGGACAGACCAGAGATGATTACCAGAAAAATGATGCTGGGTTTATAAATGGGTCTTAGGGATAATGGGATTTGGGAGTAGTCAATGGAAAGGACATTCCAGGCAAAGTCACAGAAGCATGAAAGAGATGGTAGGTTTAGGGCAGTGCTTATCAAATAGTGGGGCGCGCCCCCGGGGGGGGGGGAGTGAGGCTCCGTAAAGCGGGGAGCGTTTGACCTCAGCAAACACTGTCATAACAAGCTAAGCCCCGTGTTTATGTCTCTGTATGTCTCTGGAGCTGAGAGTTGCTGTGTCCTGCTTCAAACCCCGCTTCGAAAAGTTAAGCATTGCAAAACATGCTCATTGTAGCCATTAATCCAGACATCACATCTGATTAAAAAAAATCAGCTCAAATTATTTTATATATTTTTGTTTTGCAGATTAAAGTATTCTTTTAATAAAGATACTATTTACAGTAGCGCTGGGGGGGCATGAAAAATATTTTCTTCTTCCTAGGGGGGCATGACAGAAAATAATTGAGAAGCACTGGTTTAGGGCAACATGAGTAATGTGGTATTATAGAAGAGTAAAGTTTATATAGGGTAGGGATGAGAAATAAGGTTAGGTTGACAAAGGCATGTTAAAATTCTATTTCTGAAAGCATACTGCATGGCTGGTGATCTGATGCAGAGACTGCTTCCAATCAATACAAAAATTAAAAAAAAGAATAGTCACAGAATTAATATTTGGAGCTGGGACTGCTACACTAACATCTCTGTTGTGGGAGAGAAAAACAATGTCAAAGAATGAAAAATTCTACATTTCTAAAATTCAAAGATGAAAGACTGAAGATGATTTAAGGATGACAAGTAAGATACTTAGAGATACACTGCATTGCTAATACACTAATTACTGATAGCTGGGATCGTAATCTGAAGTTTATTGAAAAACTGCTAAGGATTCTAAAACATCTTGGAATTTTAGGCAAATATATTTCTATTTGTAAAACCCCAGGATAGCATTATGGTAGGGTGTTGGCCTTGAAGCTCTGAAGTCATAATTTTGATCTCCAGCATAAGCTTATATGCTGAATGTGTTCCAGATGCACTGCCATTTAGGGTCCCTGCAATGAAAAATGATGATCTCTGACATACTACACCAAGTGTGTTTGCGTGTCTGAAATTACAGCTAAAATGTATGATCACTAACAAGCACTGTCTTTAAAAATGTTCAATTTCGGGCCCAGAGAGATAGCACAGCGGTGTTTGCCTTGCAAGCAGCCGAGCCAGGACCTAAGGTGGTTGGTTCGAATCCCAGTGTCCCATATGGTCCCCCGTGCCTGCCAGGAGCTATTTCTGAGCAGCCAGCCAGGAGTAACCCTGAGCACCGCGGGTGTGGCCCAAAAACCAAAAAAAAAAAAAGTTCAATTTTTGTTAAGTACAACTGAAGTGTGTGAGCACTGAAGCTAAGTGTATTACACCCCCCCCCCCCCAACTCCTTACAACAACAATGGCAACAACAGAAAAGGAAGGAAAACTAGAAAAACAAAGGACACTTACATTTTTTTCCCATTGGGGAAAGGGCTTTAACTTTTTTTATTAGATTCAAAAAGATTTTGCCTCTAAAACATTTAAGATGCTTTGGCCTCTATAGGCAACTTGAACAAGGATATGAAGTCACATTGTTGATGCATTGCATTGTTGACTTATAGCCATAATGTAATTTTCTGGGGAGAATCTAGAGTTAGCAGGTAGGCCAGAAGTTTATGACCTTATAATCAATTCCCATGTCACAATAGAAATTTACTTTTCAATAATATTTATAATCAACTTACTCTGTGCTAGAAAATGGTGCAAAGAGTTGATGTCTTGGATTGGAAACATGGCTCAATGGTAGAGCATTTACCTTGAAAATGTAAGGTCTTGTGGCCAGAGTGATAGTGCAAATGACTGACAGGTTCAATCCTCAGCATCACATCTCTACAGTCCTCTGAGCACTGTCACGAATGATTCTTGTGTAAAGACCAGAAATAATCCCTGAAACAGCCAGGCATGGCAAAAAAAAAAAAAAAAAACCTAAAAAAAGAATGAGAGAGGGGCTGGAGTGATAACACAGTGGATAGGGCATTTGCCTTGCACACAGCTGACTTGTGTTACATCCCCAGCATCTCATACGGTATCCCAAGCCTGCCAGGTGTAATTTCTGAGCAGCAACTCCTGACCATTCCTGGGTGTGGTCCCAAAACAAAACAAATAGCAAAACCAAACAAAAAAGAAAGGAGTGTAAGAGAGAAAAAAAAAGAATGATAAAGAGAAAGAAAAAGAAAAAAGATAGAGGAAAGTAAGGAAAAAGGAAGAAAAAGAAAAATTATGAGGTCAAGATTGAAAGAAAGGAGGAAAGAGAAAGAAAAAAAGAAAAATCTTGAAGTTGAAGGTTGAAAGAAAGAAGAAAGAAAGATAGAAAAAGAAAAAGAAAAAAAGAACAAGAAAGAAAGAAGGAAAGAAAGTAAAAGGAAGAGAGAAATCTTGAGGTTTGATTCCCCACGTCTCATATTGGCCCTCAAGCCAGGAGGATTTTTGAGCGCACAGCCAGGAGTAACCCCTGAGCATCCCGAGTGTAGTCCAAAAACAAAAAAAAAAAAAAAAAAGGATAGATCCTAACACCACAAGTCCCCTTACACTACAGGGAGCAATCTTGATATTTGAATAGGCATCCCCTCCTTCAGCAAACTAAGAACAGAAACAAAAAGTTGGCATCAATGAAGCTATTTAAAAGATTTAGTCTGATAGCCACTACAGAGAAGTTTCACATGAATCTACTTGAGATAAACCAAAAGACTTTTGAGTTGAGAGATCAGGTAGGGGAGTGGTGGGCAACATTTTTTTTCAACTGAACCAAATCTTGCCAAAACCACAATTGAAATTTATTTTGAGAGCCACATTTTTAAAAATACATAGGATGGTACACTGTTTTTAGTTTCAATAAGTTTTTATTGAATTATTCGCATGCAATATCACATATGGTCGGGAGGTAAATAAAATAATTAAAACAAAGTTTGAACAATTTTTATTTTCAATATTGTTAAATTCCATAAAATTTGCCTTACAATGTAGAGAAAATTACATCCTGACAATGACTGACAAAGTCACAAACATTAATGTGAACATTGGTCTTGCATGTCCTTAGATAGATTGAATAAGTCAGATTTGTACGTTGTTGTTTTTAATTTTAGGCACAATTACAGGTTTTCATCGATAAGACAATTTCTCAATTTACTCTTGATAAGATTCATGCTTGAAAATGATCGTTCGCATAAATATGTAGACCTGAACAAGGAAAGAACAGCAAATGCTAGCTTTTTTAGTTGATTATAGTCAGGAATATTATTCCAGGTGTTAAAAATCAACATATCTTCCTTCTCCAGGTCTTTCCAAGCAGACCACTTGGGCTGTGAACTAAGTTCTCATTTGTGTTTCTCCAATCGTTCTAAATTAGGACAAAGACATTCAAATTTCGAGCTCCACAGTTCTTTGTTTTTTTAAATCCAGCAATTGCATTTCAAACCAACCACCTAGAGGTGGCCGCATCCATACTCAGGGAATTAGCATGGTTCCCTGGAGGGGTCTCTCCCTGGCCCTGCCCACATCTCTCATTTCCAAGTTCCAGAGGCATATAGAGTCATATAGTTCATATTCATCCCCTTCATTCCCTCAATCCTTCCTTTTTCTGTGACAGAAATTGAGTACCTTTCCTTCCTTCCTCCCTTCCTCCCTCCCTCCCTCCCTCCCTTCCTCCCTTCCTCCCTTCATTCCGTCTTCCCTTCCTTCCTTCTTTCCTTCCTCCCTCCCTCCCTTCTTCTCTCCCTCCCTCCCTTCTTCCCCTCCCTCCCTCCCTTCTTCCCTCCCTCCCTTCCTTCCTCCCTCCCTCCCTTCCTTCCTCCCTTCCTCCCTTCCTTCCTCCCTTCCTCCCTTCTTCCTCCCTTCCTCCCTTCCTTCTTCCTTCCTTCCTTACCTGTCCGTGCTCAAGGGTTACTCCTGGCTCTGTGCTCAGAAATTGCTCCTAGCAGGCTCAGGAGACCATATGGGATGCCAGAGATCAACCCCAGGCCTGTTCTGGGTTGGCCGCATACAAGGCAAATGCTCTACTGCTGTGCTATTCTGGCCCCAATACTTAGAATATTTCAGTTACAAAGTTTATAAATAGTTTTCAAAATAAATTAATACAATATTTTTACAACAAAGTTATTTTGTGGAGGGAAAAAGAGGATGCCATATAGGTTGTGCCTCAAATTTCTAAATATCACTAGTCAACCTCCATATTGATTTCCTTCCATTGCTATAAACAACTCTTATAGTACAATTTATGGCATTTTATTCTTTGACAATTTTTTGTATTTACATTTTTTGCCTCTTACTTTTCTTCATTCCCTTTTTCCCTAGAATCCAGACTTGATATTTTACAGATGGGTTCAAGTTAAAATAATGAATATGGAATATGGTCAGCATAGGAAAAGATGAAGTGACTGACTCCCACTTGGTACAATTATGCTTGGTCCATGAAAGTTGGACATGCTTTGGTGTGAAAAAGGGAGAGTAAGTATGAGTTTATGGGCTGGATTGATTATGTATACTAAGAAGAGCACTTGCCTTGCACCTGACCAACTGGGGTCCTATCCCCAGAATCACAAATGGTTCCCTGAGCCTGCCAGGAATAATTTTGAGTAATCCCTGAGTACAATCAGATGTGGTTCAACTCCTGACCCCACATTCCCTCCACAGAAAATAAAGGAATAAAAAAAAAAAAAAAAAAGACTTCTTCCTGCAAAGACATATTAAACAAAGGGGAAATTGTACATATAAAAACAAGCTCTTATCTACTAGGGATAAGAACTCATACTTGTTTACAACACAGGGATATCTCCCACCCTGAATGTATGTCATGTGGAAACAACTTAGGCTCCAGGGAACTAGACACTGACCTTTCAGCCTTAACTCCTGGATACCAGACATAGATACGACAGAATTCTCCGCAACAGCTCAAGGAACCAAATCCCCTCTAGGGCATTTACAATGCTGCTCTGACACCAACATGAGCCAGTCCTAAATTGATAACCTGACAAGGAGGAAATGGGAACAACTTGATCTAAGAGCAAGTTGTCCTCCCTCATCAGCTATCAATAAGACAAAATCAGAAAACAAGTCACCCTTTGATATGTGCAAAAGCCAAGATCGCTGTATACTGGATGTTGCAACCAAGACTGGACAGTACACATCCAGGGACCAACAACAACAACAACAGCAACAAAAAGCTCTAGCCTAGCTTTTGGAATACGATCTGTTCAACAAACAAGAGCTCCAATTCCAGAAGGTTGACTGAGACAACCGCAACTGAACGGGTCTTCCGGAAACATAACGAAAAACTTTATCCCAGGCTCCAGTCTAGGAGCAACATAACGACCAAAAACACCAATACAGACTGTTACTCCACCCTGGATTTACGTGTAGCGACCTAAGACCCACCCATTTCTGGGAGGGGTCTTGGAATAGGTAGATAAACCCGAAAGCCAGGGATTAAGGGTCTTTGCCTTTTGGCCCTGCTGGGCGCTCGGGGGAAGATGACTGAATTATAAGATGCAGGGCTAAAAATGGCCGAATGCTTAAAAGGTTATGAGATAGGCCACACACACGTGGTGGCTAGGGCCTAAATAAAGATGATTCTTCCTGAAGCCTGCCTGTGAGTGAGTGATTTCACCTGGGTGACTCGCTGGCTGCATGGGGGTTGCTGAGCCACGTGGCCTGGGATGGCAGACAGAGAAATCCACCTCCATCCATCGCCATCCAGCCCCATCCTTAATTATTTAATACAACACAGACGATGGATTAAAACGACACTGAAGAAACGTAACTGCTAGAACCACAAAGAAAGACTTCATAAACTCCATTTCCTGAGCTGCACAGCCACAAAGATCTCTAGAAACAGAGGTCTGATTTTTACCATCCAAGACAAAGCAGAAGTTTTCTGCACACCACGAAAGCAGCAAGGGGAGAGTAAATGATCATGCAAGGAGTCTAGAGTTAATCCCATGACAGTATACTTTAGGGGTGGAGAAACCCTGTGTCTCCTAGGTCAAGGGAATTCCCTCTACAATAACCCCAATAGTTACTGTGCCTATGCAGGGGAATAAATAAAAGGAGGGGGAAAACACAAAACAATCATTTTTCCACATGTTTATTTATCGATTGATCGAGTTTTTTGACGTCTTTATTTTGGTGTGGAGATTACTGTTGATGTCTCCAATATTATTTTATTTTATTTTGTCTTGTCTTTCTCTTTCTTTTTGCATTCGAGCATGAGTTGATTTCAGAACCGAGACTATTATGTGGTGCCTATCTTTATTGCTGTAGTGCTCACCGGTTATTTAATTCGATAATTTTTTCTGTATTGTTCTGGTATTTCAATTACCTGTTTCACATGCTCTCTCAAACTAAGGTTGGAAGCCTCTAGAGAGACTCAGCCCATTTTCAGCGTATTTGACTTTTCTTTTCCTCTTATTTTGTACCCCATTCTATTGCTTTTCTTGCCTTCAAACAAAACCACATACCTCGATTTTCTAGCTCTGCCTCTTAAATAGAAGGGGAAATGAGGGTTCCAGGACCAAACAGATATGAGATCACTAATAGTAAGCCAGACAAAGAGAGGTCCACCTACTCTAGCAGCCCTGGGGGTGATGGTGGGGTATATGGGTTGTAGAAAGGGAACTGGAATGTGGGGAGGACATAGTTGGTGATGGGTATTCCCCTGATTCAATGTTAATATGTACCTAAAACACTACTGTGAAAGATATGTAAGCCATTATGGAAAAAAATATGTTTTTAATCAGAAACTTTATTTGACTTACATGTATTATTATTATATCAATTATATTATATGTTATGTTATATCACTATATTATGTTATGCTAGCTTATCTCATTATGTTAATCAATTTTGTCTCTTGAATAAATTCTTACAATAAAAAAAGTAATATAAAAATAATAAATAAAATTAAATTAAAAAAAAAGTTTTGGCTATCGACAAATAAGAAGACACCTTTTTGGGAAGGTGAGTCACCCACTGTTGAAAAAATTGTTAGTACTCAGTCAGCCCCTGTGAGTTCTATGCACCACTGAGACGCTGAGAGTGAGCAAAATCTCACCATCTGATAATTCAGCTAAAGCTTGGGAGTTGGAGACTTGGGAACGTGGAAAAGGGGTATCAGGGTATGTTGGTGACATGTGCTCCTAATTCCACTAAAAGATATTTTTCTATGATTATATATCAAAATAACTAGCACTAATGCCCCCTCTTTTTTTGTTTTTGTTTTTGTTTTGTTTTTTGGGCCACACCCGGCGGTGCTCAGGGGTTACTCCTGGCTGTCTGCTCAGAAATAGCTCCTGGCAGGAACAGGAGACCATATGGGACACAAGGGATTCGAACCAACCACCTTTGGTCCTGGACTGGCTGCTTGCAAGGCAAACACCGCTGTGCTATCTCTCCGGGCCCTAATGCCCTTCTTAAAGGAAGATTGAATTCCTGTTATCACATGAAAAGCAACATCCAAAGGAAATCTTCATAAACTGTGACTCTCATTCCCTCTCTTCAAGCTCTTTACTGTCTGTCTCTCAAATTGCATGTGGCCATTTGTATACACATACAAAGGGAAAGAGAATAGTGTTTTCTGAATGCAGCATCTTTACTTTCCTTAAAAAACAGCCAAATTTCTTAAGATTGAGAGGTTATATGTAACCCCCAGTGTCATCAAATGTTTTCTAAAATTCCCCTGAAAAATTAGAGTAGCAAATCTTTCTGAGTTCATACTTATTACCATATTGTTTTATAAACATAACTGAACTACCTCGTCAATACAAGCACTTGCTTTTCGGTTCTTACACAAATCCTGTTTTGTTTTTGTTGTTGTTCTACCTTTGTTGATAGCCCATTACCCTATGCTTTCTGAAATAAAAATGAAAAGGAGATAATGTGCAAAGCAAAAAAGAAATGGGAAAATGTTAAAATCACTTTTCACCTGTGAGATTTTCTTCCCTTAATTGAAGACTTGTCAAGTCTATTGACATTTCAGACCAGAGAAAGAGTATGTAAAATTGTACTAGTGTATTTCTTCTTTGTCAAAGTGTCTGTTCATTTCTTCTCCCCATTTTTTGATGGGGTTAGATGTTTTTTTCTTGTAAAGTTCTGTCAGTGCCTTGTATATTTTGGAGATTAGCCCCTTATCTGATGGGTATTGGGTGAATAGTTTCTCCCACTCAGTGGGTGGCTCTTGTATCCTGGGCACTATTTCCTTTGAGGTGCAGAAGCTTCTCAGCTTAATATATTCCCATCTGTTAATCTCTGCTTTCACTTGCTTGGAGAGTGCAGTTTCCTCCTTGAAGATGCCTGTAATGTCCTGGAGTGTTTTGCCTATGTGCTGTTCTATATATCTTATGGTTTTGGGTCTGATATCGAGGTCTTTAATCCATTTGGATTTTACCTTCGTACATGATGTTAGCTGGGGGTCTAAGTTCAATTTTTTGCAAGTGGCTATCCAATTGTGCCAACACCACTTGTTGAAGAGGCTTTCCCTGCTCTATTTAGGATTTCCTGCTCCTTTATCAAAAATTAGGTGGTTGTATGTCTGGGGAACATTTTCTGAGTATTCAAGCCTATTCCACTGAAATACACATGGCCAAAAGACACATGAAAAAATGTTCCACATCACTAATCATCAGGGAGATGCAAATCAAAACAACGATGAGATACCACCTCACACCCCAGAGAATGGCACACATCACAAAGAATGAGAATAAACAGTGTTGGCGGGGATGTGGAGAGAAAGGAACTCTTATCCACTGCTGGTGGGAATGCCATCTAGTTCAACCTTTATGGAAAGCGATATGGAGATTCCTCCAAAAACTGGAAATCGAGCTCCCATATGATCCAGCTATACCACTCCTAGGAAATACCCTAGGAACACAAAAATACAATACAAAAACCCCTTCCTTACACCTATATTCATTGCAGCACTATTTACCATAGCAAGACTCTGGAAACAACCAAGATGCCCTTCAACAGACGAATGGCTAAAGAAACTGTGGTACATATACACAATGGAATATTATGCAGCTGTCAGGAGAGATGAAGTCATGAAATTTTCCTATACATGGATGTACACGGAATCTATTATGCTGAGTGAAATAAGTCAGAGAGAGAGAGAAAAACGCAGAATGGTCTCACTCATCTATGGGTTTTAAGAAAATTGAAAGACACCCTTGTAATAATAATTTTCAGACACAAAAGAGAAAAGAGCTGGAAGTTCCAGCTCACCTCAGGAAGCTCACCACAAAGAGTGATGAGTTTAGTTAGGGAAATAACTACATTTTGTTTTCTTTTTTTTTTTTTTTTTTTTTGGTTTTTCGGGCCACACCCGTTTGATGCTCAGGGGTTACTCCTGGCTAAGCGCTCAGAAATTGCCCCTGGCTTGGGGGGACCATATGGGACGCCGGGGGATCGAACCATGGTCCTTTCCTTAGCTAGCGCTTGCAAGGCAGTCACCTTATCTCTAGCGCCACCTCGCCAGCCCCGAAATAACTACATTTTGAACTGTCCTAATAATGAGAATGTATGAGGAAAATGGAGAGCCTGTCTAGAGTACAGGCGGGTGTCGGGTGGGGCGAAGGGAGACTTGGGACATTGGTGATGGGAATGTTGCACTGGTGATGGGTGGTGTTCTTTACATGACTGAAACCCAAACACAATCATGTATGTAATTAAGGTGGTTAAATAAATTAAAAAAAAATAAAAATAAAAAACCAAAAAAAAATTGTACTAGTGATTTATCTCTCTGAGGGTTCAAGTGATAGAGGCTGTTAGCTTGAGAAGCAGGATGTTTGCATTATTGATTAGGTCACTCTGTTTTGACAGAAACAGGAGCAAATATTCTTGGCTTCTTTGCATGTGTAAAGCCAGCCTGCTTCTTGTCCATTAACTACGGGGAGATTTATTTCCACAGCATGTGTTACACATCACATCTCAGGTTGTTTTTTCAGACAGTCAGTTACCTTTCCTGCTGCTACTGATTAAAAACTAATCTTAACGGAGAAATTGTGTGCTGTTGTTTTTTGTCTGTGACTATGGGGTAGTTGTTTGGTACTTGGATTCTATTGTTTATTCTTCTTCCTTGGGCTGTTTATGAAGGGCATTTCTTTTCTTTCTTTCTTTCTTTCTTTTTCTTTTTTCTTTCTTTCTTTCTTTCTTTCTTTCTTTTCTTTCTTTCTTTCTTTCTTTTTTTTCTCTTTTTCTCTTTCTTTTTTCTTTCTTTCTTCTTTTTTCTTTCTTTCTTTCTTTCTTTCTTTCTTTCTTTTTTCTTTCTTTCTTTCTCTTTTCTTTTCTTTTCTTCTTTCTTTCTTTCTTCTTTCTTTCTTTCTTCTTCTTTCTTCTCTTTCTTCTTTCTTTCTTTCTTTCTTTCTTTCTTTCTTCTTCTTTCTTTCTTTCTTTCTTTCTTTCTTTCTTTCTTTCTTTCTTTCTTCTTTCTTTCTTTCTTTCTTTCTTTCTTTCTTTCTTTTTTCTTCTTTCTTTCTTTTCTTTCTTTCTTTCTTTCTTTCTCTTTCTTTCTTTCTTTCTTTCTTTCTTTCTTTCTCTTTCTCTTTCTTCTTTCTTTCTTTTTTCTTCTTCTCTTTCTTTCTTTCTTTCTTTCTTTCTTTTCTTTTCTTTCTTTTTCTTCTTTCCTTTTTTTTTCCTTTTCTTCCTTCTTTTCCTTCTTTCTTCTTCCTTCTTCTTTCTTCTTCTTCCTTCTTCCTTCCTTCCTTCCTTCCTTCCTTCTTCCTTCCTTCCTTCCTTCCTTCCTTCCTTCCTTCCTTCCTCCTCCTTCCTTCCTTCCTTCCTTCCTTCCTTCCTCCTTCCTTCCTTCCTTCCTCCTTCCTCCCTCCCCCTCCCTCCCTTCCTCCCTTCCTTCCTTCCTTCCTTCCTTCCTTCCTTCCTTTCTTCCTTCCTTCCTTCCTTCCTTCCTTCCTTCCTTCCTTCCTTCCTTCCTTTTTCTCTCTCTCTTTATTTCTTTCTTTTCTCTCTTTTTCTTTCCTTATTTTGGGCCTCATTCAGCTGTATTTAGGTGTTACTCTTGGCTCTGTGCTCAGAAATCGCTCCTGGTAGGCTAAAGGGACATATGGAATACTGGGGGTTGAACCTAGGTCGGTCACATGCAAGGCAAACACCTTATCCACTGTAGTATAATTTTTGGCCTCTACTGTTTTTAGTTTATTTATGCTACAAATGTAGCTAAAGATGAAAGCAAACTATATTGTTTCCTTTGCCATGTTTCTGTCTTACTAAACAATGTTGAATAGCGTTAACTATACAACATGGAAATACAAAGCCTTTCCATATAAAATGCAAATCTTTGATTTCAATTAGCAAGATTTTGATATAATAGATTCCAGATGAAACCCAGAAACCTGTATTTTTATTATTTTTTTATTCTTCTTTGCAGTTCAGGAGATCTAACCCAAGATTTCATATATGCATGGCAGGTGTTTGGCTTTTGAGTTATGTTCTGGGTCCAGGAATCTTTAGATAGTCACTGGTACCATGTACTGCCAGGGACTAAACTCAGTTTTCCCATAAGCTTGTGTTTTGTCCTTTTGAGTCATCTTCCTGTCCAGTAACCTGTTTTTTTTTTAAAACAATATTAATAATAGCTTATATGGTGTGAAACCTGAGGACATATTTTGAGAAATATGGCTATGTAACATTAAATAAGTGAGAGGTGGTTAAGAAATTAAAGTTCTGGGCCCAGAGAGATAGCACAGCGGTGTTTGCCTTGCAAGCAGCCAATCCAGGACCAAAGGTGGTTGGTTTGAATCCCGGTGTCACATATGGTCCCCCCGTGCCTGCCAGGAGCTATTTCTGAGCAGACAGCCAGGAGTAACCCCTGAGCACCACCGGGTGGCCCAAAAAAACAAAACAAAAAAAAAAAAAAGAAGAAATTAAAGTTCTGTCTTAGAAACCAAGTTACAAGTCAAATAAAAATCTGAGAACAACTATTCACCCAATACCCAATAAGGGACTGATATAGAAAATATACAAGATACTGATAGAACTTAACAGGAAAAAAATATCTAACCACATCAAAAAATGGGGAGAAGAAATGAACAGACAATTCCTTAAAGAAGAGATGTAACTGCCTCAGCTCCTGCCCTTTATTGGGAGAGAATTCCGGCCAGCAGCTTTCTCTCAACCAGGACAGAAGGCAAAAGGCAACTACAAATAATTCGCGAGTGTTAAGCTCTTTTGTGAACACCTAAAAAATTAAGCTGCAGAAGTTAGTGAAGGGCTCCTGGTGACGTTGCCAGTCAAGAGGCTTTAATGAGGAGAGCAGGGTTTTTATGCCCTGCTCCAGTGGGAGGAGTAGTAACATAGGATTGAAACATAAACCAATCAGATTTGTACAAGTACAACAATTTTAACCAATGGGAGCATAAACACATTTTGATGGCGGGAAGGATAAAGAGGAACCTGGCAGGATGGGGGGAGGGAAGCAAATCCTTAAACAAATAGCTAATTGATATTTACGCAAATACAATTTTTTGTTTAGCCTATTTTCCATTTAGATCTTTCTTTTGTGCAAGCAATAAGGATCACAGTTTAAACCTTACAAAAACCTATCTATAACTACATGCTTGAGAGCAGTTACAAAAACAGGTTCCATGGAAAGGTTAAGGAATCTGGTTAAGCCAGATTCTTTGTGCTGAGCTAAATTTATTTGCAGAGTTTTCTGTTGGTTCGGGGCTATGCAAACTTTATGGCTTGAATCAGGCAGGCGGTGGAAAATTCATTCAGAGTTCCTTTGATATGTGGGGTGCTCGGTCTCCCAAAAAGAGATACAAATGGCCAAAAGGCACATGAAAAAATGTTCCACATCACTAATCATATGGGAGATGCAAATCAAAATAACAATGTGGTACCATCTCATGCCACAGAGACTGGCACACATCACAAAGAACAAGAATAATCAGTGCTGGTGGGATATGAAGAGAAAGGAACTCTCATTCACTGATGATGAGAATGCCTTCTAGTCCAACCTTTATGGAAAAGAATATGGAGATTCCTCAAAAAACTGGAAATTGAGCTTCTAGACCCACAAATCTCCAGGTCTGTTTTTAGAGCCTGATGATTTCTTCACAAATGGCTTCTGAAGCAGTGACTCAGCTGATGACTAGTGAGATATTAATTCCATAGTTTCTTTAGTAGATTTCATTGGCCTGAGTTTTTGGTTGAAGGAACTTCACTTTTTCTCACCCAAATTGCTACTTTCTTTCTTCCAACAGTCAATATACAACATACTGATGAGGGGCCAGAGTGGTGGCGCAAGCAGTAGGGCATTTGCCTTGCATGTGCTAACCTAGTTTGATCCCCAGCATCCCATATGGCCCTCCAAGCCAGGAGCGATTTCTGAGCACATAGCCAGGAGTAACCTCTGAGCTTCACTGGGTGTGGCCCAAAAAGCAACAACAACAACAACAACAAAAAAAAAACGTCAAAAACTTACTGATGTAGTAATTTATGTATTGGTGTCTCTGGTAGTGGTTTTCCTTTTTTTTTTTTTTAGTTTGTAAATATTGCGAGATGCAAAAAAATGCGGGCTGAATACTCAAACTTCAAACTAAAAAATTTTTAAAGAGTTCTCTAATGATTCTAAATGACCTGTAAAGCCAAAAATTAGAAAGGCATATATGGTGACCAAACATAGTCAAGCCAAAAGTCCTGAGATTGATGTTCTGCTGCCCGTCTTGGTGCTAGAACAGAAGAGCCTCTAATTGCTTCACTGGATGATTTTGTCTTGCCTCCCCCTACTTTATGTTATACCAATAGAGCCTTTAGTTGCTTCATCTTTTTATACTGGCTTACAAAGCAAATCAAATTCCAAAATGACCCAATCAGAAAGTGAATCAGTGGTTCTCACACACTTCCTCCACCACAGCTATTTAAAGAATGTGAATGGACCCACTTCACCTGCAATGGCTACTTATTAGAGTTTGGCATTGATACAGAATCTGAAAAAAATCTCCCCCACCAGAAATGCAATAAACAACAATAGTTAGTCTTTAAGGAAATTGGCAGTAACACTAAATTGGAAACAAATTTCCCCATCAGAAAAACAATAAACTTCAATTTATGAGAGTTTAAATATGGATTACCTGGTCAATTTAAGTGTGCTTGAAGTATGATCCTCTTTCACCATTTTGTGAAGTGTTGGTGGGTGTTGGATCCACCAGGATTTCAAGATTGTAACAAAGACCTGTTTGAGCACTTTTCAATATTTACAGTGGAAAATGTGATTGTCTCAAGGCAAGAGTAAAATTAATAGTCGAGTTTACTCTGGAAGGATGGTTGCAGGAGTCACTTTATCTTCTGAGATGCTGATAAGAGAAGTGTAGTTCACGAAGTAAATAAGCTGGCAAGACTATCTCATGCTGCTTTGAGACTTGTCAGAAAATTTTCTTTGAAGTCATGGGAAAATTGACTCAGAAATCAAATATAAGGGTAGTTATACAAAGAATTTTTAGGACCCTAAGGAGCCTTATGCAGATTTTCTGGAAAAATTGACAGTCATGATTAGAAAGCAGATTAAAGATATAGAAGTTCAAAAACTCTTGACCAAAACCTAGCCTTTGATAATGTCAAAAGTATTCTCAGGGAGCTGGGGAGGTGGTGCTAGAGGTAAGGTGTGTCTGCCTTGCAAGTGCTAGCGTAGGACAGACCGTGGTTCGATCCCCCGGCGTCCCATATGGTCTCCCCAAACCAGGGGCGATTTCTGAGCGCATAGCCAGGAGTAACCCCTGAGTGTCAAATGGGTGTGGCCCAAAAACCAAAAAAAAAAAAGTATTGTCCCTTTCACACACCCCCTTTGGAACTTACAATTACATCCCATACCCTGTTGCCTCATCTTTAACAGCATATGCAATTTAAATAAAAACTCCAGCTAATCAGATCAGTGGCTTTCTCCTGAAAAAGCTACCTGGACTTTGCCAGAGCTGTGGCAGGGGATTTTATTGGGCAATAGACTGTCTTACATTTCTTACTGTATGACCAACTACTAAAGTGGGGTCCAAAACCAATCTCAAGAGTTCAGAGCAGATGCTTTAAATGTGACAAAATAGGACATTTTTGAAAACACTGCAGGAAAAACTCCTTTATGTACAGACTCAAGGATATTCCCCTCTAGACCAATACTTAATAAAAATGTCTTGGGAAACTGGGTTTGGGCCAATCCCTGGTTCCTCAAAATTAGGGAACCTTTTAAATCAATAGTTTAGCTTCCAACCCAGACAGATAGAACTCCATAGCTTAATCTCATTAAAGCCTGCCACTTAGGAAGCTGCACCCTTGGTATACCTTTCCCTGAAGATTTCACTATAATTACAGCTCAATGCCCTAACTCTTACCAGATTAGATCTGGCATAACAGGGTCAATGCTTCCAAGGACTTTAGGTATAATTTTAGGAAGAAGTAGTTTAATTCTCAAAGTAATAATTATTCACCTGGAAATTATAGATTCTGGCCATGTTGGAGAAATAATAGTTTTCGTTTCTGTACCTGCAGTTTGGACTTTAAAAAAAAAGTGAAAGCATAGCTTGAATTTTTTAATTTTTTTATCTTATACCTGGCAAATCAGAACACACTAGTGAAGGGGCTTTTAGAAGTACAAATGCTGGGGCTTCTGCTAATCCACTTATGGCTTTTACTGCTAAGCTTAAAGAGAAAAAATCCAATGTTAACCCTTGAAATTCAGGGATAGAAATTTGAAAGAATGTTTGACTCTGACACTGAAGTATCTGTGATTTCTTTGAGAAATTGCCCCCAAATTGGACCTTGCAAGATATTCTTTATTTTTTTTTTTATTTTATTATTATTTTTTTTTTTTTTTGTGGTTTTTGGGTCACACCCGGCAGTGCTCAGGGGTTATTCCTGGCTCAGAAATTGCTCCTGGCAGGCACGGGAGGACCATATATGGGACGCCGGGATTCGAACCGATGACCTCCTGCATGAGAGGCAAACGCCTTACCTCCATGCTATCTCTCCGGCCCCCTTGCAAGATATTCTTAACAGCTTAGAAGAAATAGGGAGGGTCTTGCTTCCAGATTGTTTGTCAGAGCGCTAGGTATTTGAAGTGCATAGGACTAGAACATAAACAGGATGTGTTCTTACCATATAGCTCTGGTTTCTCTGAACCTATGGAGGCATGAGTTGCATAAGCAATGGAGGGTAGAATATTACATCTCTCGTACAAATCCCTCCCAGCATTTACATTCAGAGGTTTCACCTTTTTAATTGGGGCCACTGGGTTAAAGTGCCCAGAACCCATTCCCAATAAATGGAAACTCAGAGTTCCAGACTGGATTCCCCAGTGGCCTATCAACAGCACAAAATTAGGGATGCTTAGAAAGTTAGTCAATGAACAGCTGAAAGTGGGACACATTAAAACTTTTTTCTGAATTGAACTTGCCTATATCTGTAATGAAAAGCAATCAGGTAGTTGGAGACTTATTGATTTAAGATCTGTACATGTTCAAATAATTTCAATAGGCAAGTTGTTGCAGAATGGCTTACTTTCACCACTAGCCTTTCCAAAAGACTAGCCTTTGGTAGTAATTGACTTAAAAGACTGCTTTTATAACATTTCTATTCACCCAAAAGACAGAAAACGCTTTGCCTTTTCAGTTCCTTCTCTCAATAACAAGGACCCTTGCAACAATTTAAATGACGATTTTGCCTCAGTGCATGGTAAAGTCACCTACCATTTGTAAATATTTTATTGATGCATTTTTACATCCTATTTGTAAAAAGTTTCCCAGGCATATTTGGTTCATCACATGGATAGTATTTTATTGTCTATTACTCACAAGAATTGCAATGTATTTATAAATTGTCATCAATCCTGCTTGCAGGAGGTTGGTCTAACATATCCAAAGGAAAAAAAATCCAGACTTTGCTTCCATTTCAATATTTGGGCTTTGTATTGTAGCATACTTTAGTGAGTCCCCAAAATATTTCTATTTATCAAAAAAATCTAAGAATTCTTAATGACTTTCAAAAAATTCTTACATGATTTAATGGAATATGTCCCCTCCTTGGGATTTCACCCTTGAACTCAGCAATTTATTCAACACACTTGACGGATATTCAGACCTAAATGACACCAGCTGTTTAACTCAAAAGGCTCAAAAGAAATTCAATTTTTCATGGACTGGCTCCAAAAGTCCCATCTTTCCAGGTTAATACCTAGAGAGAAGTTCTGGATTTTAACATTTTGTGACCCTTCATTCTCCTATGGGTGCTATTGCTCAGCTGACCCTCTGGAATGGTTTTTTTGTTTGTTTGTTTGTTTGTTTTTACATAAAGCAACCTACACATTTGTGCCTTATTTGGAATTGATCTCTGCTCTTATCATCAAAGCAAGGCTCAGAGCAGTTTTTTTTGTTAAGTTTTGATCCAGAAATAATAGTGCTGCTGATTCCAAAAAAAAAAAAGAAGGAAATAGAATCCATACTACCTCTCAATGAGCCCCATCAATGAACCTTACCTGTTTTTTCAGGAAAAATTTCCTCCTATTATCCTGCTGGAAAGGCCTGGGACTTCCTTAAAAGGACACATTTTATGATTTCCTCTATTTCTCACTCCTCCCCTATACTGGATGCCCCAGTGGTTTACATCATCAGGAAGAGGTGATATTACTGACCCTTCACTGACCACAGCAGTGCCTACAAATTACAAATTTGCTCAACAATTGAAACTTGTTACTTTAAATTATTTGCTATCACATTTTTCGGAGCCATGCAATATAGTAAGAAATTTAACTTACAAAGTAGGATTTTCCCCAGGCATAGTAACCCATCTTTAAGTGCTCATAACCATGTTGTTCAAGATTTTCTTCAGCAATTACAAACCATTCTGCAAAAATTTTTTGAACCAATATTTATCACACACATAAGAGCCCACTCTGTCCTACCAAAGGAGATGGCTCAAGGGAATTAAACTACTGGTCGCCTAGCCATGCCAATATTTAAGTCATCTGCAGAAGAATATGTAGTGCCACATACAAATGCACTTTGCATGTCAACTATCATATTCCATGGAGGCAAAGCAGACAAATAGTCAACATATGTACTATTTGCACACCCTTGAACAAAAGAACACATGTAGCTGGGACCAACCCCTGAGGACTACAGACTATGAATTGTGGCAAATGGATATTACAAATGTTGATTTCTTTCCGAAGAAACCCTATCTCTATGTAGTGGTGAATTCATATTATCATTTAACATGGGTCGTTTCAATGCCTTTTAAATGAGCTAAAGTTGTTTGCACATTTATGTTACAATATTTTTTTGTTCTGGGCGTTCTCCAAGCTATAAAAACTGACAATGGTCCCCTCTACACTAGTAAAACTTTTCAATCATTTTGCAAAAATGCCAAATCAAACATATTCCTGGGAACCCCTATAATCAATAGGGACAAGCCATTGTTGAAAGAGCTCACAGAATCCTCCAAAATTAATTATTAAAATATAGGAAAAGGGGCATGCCACCCACTGACAAATTATCCTTAACATTATTTTCACCAAACTTCTTAAATTTATGCCAAGGAGAGCTCTATACAACTACCGAAAAACACTTTAAAAATGTTCAGGTACAAAAATAAATTAATTCACCAACTTGGGTAAAATGGATAATGAATGGATTGCTGGTAATCTCATTCAAGGAAAAGGATATGATTATGTTTTTACAAATCTCAACTCTGCCATGAAACTTTGGGTCCCACTATGCCTCGTCAGAAGTAGGATTCTCACAAATAAAAAAATCAGACATAAATGCATAAGATTGCAAACCTCCCCTCAGAACCAACACAAATTACTCAAAAGTATAAGAACAGGAAACAAACTGTGATCTTAAAAGGTAAGTGGGACAATGAGATGACACCACACAATGGTGGATGCCTCTTTAGCATAAGTTTGAAGGGTCAATATAAATAAGCCCAGCTGAACTTGCTGGGGACCACCCACTGCAGGGAGAACAGGGCCTGGGTCTCACTATTGGCTTGCGAGCTGCTCATAGTCCTCTTCAGTGGCTCATCCTGCATGAAGGTCATCTGCTCTATGTCATTGTTCTGGCTGCTGTCTTGCTCACAGCAGACATCATTATATCTGAGTCATTGAACTGTGAGTCATTCTCAAAGAGGAAGGCAAGCATACCACTATTACTAATGTATTCTCAGAGGTCACCTTTTACTAATTCCCTTCACCATAGACTGTTGCTCACAAGTTTTGGTTTTTGAAAGATCCTCATCTCTAGGACATTTCCTTTTGTTTGTTTTGTGTGTGTGTGTGTGGGGGGGTGGCACACCCAATGATGCTCAGGGGTGTGCTCTGGCTATGCGCTCAGAAATCACTCCAGGCTTGAAGGACCACATTGGACACTGGGGGATTGAACCACAGTCCATTCTAGGCTAGCGCTTGCAAGGCAGATGCTTTACCTCTAGTGCCACCGCTCCAGCCCCTCTAGGACATTTCCTGATCTGTGACTGCTGTGAGCCATTTTTTTAGACCCCACTAGACTATGTTGCCAACTGATGTTGTGATCTGGAATTCATTCTCTTCTCAGACTATTTCAAAAGACTTATAGGGATATGTATAACTACTTTGTATACATCTTACGTGTACTTCTTCAACGTGTACATTTTTTATTGTATATTTCATTATGTAGTCACAGTTTTCTCGCTTCTCTTTATATTTGCAAGTAGGAATTCTTAGAAGATTGTATAGATAGTACCCTTAAAGTTTTGTGTTTTTGATAGAACCAGGTTAGGGATTGTTTGGTTTGTTATTATCTTCCCTTTAGGCCCCAATAGTAGTATCTTGTGGCACTGTTCTTTTTGCATGGGTGCATTAAAATCGGAAAATATTAGAATCTAAGAGAAAGTATTATTCATTACGGATGAGAACTCAGTAATTTCTTGTTACAGGGGGCCTTCCTCCCTGGATATTTGCCATAGTGACTTGACTTAGGCTTTAGTAACTTGGACATTGGCAGATTACCCCTGAACTTTGGGTCTCATCTTCGGGTCCGCCACAGATTTCTGCACATGGAATCAACCTTATACCAGGCTGTACCCTGAAACTGTACTGACTGGCCACAACCTGGGCTCTACTCTCAACATCAAGAAAAGTTCTGGAAATTAGAGTTTCTCCCAACCCTGAAGAGGGGTGGGACAGACTACCTACTTCCAGGAAACTTCTACAGAGGAAGAAAAACCCAAAGCCACTTTCCAGCTAATCATGTTGACTTGACCTTTTCATCTTTACATAGGCCTAGGTAGTCCTGATGTGACAGGGAGACCATAAAGGTTATTGGCCTATGAGAAATTGGTGATCCTCTAGGAATGAATGAACTGCTTGGCACCTACTTGCCTCCAGCTGGGCTAACACACTAACCTGACTGTGGCTTGGAAAGTAGCAACCACCTGCTTTGAAGGCAGATTTCCCTGACTTGTCACATAATGGTGAGATAAAACCAAGAGATGCACCAGTACATTCTGACTTCGACATGGTATAAGTATTTTAACGCCAATATCTCCAATTACTGAAAATTGACATTCAAAATGTGATTGAGGAGAACCTTTCCTGGGACCTTGAAGAAAGACTTTATGGTTAGAAAAATTAGTGTGCCTGGATCTATTGTTGTCTTATGGCAGGATGTTTCATGGGTAGCATACCTTGTTTTAGGACAAAATTTTTCTTTTTCTTTTTCCAACATTTGCTGCACTGATACAAAATATTGCCACCCCTTTATAGAGGCATCCACCCTTTTCTTAGAAGCATGGGATATAAATTACTTTGTTTTTCTATAAAGTATTAGGGGGAGATGTTGGATCACTGGGTTCTACCCTACTTAGTATTTATTCTACTCCCCAGAGTCCGATTTGGTGTTGGATTACTGGGTCCTACCCTACTCCACCACAGGTTGTGATCTGGTGTTGGTTTACCAGGTTCTACCTTACTCAAAATTTGTTCTCCACCCTAGGATGTGGTCTGGTTCTTGCTAATAAAAAGCCCAAGTCTCAGAAAGAATTGGAATTAATTTTCTAATCTTTCCAAGTAACTTGCCTCCTGGAAGCGAAAGGTTTTTGTGTTGAAATTCCTGGCTTGTGTGTTGGAATTCTTGAATCTGATTTTACCCCCTTTGACTCTGTGGGTTATTTTCTGCATCAGTGTTTGCTTCCAGATACTTGTCTCTTTAGGTCCTGGTTTCGAAGCTTGAGGCTTTCTTCTTACAAGAGAATTAAACCACTGAAGCAAGGTAAGAACCTTATCTACTGTGTTATTTCTCTATTTCTGTTCATTTCTTTTACTTGTTTTCTTTTAATTTGGGCCATACTTGGCTGTGCTCAGGATTTACTCCTGACTCTATGGAGGAGATTAAATCTAAGTCAACTGCTTCAAGTATCCATTCCACTGTATTCTGAACTTCTTTTTGTTTTTGCTTTTAAGCTACACATTGATCAATGCTTGGGGTCAGTCTTTTTTTTTTTTTTTTTTTTTTTTTTTTTTTTTTTTTTGTGGTTTTTGGGTCACACCCGGCAGTGCTCAGGGGTTATTTCTGGTTCCAGGCTCAGAAATTGCTCCTGGCAGGCACAGGGGACCATATGGGAAGCCGGGATTCGAACCGATGACCTCCTGCATGAAAGGCAAACGCCTTACCTCCATGCTATCTCTCCGGCCCCTGGGTCAGTCTTATATGTAGTTTGGGGACCATGTAGAGCTGAGATATTGAATCAGAAGCTCCAGACATAAACTGGAAATAAATTTTCCTAGTTAGGCAATTGGAGGGAGATTGGGGATAGGAGGAGGACAGGTGTGAAAGCTGTTTTGACAACTACTTCGTATAATAAATTTAAATTGCCACATCATGTTTTCCAAGAAATACAAAACACTAAATTTTGAGAGCAATATAAAATTTGAATGAATCACTCGACACACATGAATTTATATGTACATATTGAAAGAAAAATAAAACTTATTATGCTAGCATACACCAAATAAAAATTACTTAATATAACCACATAATTTCTTCTTAGTACTCCAGAATAAAAAGAGAGAAGGATTAAAGGAGGAGAGGTCATCAAAATGCCTAATTGGCATGAAGAGAGGGAAAGGATTCTGTTCAGTAAGACTTGAATGCTTTTCTTTTCTTTTCTTTTTTGTTTTTGTTTTTGTTTTTGGGCCACACCCGGCTGTGCTCAGGGGTTACTCCTGGCTATCTGCTCAGAAATAGCTCCTGGCAGGAACGGGGGACCATATGGGACGCCAGGAATTGAACCAACCACCTTAGGTCCTGGTCCTGGATCGGCTGCTTGCAAGGCAAACACCGCTGTGCTATCTCTCCAGCCGCTTTTCTTTTCTTAAACAATGTAGTTTCCAGATTTTCAAAAAAAGTCTTAGGCTTTGAAAACATGCTTCATATTTTGCATTTAAGTGATAAAAATTATTGAAAAAATTGTAACATCAAATATCATCAGGAAAAGATTAATGAATAAAATAGTTATTGGAAGAAATGATAAGGAGATAATGGAAATCTCAGAAAGCATGAGCATTGAAACAAAGCAACTTATCATGTATAATAAATCACAGAATAACTCTGTGATGCTCTCTGGTCACTTTTTCTTTTCTTTTTTCTGTGGGTTCTGATGGTTGCAGTGGATCACTCTTAAAGTGCTTTGGAAACCTTATGGGTGGTGCAGAAAGATTGAATTAGAGTTTGCTACATGCAAGGAAAAAGTCTTAAACTCTATACAATCACTTCTCTAGCTTTCTGAATTTTATGAATCTTCTAAGTTCTTCCTGAGGAGATTCTTGTGAGTTTGCTTCTAAGCTACTTCTTAGACAGTTGGCAATGTTCAGAGTAAATGAAATTAGAACATAATTGTTTGTTTTTGGTCCACACCTGGAGGTGTATGGGAGTTATTTCTAGTTCTGAGCTCAGAACTTAATCCTGGCAGTCTCAGGGGACTTTATGGGATGACAGTATCAAACCTGGACTGATATTGTGCAAGGCTTGCAAGGCAAACGCCCTACCCACTGTGATATTGCTCTGGCCACAAGATAGAATACTTTTGAAAGCTCATAATCTTTGTGTGAATAAAGTTCACAGTAGTCTGAGGAAATGGGTACGTATTAGATAGAGTTAAAAATCTTGGAGTTAAAGGTCCTATAGCTGTCAAGTTATAACATGCAATTTCTGTTTAGGAAGAAATTGAGTTTTACTAAAGTAATATGAGAAATAAAAAAACATAAATCCTGAGAACCAATAAGTTTTCTTCAGATATGCTTTGTACTTTTAACTTGGATCCTTATAAAATCTAGATGCATTTTTAATTTTAGAAAGTCAAAATAGGTTTTCATTTTATTTTTTATGGCCTACCAGAATAATGTTATGAGCTTGAAAATGGTTTTATATATTATTTAAAATTTACAGCTCTTCTTCCATTTTAAGTAAACATTTGGTACTTAGCTAATTAAATATAATAATCATAGGACTTTGTTTATTGGAAAATGTCCTCTTTCAGGATGTTGTGTGCAAGTCATGATAAACTTAATTAGAAAATTACAGAGTGCTCTCTTTTCATAGGCTGACCTTGTGGTCACTACTTACTTGAAATTGTTCAAAACAAAATATAATCCAAGGGTTAAAATATGATAAGATCAAATTGATGCAATGGTAATTTCACAAAGTAATATTTAATCACTGAGTGGAATTTACTGTTGATCCCTGGGTTTAGGTGTAGGTGGGCACATAGAGTTTTTATTAATTACATTTTTGGTATAAAAATCAGGTAAGAAAATTATTAACTGCAGTTACTGAAAAAAATCTCAAGACAAAGTTAAGATTCATTTTCAGATTCAACATCAGCTGCCCTACGCACGTTCTTGCAAAACTTCAGATAAAGGTAAAACAATGAAATAATTGGGGATTTTTTTTAACAGAGTGAGGAGTAAAAAAGTTCATAATAAAGGGAGGCGAGGCATGAATCTTAGTAAGAAGAATTAGGCATTTATACATTTTCTTCTCAACACTCATGATTAGATTGAGAGGAAGTCATTAAAATTGTGGTTTGTGATCACAGCTACGATATTGTCTAACAGAAGCCAGAAAGCAAATAACTCTTTATTGAGATACTTGAATGTCTGTCAGTACCTAAATTTACCTCAACAAATATTTGATGTTGCTTGAAAGGCATTCTTTGTAGTAATTTTGGGGGGTCAATTGAGGCTGAGTGAGCATTATGTAAGTTGCTGATATTATTTTATTACAGTTTTGAAATGATATAATACTGTATCTTCAAGCCAGGGCAGTGAAAACTGACTCTTAATATCTCTAGATAGATCTTCTAATAAGTTGTGTAGAAATACAGAAATATCTATTTTCTTTATAATATTTAAAATTTATCAAAGCCATTGTGATTTATAGAGTCCTTTATAGTTGGGTTTCAGACATGCAATAAATTGAGGCCAATCTGCCACTAGTGTCAACCTCCCTCCACCATGCTTCCTGAGGGTAACCCAACCATCACCCTTTCCTCCCCCACATTGTGCCAGTCTAAGAGACCCATTTAAAGTTTAATTGTTAGAGTTTGGGTCTCTTGATTCCATTGTGGTTGGCTTTGGCTTGCATATTTAGTTCTGTCCACTTTTTTCCCCCTCTACCAATGCACCTGAGATCACTTGGCGCCTGGCCCCATATTTTCATATTTGTGTTTCTCCTCCTCCACTCAGTTTCTTTCCTTCTCCTCACTATATGCTGAGGCCAAGGGTATTCTAGACAACTACCATTTAGGATATCGCATTTCTTCATGCAGCTATTCTAAATGGCACACATAAATGATATCATTCGAAGTACAGAAATATCTTGAACAGCATTATTTATATTATCTTCTTTTATCATAACTTTTTCTTTTCTCTTTTTCTTTCCCTTTCTTTCCTTTCTCTCTCTCTCTCTCTCTCTCTCTCCTCTCCTCTCTCTCTCTCACTCTCTCTCCTCTCTCTCCTCTCTCTCTCCTCTCTCTCTCTCTCTCTCTCTCTCTCTTCTCTCTCTCTCTCTCTCTCTCTCTCTCTCTCTCTCTCTCTCTCTCTCTCTCTCTCTCTCTCTCCTCTCTCTCTCTCTCTCTCTCTCTCCTCTCTCTCTCTCTCTCTCTCTCTCTCTCGCAGTCCATGCAATAAAACCCAAGACCTCACACATGTGAGGGTTGTACTCTACCAAGAAACCGTATGTTGCGGCCGGAGAGATAGCATTTGCCTTTCAAGCAGCCGATCCAGGACCTAAGGTGATTGGTTTAAATCCTGGCGTCCCATATGGTCCCCCGTGCCTGCCAGGAGCTATTTCTGAGCAGACAGCCAGGAGTAACCCCTGAGAACTGCTGGGTGTGGCCCAAAAACAAACAAACAAACAGCAAGATTTTTTTTCGTTTTTTTTTTTTTTTTTTTTTTTTTTTTTTTTTTTGTTTTTTGGGCCACACCCAGTAACGCTCAGGGTTACTCCTGGCTATGTGCTCAGAAGTTGCTCCTGGCTTAGGGGACCATATGGGACACCGGGGGATCGAACCGCGGTCCGTCCAAGGTTAGCGCAGGCAAGGCAGGCACCTTACCTTTAGCGCCACCGCCCGGCCCCTTTTTTTTTTTTTTTTTTTTTTTTTTTTTTTTTTTTTGGTTTTTGGGCCACACCCGGTGACGCTCAGGGGTTACTCCTGGCTATGCGCTCAGAAGTCGCTCCTGGCTTGGGGGACCATATGGGACGCCGGGGGATCGAACCGCGGTCCGTCTCCTAGGCTAGCGCAGGTACAGGCACCTTACCTCGAGCCACACCCGGGGTGCTCAGGGGTTACTCCTGGCTATCTGCTCAGGAATAGCTCCTGGCAGGCACGGGGGACCATATGGGATGCAGGGATTTGAACCAACCGCCTTTGGTCCTGGGACGGCTGCTTGCAAGGCAAACGCCACTGTGCTATCTCTCCGGCCCCAAAAACAAACCAAAAAAAAAAAAAAAAAACCAAACAAAAAAACAAACAAACCTTATTTTGAGCTTTACATTTTACTTTTTTCATAAAGTGCTTCAAAAGTAGCATGATTAAATTGTGCTTAATCATTAAGCACCAGTAATTTGTCACCAATTATTACTGAAGACCTTAGAGTCTTAAATCATTTAAGTCTAACCAGTTTGTTTCGTTAAGCCTATCTTGAAGCTTTTGTTAACTTTATTATATTAATTATATCTGCATCAGCACTAATTAAAACTGGTTGGGAGATTTGAATTAAAAAATAAAAGTATTGTCTCTATTGCTTTGAGGAACAAGAATTTGAAAAAATGGAAAGAATCATGCACAGATATTCATGGTCTCTTGAAAATGTAGAAGGTATATTTCATTTTTATAGGAAATTCTATTTTATAAGCTCCACATGCTTTCTACACTCAATGAATTATAACAGAATCAACGAGTGAATTCAATGGGCTGAACGCATGTTGTGAACTGGTAGCTTAAGTTTTATCTTTAGCACCTGTTGGTTCTGTAGTGACTTCTGAACTCAGAGCCAAGAGCATCCCCTAAACACTTCTCGGTGCTTTTCTCCCAAGTTAGTTTACATGAGAGTATCAGTCTTTTTATGCTCCTGAAGATGCCTTAAAGAATTAGTAAAAGTTGGGGAAAGTACTCAAAGGATTAGAGCACAGGCTTTGCATGCAGTAATCCCAGGTTTGATAATTGGTCCTCTTGAGCATTGCTGGAAGAAACCCCAGAGTACCAACCTGAGCTGAAGCAGTCCCCAAACATCTCTGGGCATGGCTCCATACCAAAATAAAATAAAATACTTAGCACTAATTCAATCACTTAAGATATTGATAATGCAAATTATAACAGCAATAAATTGTATAATATATTAGAAAAAGTCACAATGTCATAGTTTGAACAAAAACTTGTTTTTAACTTTAACTTTTTTCTTTTTTGCGATAATAGTTTTTTTTTTAAATCTTGTCCTATTTCTTAGCATTTTCTGCTGAAAAGGGTAGCATCTGAAAAAATGTAATAAAATTAATTTATTGTGTTCTAGAACAGATTTTATTTCCTTACGCATTTTATTCTTAAACATGAGACTCTAATTTACCTAAAAATTAAAAATAAGACTAGAGGGCCCAGAGAGATAGCACAGCAGTGTTTGCCTTGCAAGCAGTTGATCCAGGACCTAAGGTGGTTGGTTCGAATCCTGTTGTCCCATATGGTCCCCTGTGCCTGCCAGGAGCTATTTCTGAGTAAATAGCCAGGTAACCCCTGAGCACTGCTGGGTGTGGCCCCCCCAAAAAATAAGACTAGAGAAATAGAAATAACAAAATTCAAGGGCAATTTATATCTTTTTTTTAAGCTACTCAGTTTACATCTTTGTTTTATTCAGTTTGCTCCAGGGCAAAATCAATAGTAATAGGGATCACAAACATTATTTTGATTGGCTCACAGCCTGATCAGAAAAACATGGAACGCTTCACGAATTTGCGTGTCATCCTTGTGCAGGGGCCATGCTAATCTTCTCTGTATCGTTCCAATTTTAGTATATGTGCTGCCAAAGCAAGCACAGCAATTTATATCTTGTTCAAAAGTAGATTCATAGAATTTGTTTCACAAAAAAAAAAATATAGCAGCCAATTAAATTTTCAATAAGGATATTATTTATTATATAAAGTCCTAGAATTGTTTACTATCAGTTTGTGATATTTGCAGTTCCTTTTTTTTGTTTGTTTGTTTGTTTTTGTTTTTGGGCCACACCCGGCGCTGCTCAGGGGTTACTCCTGGCTGTCTGCTCAGAAATAGTTCCTGGCAGGCACGGGGGACCATATGGGACACCGGGATTCGAACCAACCACCTTTGGTCCTGGATCGGCTGCTTGCAAGGCAAACACCGCTGTGCTAACTCTCCGGGCCCTATATTTGCAGTTCTTGATTGGGAAACTTTTCAGCCTTATCAGTTGAAATTTTGCAAAAGTAAACCAATAATTCCTCAGTTTATCAAGGTAATATAAAAACATTATTTATATGCTCCAAAGATAACATCATAGAAAAAGTATAGATTTACCTTAGCACTCATTAAACTTGGGTGTTAAAGATCTGAGAACTTAGAAATAATAAGTAGTGTAAGGGTAATACTGAGAAATAATTTAGAGAGACAATTATACAGCATGATGCATAGAAGAATCAAAGTCATGATGAAGGAAAAGAATGAGTGAGTACTTTGAGGAAGGCTGGGTAGCATAAAGAGGACTCTATCAAGATCAGATCACTTCAGGTGATTTTTGAAAAACTTTGAAATTTTCTGAAGTGTAGTTTTCTTATGTATAAAATAATAATGTTTTCCTTTATAAGCATAAAGAGAATCAGAAAAATGTAAACTAAAGTCAGTGTTTCCCTCTTTTTTCTGTTTCCCAACAATCAGCCACAGACTGGATCAATTAGGAAACACCTCTTTATACAAATAAAATGCTTTTTCTTGAGAGCTTGTTTGGAAGTTCTTGCAAGGGAGCGCAGCTACTCATAAACACTTCACAGAACAAGGGTCTGTGTCTATTGGGGAAGGCCGTCCTCTTGGACCAGGAGCGCAGCTTCCTGAAGGGACGCACATGAAAAGGTGAGAGGGAGGAGGGGGACACTTGCTAGCCAGTCAGATCAGCCGAATCAACCCTGGCGATCAATGGGGTGACAGATGTAGCCAGATTGCCCTCACATCCTGAAATTTCTTTAAAAAAAAAAAAAAGTTGGTCTGTATGTGTGATATGGGGAAGGGCAACCAGGGGCTGTTTGGGCAACACCCAACAATGCTCAGGGCTTACTCGTGGCTCTGAACTCAGGAATCATTTCTGGCAAAACTCAGAGCAGGGGTCAAACCTTGGACATATACATTCAAGGCCCATGAAATGATAATTAAGTAAAGTGAAAATTTATATGAATAAGTTATTTTTAACCTGGAACATTATTTTTCCCTAAAAAAAAAAAAGATGTCGGCATCTCATTTAAATACACACCATCTGAAAAACTCAAGAAGTTTATTGTAAGACAAATATATAAAGGTACTAGAATAAAGTATAATTCATTTGGTCTAGTAGTTGGAGTTTGAAATTTTAAATAAAATTTAAAATATCTTGGCTGGTCAGTCCTATTACAGATTTTGTAACTGTATTTCCCATCTTCTAGAATTTCTTTTTATCTGTCAAAATGAGAACAATATCTCACAAGACTGTCATAAATATTGAATATATTTTAATGTTTAAGGTGCCCAAAGGAATATTTAACATCTTTACCTCTCAGGTAATGGTAGATGTTGTTTTAAAGTTTGGTAGGGGTGAATGGGTTATGGATTAGACCATATATGGTGATGTTCAGAGGCTATTCCTACTTTTCTGCTTCAGGGTCAGCTCCTGATGACTGATTTGGGGTTGGTCACATGCAAAGGAAGCATCTAATCTACTATTTCTCTGGTTCTAAAGTATGTTATTAATGTCAATTTATTGTTGCTGATAATGTATAGAATGCTAGCTCCAACTTTTTAAACTATTTTTAAGTTATATTTCCTTCGTAGAGTAATGAATATGTGCTACATTATTCCCAATTCCTTTATGCACCAAACACAGCAGAAAATTATTAGGAGGCAGTACTGAAGTCCCATATCTCAGATGGGATGAGAAATATTTGTGACAAGAGAAGTTGTTCTTGTTATTTATTGCTACATCAAACCACCCCCAGAATTTAGTTGGTAGATAGCAAATTATTAAATTGATTAATTTTTGTTTTGTTTTTGGGCCACACCCAGTGATGATAAGTGGTTACTCCTGGCTCTCAGCTCCAAAATTACTCCTGGTAGACTTGGGGACTTTATAGAGTGCAGTGCGAGTCATGGGAGATTACTGAGTGTAAGGCAAGCACCCTATCCACTGTAAAATTACTCTGGCCTCTAAAAATACTTTCTTAAAAAGTATTTTATTGGGTAGTTTCACTCACATATAAAAATGTAATAATGTCTACATTATTGTATTCATCTATATGTAGAAAATATCATAATTAAAAGACAAAATAATTCCTTGGATTCTTTTTTTTTTTTTTTTTTTTTTTTTGGGTCACACCCGGCATTGCTCAGGGGTCACTCCTGGCTGTCTGCTCAGAAATAGCTCCTGGCAGGCACGGGGGACCATATGGGACACCGGGATTCGAACCAACCACCTTTGGTCCTGGATCAGCCGTTTGCAAGGCAAACGCCACTGTGCTCTCTCCGGGCCCAATTCCTTGGATTCTGACTGCAGAACTAAATTATCAGAAGGGCCCTAGGGAGGAATAAAAAGTGGAGAAGTTTAGTGTACTGTGGTGGAGGAATATCGATTTTTTTTTTTTTTTGCTCTGGAATGATACTGTGCATTTGAAGATGCATAAACCTTTTCTTCTAAAATAAACAATGACACAAACCAATGATACCGTTATTTTTTAAAAATAATTTTTAATTGAATCATGATGAGATAGTTACAAAGTTGTTCATTATTGAGTTTCAGTCATACAGTGTTCAATACCTTTCACCAGTGCACATTTCCCTCCACCAATGTCTTCCCCTCCAACTGTCATTGTCATAGTGGATCCTTTTCTGCCCTAACTTCACTACTCTCCACCTGGTGGCATGCTTCCTACCATGGAGAGTCCTTATATCTATTGTCTTTGGATACTATTATCATACTTCCTTTTTAAAAAATATCCCACAAGTGAGTGTGCTTATTGTAATTCTCTCTCTCTCTCTCTCTCTCTCTCTCTCTCTGTCTGACCCATTTTGTTCAGCATAGTACTATCCATATATAAGAAAAATTCATGACTTCTTTTTTTTCTAACAGCTGTGTAGCTATTAATTGTGTTCTGTGGCTTTTTCAACTGTTCTTGGGCACTTGAGTTGTTTCTAGATTCTGGCTATTGTAAACAGTTCTGCAGTGAATATAGGAGTGCAATGCCTTTTCTGCATTGATTTTGGGTTCCTAGGTATATTCTCAGGAGTGGTTTTGCTGGTTCATAAGGGAACTCAATTTCTAGTGTTTGAGGAGTGTTCCTAATATCTTCCAAAAAAGCTGAACCATTCTACATTCCTGAATACAAGTGTTGTATTTCTTTCCTTATAAAGTACATGTTCTTCTTTTGGGGGTGGTTTGGTTTTTAGGTCACACCCACAGCGCTCAGAGGTTCCTCCTGGCTCTATGTCAGAAATCACTCCTGGCAGGCTTGGGGGACCATATGGGATGCTGGGATTCGAGCCACCATCCTTCTGCATGCAAGGCAAATGCCCTACCTCCATGCTCTCTCTCCGGCCCCAAAGTACATGTTCTTTATTCTATTTTGTTTTTGATGTCTCTGATTCCAGTCTACCAAATGTCACAGTATCTACACATGCTTTCATGGTCGCATTTATCACTCTATTTATATTAGTTGGATATCAGAAAAAAATTATGGTTGGATTGCCCATACTTAGCACTATATGTATTTAAATATATATATTCAAAGTCTTAACTTTTACACACACATACATACACATACACAAAGCACATATGGTGTTTGTAAGCACTTCTTTTGGAACACTAAGAATATAGACATATTTTGAAAGTACCATAAATCACAGAAAATGTTTTCTTGCATTGATTCTTAATTTTTTTTCTTCCAAATTCCAGTGACAAAATACCAGAGAGGTCACTAAGATGAGAGAAAGATTTATGGAAATGATTGATAAAAGAGTTCAGAAAGCTTTTTTAAAAACATTGAAAAAAAGTGAGAGTCAATCCCTTTTTACTATATTAATCTCATTTTATTTAGAAATGAAAAGAAAATAATTCTAGTTATTAAAAACAAAGCAATGATGATTTTGGTTCTTTTCAATTTTTTTTATCATAGCATAAGCTCTAAAATATACATTGACTTTGTGCTCTCATATTCTACAGTCTGGTAATAAGTGTCTCTGAATTAATTCTAATATAATTGTTCACTGCATAATGTTGAATTTTTATAATATGTAAACTCAATAAATAGAATGCTAATTTAAAAAGAAAAACAGTTTCAATTTTATATATTTTCTTACAGTTTTGTATATTACTGAGGTAATGGTTCTCAAACTTTTGGCCTCAAAATCTGTTTACACATTAATGTCTTGAAAATGACATTAATTAATTAATTAATCTAAGTGTGAAATTTTATACACTTTTTGCAATTTGTAAAATTGCAATAAAATAAATATTTTTATATTTTAGAATAAATAAGATAAATATTTTAGAACATAAAACATAATTACACTCTTGTGTGTTTCCTTATTCAAACAATTGCATATTCATTCATACCATATAGTGTCTATTAAGTTTCTTTGATAGTGAAAATGCAAATACCACTTGTAAGTTTAAAACCATTTGAGGGTCTCCCAAGAATTACTCAAGACATCTGGAGGCCTTTTCAGAAATACTCAGTTCAGATATCAGGCCTGACAGTTCTTAGCCTGGTGGGTCTGAGGGCCTTCAGTGGTACTGGAAGAACAGGCATATATTACCAGATCCATCCTGGGGCCTACTACATACAAGGTATATGCTCTGCTCCAGACTATGAACTATCTCCCTGGCCCTGATGTTGACTGCTTTTTATGTGTGTGCTTTATATTTATGTAGTTTATAGTTTTAAATTTTTACACTTAAAACTATGATCAATTCTAAGTTAAGTATTTAATTTGAAGCACCATGATTTATAATACGGTTAATGATAGGGTTTTATGCATGCAATGTTCACACCCTTCACCAGAGTGTATGCTTTCTTTCATCTTTGTCTCAGGGTCCCCTGGGTAGGTCCAGTTCTTAGGTTCTATTGTCTTTTTTTTTGGGGGGGTGGCACACCCAGCAGTGCTCAGGGGGTCACTCTCTGTCTGCTCAGAAATAGCTCCTGGCAGGCACGGGGGACCATATGGGACACCGGGATGTCGAACCAACCACCTTAGGTCCTGGATCGGCTGCTTGAAAGGCAAACACCGCTGTGCTATCTCTCCGGCCCCCTGTCTTTTTTTTTTTTAAACTACACCCAGTGGTGTATTAGGTGTATATATTGCGCCCTTGCTCTGATCCCAGAAATCACTCCTGATGATGCTGGGGGTAAGGTATGGAGATAGCCATGTAAGGATGCTGGGACTGAACACAGGATCAGGTGCATGCTAGACAAGTATCTACCTGCTTGACTATCACTCCAGCCTCAGGTTTTTATTGTCTTGATGATCTATTATTTCCATAACTCTGTTTCATTATATTTGATGATCTATTATTTCCATAACCCTGTTTTCATTATATTTCCTTCATTTGAGAGGATCATTCTGTATCCTATTCTCTATTTAGTTTCAATTACATGATAACCCTCACATAGTTTCACTTACATGATTCCCAGCTTCATCCATATAGTGACAAATTGCAGTTTCATCTTTCTTAATAGCTGAGTAGTATATACACCAGTTTCTTTATCTAGTTTTCTGTTCCTGAACACCCTGGTTTATCTTCAGATCTTAGCTCTTTTAAATAAAGATGCAATGATGAGTTAATTTTTCATATAATGTACAAAGCTTACATTGCATCCTTGGTGATATCCCAGCCGGTGTTTTCTAAAGATGGTTGAATTCTTATGTTAAGTTGTTTGGCATATTTGTCACAATCTGGCTGGGACATACTTATATAAATTAATTTCAGAGTTCTCCAGTCTGTTCCAATTGTCTATGTATTTATTTTCTGCCACTATTATTTTTAGCTATGTAATAAGACGTAACACTAGGAAGAGTAATTCCTCCTACTATATTTCTAAAATTGGTTTTGCTATTCTAGATCCTTTGCATTTCAATAAATAATCTTTCATATGTCTACAAAAGCAATTTAGAGATTTTGATAGACATTTCATTATACATAGAGACCAAATTAAAGACAACTTATATCTTCAGTACATCAGATATTTTAATCTAATAACAGTATAATTCTCAATTTTAAATAGCATCTGATAGTTTTTTGACATGTAAGATCTAGTAAAAATTTTGTTATATTATATTTTTCTATTTTTCTAAGGAAATATTATAAATTTAGTTAGAGGTATTCTAAATTGTTTAGAAAATTTAGAAGGTTGGATACAGCTCAGTTATAGAATATTTGCCTTGAATGTGTGAGGCCCTCAGTTTTAACCAGGTACTTCAGAGAAGAAAAAGAAGAAAGAAGAAAATAGATTTCCTGCTTTGCTCCCTGCCTGGTTTTCTGCTTTTCTGCATCAAGCAGTCAAGAAGGCCCCAGCAGACATAATCTCTTCAGAGCCCAGCACAAGCCAAGAAAGGCCCCAGCAGACATATAGTAAAGTGGCAGTCCTACAAATTACACGCAAAAATCAATAGCTTTCTTATACATCAATAATAATAGAGAAGAAATGGACTAACAAGCAATCCTATTCTCATTAGTGTAACACAAACTTAAATATCTTGGAGTGAACTTAACTAAAGATGTGAAGTACCTATACAAAAGAAACTACAAAACCCTGCTTCAAGAAATAAAAGAGGACACATGGAAATGGAGACACATACCCTGCTAATGGGTTGGTAGGATTAACATTATTAAAATGGCAATACTCCCCAAAGCATTGTACAGATTTAATGCAATCCTTCTAAGGATAGCCATGACATTCTTCAAAGAAGATGGATCAAACACTTCTGAAATTTATTTTGACAATAAATACCTATGAATAGCTAGAGGAACACTAGGTAAAAGGAATATAATGAGGCATCACTTTCCCCACTTTAATTGCATTACAAAGCTATAGTTACTAAAACAGCATGGGTTTTGGAATAATGACAGATCCTCAGATCAGTGGAATAAACTTGAGTATTCAGAGAATGTTTCCCCAGACATACAATCAATTAATTTTTATAAAGGGGCAACAAATGCAAAATGGAACAAGGAAAGCCTCTTCAACAAGTGGTGTTGGCACAGCTGGTCAGCTATTTGCACAAAAGCAAGCTCAGACCTCCATTTAACACCATGTACAAACATCAAATCCAAATGGGTTTAATTCAAATGGATTAAAGACCTTGATATCATACCTGAAACCATTAGGTATATAGAACAACATGTAGGTAAAACACTTCAGGACATTGAGACTAAAGTCATCTTCAAGATGGAAACAGCACTCTCCAAACAATAATAAATAAATAAACAGATGGAATATATTAAGCTGTGAAGCTTCTACACCTCAAAGTAAATAGTGCCTAGGATTCAAAAAGCCATCCACAGAATGAGAGAAACTATTCGCCCAATACCCATCAGATTAGGGGCAATTACTGAAGATATACAAGGTACTTGACAGAACTTAACAAGAAATAAACATCTAATCCATCAAAAATGGCAAGAAGATATGAACAAACACTTCCTCAAAGAAGAAAGACAAACGGCCAAAAGGTAGATGAAAAAATGCTCCACAAACACTAATCATCAGAGAGATGCAAATCCAAACAACTTTGAGATACCATCCCACGGCACAGAGACTGGGCACACATTACAAAGAAACAGAAAAATCAGTGCTGGGTGGGGATGTAGAGAGAAAGGAATTCTCATTCACAAATTGTGGGAATGTTGTGTAGTTTCAGCCTTTATGAAAATAATATAGAAGACTCCTCAAAAAACTAAACATTGGGCCCGGAGAGATAGCACAATGGCGTTTGCCTTGCAAGCAGCCGATCCAGGACCTAAGGTGGTTGGTTCGAATCCCGGTGTCCCATATGGTCCCCCTGTGCCTGCCAGGAGCTATTTCTGAGCAGACAGCCAGGAATATACCCTGAGCACCGCCGGGTGTGGCCCAAAAACCAAAAAAAAAAAAAAAAAACAAAAACCAAAAAATAAAACTAAACATTGAGCTTCCATATGATCCAGGGATATACCCTAGGAACACAAAAATACAATTCAAAAATGCCTTCCTTGCATCTATATTCATTGCAGTGCTATTTACAATAGCCAGACTTTGGGAAACAACCAATATGCAGATGAATGGCTAAAGAAACTGTGATACATATGCACAATGGAATATTATGCAGCTGTCAAGATAAAGTCATGAAATTTTTCTATACATAGATGTACATAGAATCTATTATGCTAAGTTAAATAAGTCAGAGAGAGTCACAAAGCGTGGTGAGTGCAGTTAGAGAAATAACTACACTGACAACTATGGTGACAATGTCAATGAGTGAGAGAAGTAGAATGCCTCTATCGAATATAGGTGGGAGTGGGGGGAGGGAGATTGGGGATATTGGTGATGGGAATGGTTTAATAAAATTTAGGGAAAAGAAGAAGAAAGAAGAAAATGAAAAAAAAAAGAAATTTGTTTCTAAATATGTAACAGACTTTTAATGTTCTTCTTGAGTCTTACTGAATTCACTAGTTCCAATACTCTTTAGGTAGGGTGCCTAGTTATTTATTTTTTGTTTGCTTTTGGGCCATTCACAACAGTGCTCAGAGCTTCTTCCTGGCTCTGTGCTCAGTCCTTGAGGTACTATATTTTGTAGGAGGAATTGATGAAGAGCTGGTCTCATAGAAAAATATATCCGTGCATTATGTCTCTAGCTCCAGCTGTTTTTGAAAAACGTAAATGATCATACTGGTATACATAATTTTATTTTTCTCTTCAATCTTTGTAGCTTTGATTTATTTCTTTTTCTTTACATTTTAGGTTGGTAATGATTTCGAGTAATATATTTCTTTTTTAAATTTTATTTTATTGAAACCATTGTGATTAACAAAGTCCTTCATAATTGGATTTCAGGCATACTATGAATCAGGACTAATACTTCCACCATTGTTGACCTTCTTCCAACAATGTTCCCCATAGTTTACCCAATACTAACACCTGCCACTATAGCAGGACCATTTTAAGTTTAAATTGTTAGAATTTGAACCTCTTGATTCTTTTGTTGTTGACTTTGGCTTGGGTATTAGTTCTGTCCTTTTTTTTAATCTCCACCAAAGCACCTGAGACCACTTGGCCTTTGCCTTTTTTTTTTTTTTCACCTTCTTAATTATATAGAAAAATGCAGAAATATGAGGTAAAATAAAGTAATCCATGCCCCAAGGTTCTATGATAAAGGCAGGAGCCCCTATTTAAAAGATAAAAAAAGGGGCGGCAGTTTTTTTGCATAGGTGCAAGCAAAAGTTGGGGGAATAATAGAAAGAAAAAAAACTAAAAATAAGTTGTCTCTATCCATGAAGAATCCTGCCATAAGACCAACTACAGAACCCTGGCATACTAAGTTGTCTAACCGCAAAGTCTTTCTTCATGGTCCCAGAAAAAGTTCTCTTCAACCATGGTTGTCACACTCATGCTTCAGTAATTAACGATCTTGGTTTTTGCACAGATCTTATGTTAAGTCAGAGTGTCATGGAGTGTCTTCTGGTTTCATCTCACTATTTGAAATAGGTAGGGTTGGAGGATAAAATCAGGATCACAGCTTCAACTTATGACATTGCCTTTTGTGTGTGTGGTGTGTGTGTGTGTGTGTGTGTGTGTGTGTGGTGTGTGGTTTTGGTGGTCACACCCGGCAGTGCTCAGGGGAAACTCCCTGGCTCCATGCTCAGAAATTGCTCCTGGCAGTCACAGGGGACCATATGGGACGCCGGATTCGAACTGATGACCTTCTGCCATGAAAGGCAAACACCTTACCTTCATGCTATCTCTCCGGCCCCGTGACATTGTCTTGTGGGTTTTGAAAATGGCTCACAGCAGTCACGGATCAGGCTCTCAAGAGCCAAACTTGGTAGCAAGTAACAGTCCACAGTAAAGGGCGGGGGTTGGGGAGAAAGAAAGGGGGACTGCTGAGAGTAAATCAGCAGTTTGTGGAGATGGCAGCTTCTTCCTAGGTAAGCAGACCGCAAGCGCGGTCTGGGAGGCTATCCTTTCGCTTTGGGAGTTACCTGGCAGTGGGTTGGGGTTGTTGAGAGATTCCTGTTCCTAAGGAGTTTAGAACTGAGGGTAAAAAAGGGTTAATTAGGGAAACATAACAAATAAGGGTGATGAGCGAAAGGATACAGGCAGGGGTCGGGTGGGGGAGGAGGGAGATTTGAGACATTGGTGATGGGAATGTTGCACTGGTGATGGGTGGTGTTCTTTACATGACTGAAACCCAAATACAATCATGTATGTAATGAAGTTGGTTAAATAATAATAAAAAAAAT
Organism: Suncus etruscus; assembly: GCF_024139225.1. Lineage (NCBI taxonomy): Eukaryota > Metazoa > Chordata > Mammalia > Eulipotyphla > Soricidae > Suncus > Suncus etruscus. The sequence continues at coordinate 51,975,883 of NC_064851.1, forward strand.
TAAAAAAAAAAAGAAAAGGATTTGTAAAGTGGTAAGCAGGGGAGGGAAAAAGGAAGGATTCTCTGTAACAGGGAAGGACTATAATCAACAGAGACAGACATTAGAGACAGATATTAGACATAGAGGTGACCAGCACACATACTCGCACACAACATACACAATGAAGATCGATCCATAGGTTGCAGTTGAAAAACTGACCCAGGTGAAACTAGTCAGAGAGCTTAAACAATATAAAGCCAGCAGGGCAGATGGAAATATTTTCCAATTCCTAGGGAAATCATCATTGGGGAGGGTAAACTTTGCTGAATAAATGCTTCCTGAGTTAGATTGTGCATAGAGCATTATTAAAATAAGTATAATTTTAAAGTCTAGTATCCTAAGTAATATAGTAATGAGTACTGTAAAAGGAATCTACACCGTGTAATATCATTTAACAGATCTTGAGCATCCAGGTTCTTTTCCTGAAAGCAAACTGACAACATGGACATTATGATATAATGTACTAGCTTGATTAAAAATAAATCGCAAAAACATACTCAACGGATGAGCACTGTAGCTAGAGTCTATGGCATGAAGTTCCCTATTCCAATTGTATCTGTGGACATAAACATTAAATACTATTAGTAAGATTTTTAGTAATATATTTCTTAAGGGATGTGAGAGTAGGCATTATTCACTATGTTCCTAACCTACCTAATTCTTCAGGATAAATAAAAAAAAATTATGAACAGTATTCAGGGCACTAATGTCTCAGTAGTGATTTTAGATTTACTGGTTGTTATTATAATAGTGAAGCCAATTTTATAGTAATTATTTTTTTCATATCTGTTTTGCAGGATAGTCATGGATTACTACAGAAAACATGCAGCTATTATTCTGGCCATATTGACTGTGTTTCTACATATTATCGATTCCTTTCCTGATGGAGAATTTGCAATGCAGGGTATGTGATCACAGTCCGGGTTTGCAGTAATAAGACACATTTATGGATATACATCAATAATTCCATTAAATACATTTTTACACCTTATTCACTGTGATATGTTTTGTTGTTGGGTACATATCTAAGCACTTACCTGCTTTATTTTCTTAGGAATATTTTAGATGAGGCCATCGTGATAGCACAGCAGCAGGACATTTGGCTTGCATACTAATTACCGTGGGTGGACCCAGGTTTGACCCCTGGCACCCCATATGGTCTCCTGAGCCTGATAGGAGCAATTTCTGAGCACAGAGCCAGGAGTAACCCCTGAGCATCTCTGGTGTGGCCCCAAAAACATAACAAAACAAAAACAAAAAACAAAGAAAAGAAAAGAAAGAAAAGAAAAGAAATATTTTAGAGTATTTTAAATTTGTTTCTAAAGGTCAGGATGTAGCTCAGATTATAGATTGAAAATATAAAATTAAATTAGATTCACACAATGTACAGAATACATGATATATAAATCATATAAATTTATATGAATAGCAGTCTGTAAATTATCTTTGGAGATAATTTTTATTAGTAATTTATTTAAATTTATTGTTGAAATTTACTCTTATTTAGTTATCTCATTTTTCTTTAAATATTTCTCCCTGGAATATTTGAGAGAATTTTAACATTGCCTTTGTAGATGATTTTTTATATTAGTAAAAGGAAAAATAAAAACAATCTATGCAGTAAATATGCTTTTCTAATTTTTTTTTTGAAAAAAAAATCACTCTGGAACTGATATAATTCTACTTGCCATAAAATTGTGAGCTATTATCAGCTATGTTTTTTTTCTCTAGATAGCATTAATATTTTAATTTTTGTTCCTAATTACAGACTGTTTATACTGATTTTTCTTAATTTGGAAATTTTTTCTCTGCCTCTCTATTTGTATCATCTATAGGTGAAAAATCAATAGAAGATTTAAAAGGGAAATATTTTGCTGTTGAAAAAGTTTCTCTTCAGATAAACATGGTGTTTCATTTGCATTTAAACGTTTTCTATAGGTAATCTGTTAGCATTACAAACGGGAACACATACTTAAAGAGAAATTATTACTATTAATTTCGCATGCATATCTACAAAATGTATTTTCTATTGAAATAACTATAATCAATTAAATAGAATATTATATACAAAGATTGACAGGTAATCCTCAATATTTAGCCACTTTTATTTCCCATGAAAACAAATGAATATTTACCATACCATATTAAGGAAGATGTTAATTTTTAATAACTTTTGGGATTAATTTAGTCTTGACCTTTTTGTGTGTGGCAGGTTGCCCAGAATGCAAACTAAAGGAAAACAAATACTTCTCCAGGCTGGGTGCTCCAATTTATCAGTGTATGGGCTGCTGCTTCTCCAGAGCATATCCCACTCCAGCAAGATCTAAGAAGACAATGTTAGTCCCAAAGAACATCACCTCAGAAGCTACATGTTGTGTGGCTAAAGCATTTACCAAGGTGAGAACTTCAAGGATTCTGATGGCTAACTATCCAACCAGTCCTCAGAGCACAGACAGGAGTTTAAAGCAGAAGATGGTTTAATAACCTTCTTGGTTGGGTGTCAGAAGAGGGAGAGACTGTATTGTTGTGGGCAAAAGCCTGATGTGTTCAGAATAAACAGAATAGGATGTAGATGATGGGGGCAGGATGAGAAAAGAATATACTATATGCACAATGCAAGCCTAGCCTTCAGTGTAAAAGTAACAGTTCAAAGGAAGAGTTTGCCAATGCAGGAAACATCTATTTAGTTCATCTGACCAAAAACCATTTTACTCAATTGTTTTATTTTTGTCTGTTATTTTTCCCTTTCTCTTTTAGGCCACAGTAATGGGAAATGCTAAAGTGGAAAACCACACAGAATGCCACTGCAGTACATGCTATTATCACAAATCTTAACTATTTTGCAAAGAAGTCTGCTGCTGATTGCTTATTTCCCAGGATAGAAAATTAATATTTTCAGTGTTTATGGCTTTGTGATATCAAACCTTCTCTTACTCTATCATACCTCTATCAACATGCTTTAAGAATAAATTGCAGCTTTATTTTCTTTTTCTTATGATGTAATCAACAATCAAGCTCTTTTAAATGGCATGAAAAATAGCTTTGAGCATGATCAGAAAAGAGCTGATTCTACTACAAATAAATAAAGTCATTTAAATTATCATTATCACTAAATCTATTTTTTCTTAAACATTCATAGTTGTTGTTTTGCATAAACCTAATTGGAGGAGTGAACCAGTAGGTAATTGGGTTCCCATGTAATTAATAACCAATTCCCATACATCCTTTTCAAACAAACTCTGAATACTTTAGCCAATGGACTAGGCATGTGATGGTCTATTGAAGTAAGGGAAGAAATATGAGTTTCTGGTTTTTTCTATTAGTTTTGTATCACCCCTATAAATTTCCATTTGAAAGAGTTTTTATAAAAGTGCATGTATGTTACTAGCATTGTTCTACATGCATCTAATATTTATTTTGTTTTAGCAAGTGTTTCTCAGGGGCTACATATGGCACAGTAAATATTTCCCTATAAAGTATCAGAGACCAAACAGATGCTTTCAGCATGCAAAGCATTCCATTTCCATGATACTTTATTTCATAAATTGTTCATACTTTGGGGATATTTGATCTAAGACCTTACATAGTAGAATTGAAAAAGCAATTGGAAAAATATTGCAAATATTAGAAAATAACTTCCTAGGGTTTGAGAAAGTCAAAATACTTTCCAGTCTAATGGCTATACTTACTTGGATTATGCCAACCCTCTCTCCCAAATGGTTGGGGCACCTTTTGAGCCTCTGGTAGGTACACTGTAACTGAATGAATTATGGCCAAGAAAATAACATTACTCTCCTTAAACTTTTTAAAATTAATTTAAAGAAAATACATCCCATAGTTGACACAATTAATCATAATACATTTGTTTCAGGAAGACCAAAGACAAAATTATTAAAAATATAAAAAATAGAAAGAAAAACAAAAGAGGTGGAAGAGAAAGGAAAGAAGAAAAAGTTCATTAGCAACTATATTTTTGAAAATTATTAAATCACCAATGAACTCATTAAAGCCCTAGAAGAAGGTTTAATACTTTTATTTTTTTTTTAAGGATAAGAGTTAAAGAAATACAGTTAAAATGATGTGAGAGTAGCAATTGGTGTTGTTTGATTAGACCCAGCAAAATATGGGGAAAATGGAAAGGACAAGCCTTGGCCTAAATACAAGAAAACCTTACCCCTGAAGTTTTCTGGCATCAGACCAACTCTGGGCTCAGACATACTAGGTTGTCCAACCCCTGAGTCAGTCTCTGTGGTTCCAGGAAAATTTTTTCACACAATCACTGTTGTTGGTGTCAGTTTTCTGTAGTTAAAGATCCTGGGTTCTGTGCATATCCTACCTTGAAGTCAGGATGATGTGGAATGTCCTCTAGTTTCACCTCCCAATTAAAGGGCAATGCGGAGAGCCCTGCCCTGAAAGCAGGTTGTTGTTGTTAAGTCCTCTGACTGTTAAGGGAACCCTCTTTGGAGTAAGTCAATGCCAGGGCAGCCATACGGTCTTCCCTGGTAGAGGTTTGCTGCCAGGTGATGTTATAGACAACCGTGGTTGTTTCGTAGATAGTATTCCTGGTTCAGGGGTGAATGGACAATGCCCATTCTTCTGAGGCCTGAGCCAGGTCTTTATGACAATATTCAGGGTGTAAGCCCCCACTGCATTACAAGATTTGTGTATTTCTATCTCTATTAGATAAGAACTTGTTTGTATGTATAATTTTTTCCCATTTTAATGTGCCTATGCCAAAAAAGAACAGTGCCACAAGATATTACTGGTGCATATGGCAGCCAAGGGAACGAGTCCAACAATCCCCGTAACTTGGTTCTAACATGAGCCCCAGTCAAGGGACTCTTCTACCAGAATTCCTTATTGAACAGATCACAAAGAAACAAAACAAAACAAAACAAAACAAAACACCTTAAATTTTTTAAACTAACTTTTTTAGTTAAAAGTTTTCTCCTTTCTTCTTTCATTTCCTTTTGATTCTTGTTTGTGTATCGTTCAGTTCTATCCATGCTTTTTTTGAATTCTATGAGCATCCTCCATATTTCTTCCCTAAAATCCTTATCTGAGTGGCTGAACAGGTGATTGGTATTTTTGGGTCATCAGAGCTACCATCTTCATTCTCTAAGCATGATGGAAGTTTATGGTTTTTTCCCCTCCATTTTCACATTTGTAGTATAGTGTTTTCTATGTGCCATGCTCCAGTTCATTGACTAGGAGAAGGCATGGCTGTAGAGTGGAATGGAGCACCTGAACTCCTCTGAATCAGCTTCTGGGTATCGCCAGATTCCCTTTTCTGCCTCAGTCCTAGAATATGGGAGTCACTTACCTGCGAAGCTTTCAGGATGATGCCAAACAGATTAATATTCTTTTTGGAAGGGGGTTGGGTCACACCCGCAACGCTCAGGGGTTAGTCCTGGCTCTGTGTTCAAAAATCGCTCCTGGCAGGCTCGGGGGACCATAAGGGATGCCTGGATTTGAATCACCGTCCTTCTGCATGCAAGGCAAATGCCCTACCTCCATGCTATCTCTCTGGCTTCCAATATGCTTTTTATATGCCTAAAATTCAATGCCTCTTCCTTGTAAATTACAACATATCTTTATACTGCAATATTTAAGTCTATCTGCATTGGGAATGGAGTGTATTGCATTCTTGTTACCAGGAAGGAGCTGAGCTCAGGAAAGACAATGAAGGATAAAACAAAGAAGCAACACTTTCACATTTTATAGTAGTATCAATACCAATCCCTTCACCAGTGTCCACTTCCCTCTTCAAAATTCCCCAGTTATCCTCCTGCCTCTCAGCCCACCTCTATGTTAGGTATTTTATATCTCTGTTCAGACTCTGTTCCCAAAGTAATCATTTTTCTCCACCAATGTCTTATTAAACCCCTCCCTACACTTTCCCATATCATGGACAGACATTTTTTCTTTTTTTTTCTTTTTTTGTTTTTGTTTTTTGTTTTTGGGTCACACTTGGCAGCGCTCAGGGGTCACTCCTGACTCTACACTCAGAAATCGCTCCTGGCAGGCTCGGGAGACCATATGGGATGCCAGGATTTGAAACACCGTCTTTCTGCATGCAAAGCAAACACCTTACCTCCATGCTATCTCTCCAGCCCATGGACAGACATTTCTAAGCAATTATGCATGTCAGGGATGACAAGGGCTCAAAGAGGAGGTTAATAAAACATAAAAGGCTTCTGTATATTTCCTAGTAACAAGAGGTAAGGATAATATGGGAAGAATAGTAGAGTGAATGGGAGGTGGAGAAACTCAGGTGTCAGGGATCACCTATATTGCATGTACAAGATACTAAGTTTGATACCTAATACCATATAGTCTCCTGGTATCACCGGTATTGTCATGAAGAATCCTGAGCACCACTGAAAGGCCTGGTGGTCCCAAGCACCCTTGGTCCTCAGCAGCACTCACTGCAGGGCACTAACATTGATCCCATTGGCCAAGTGTTTCCAGAAGTGTGCACTGTTTGGTAGTCCTCTCACCAAAAAGAAAAAAATCAAAAAAAGTGTTAGCTTGAAAAAAAGAAAACACATAAGGAGGAAAACACAAAAAGTAAGGCAGGGATAATGTTTTATAGGAAAGAGGGCAGAAGCAACAAAGTCTATGAAGTATTTACTTGTCTCAGAGACAATCTGGATTAAGACAAAATAAACACAAAAAAAAAAAAACCATGACTGTTTCTCCATATATTTACCCAATGATGCTGTAATTTAAATACAGTCAAGGCTTGCATAAAAAATGACTTTATAAAAATAACTTGAAAAGGGCCCGGAGAGATAGCACAGCGGCGTTTGCCTTGGAAGCAGCCAATCCAGGACCAAAGGTGGTTGGTTTGAATCCCGGTGTCCCATATGGTCCCCTGTTCCTGCCAGGAGCTATTTCTGAGCAGACAGCCAGGAGTAACCCCTGAGCACAGCCAGGTGTGGCCCAAAAACCAAAAAAAATAATAATAATAACTTGTAAAAGATCTATATTACTCACTGATTTCCTTTGTATAGGCCATACACTGCAGACTTACATAGATGTCAAAATGTTATTACTCTTGGATACTGGATCATTAAATAAATCATCAAACCACTATAAATTATATTTATTTAAATATTAATCAAGCAGTTAATTTTGGGGCTTAGGGCCACAGTTCAGGGCACTCAGGAGTTATTCTTGGCAATGTTCTCAGAAATGACAACAGTCTTTAGGAGAGTATATGTAGTTCCAGGAATGGAACTAGGGTTGAATTATGCAAAGGAAGCATCTATCATCTATGTTGTCTCTCCAACCCAATGGCTCATTTATCTTCAATTGCTGAAACTTCTAGTATATTAAAAACCAGAGATACAGTTTCAAGGTCTGGAGTACGTGGCTTGTATGTGAGAGATGCTAGTTGAATCCCCAGTACCACATGGTCCCCCAAGAACCATAAGAAATCCCAAGTCAAATTGCAGGGAGCAGCTCCTAAATACTGTTGGAAATGATTACTACTCTCCACCAAAAGAAGAGAAAATCGTGACAGCTAAGATTTCAGATGTTCATGTTTTAACTAAATTTGTTATTCAGAGACTTCTGGAGAAAATGCTATCTCAAATAATTTGCATTTACCATCTAAGAGGGTAACTATAAAAATGCCCATAATCTGGTTCAGCAGAAAGATAAGATCAAAGAATCTACATGCAAGTGAAAGTGAAGCTGACTTAAAAAGTCAGTTAAGACCACAAACCTCAAAAGCCCCAGACATAAAGTTATGCTTGACATAAAGTTAAAGAATCACTTGATATTTGTATGCCACTTTCTCTTTCTGTGTTAATCAGTTGAAAAATTTCCGTCACTTGTGGACTTTAAGTCAGTTGTGGATGGCACCATCTCCATTTGATAACTTATTAAATGAAGGCACAATTTGTGTGGAGGCTAAGAATGCATGGGCCCTGAGTCTTCAATTCTAGGTTTGTGTTTTTTTTTTCAATTCCAATTATTTCCAAGGGAAAGAAAATTTTACTAACTCTAATAAGAAAAATACCTATTCTGAGTTCCACTTTAAGCACTTTATAATGTAACAATTCCACTCACATCACATCCAGGTTTAAAAAAATATATATTTTTTTAGTTTTTGGGTCACACCCAGTGTCACTCAGGGGTTACTTCTGGCTATGCTCTCAGAAATCGCTCCTGGCCTGGGGGACCATATGGGAATGCCGGGGAATCGAACTGCGGTCCGTCTTAGGTTAATGCACGCAAGGCAAACACCTTACCAATTGTGACACTGCTCTGGCCCCAGGTTTAAAAATTTTTAAATTTTCCCCCTCTCATTTCTCTCTTCAAAGCCTTTTGTATGAATCCCCCCACAGAATTTTTTTTTATCAAAACCATTATTTACAAAGTTCTTCATCGTTGGGTTTTAGATTATAATATTACAGAGTCAATCCCACCACCAGTGTTAACTTCCCTCCATCAATGTTCCCAGAAGAAACTTGATATGAATGAATACATATAAGTTCAACAGTTCCTATCCTCAATCTAATTATAGTATATCTGAGGAAAATGTCATAAAAATCAGAGTAAAATATTAATAAAATTAGTAGAAAAGTTTCAGGAATTAAAAAAGTTGACCAAAATATAAAATTGTTGAAATTTTTATTAGAAGGGATAGGGAAAAGTGGAATTTAGTTTATTTTTTTAAATAATATATTTATTTAAGAATCATGATTACAAACAATTATCCCTCCTTCAACTTCCTGTTTATCCCACCTGGATGCTCATTCCCACTCACACCAGGGAAGAGGTTGCTGTTGGGAATAAAGAATAGAGTTGGCTAGGGGGAAGAGAGAGAGAGGCAGACACAGCTAGGATGGATGGAGGGTAGCGAAAAGAGGCTGCAAAAAACTTAGCTGAGATGCCATGTGGAGAAATGAACATGGCTCTTAGGGCCTTGAAATAAAGCTGGATGTCTCCTTAAACTTCAACTGGCTGCCTATGGATCATTTCTCCGCATTACCCTGCAACCTTCGCTGGGCCAAGCCTAAAAAGGTCTCACCCCACCCACCACACTAGGACTTTATATTTTATACTTAAACAATAACAAACATGTTTGTAATTGGATTTCAGTCATAAAAAGAACACACCCATTCACCAGTGAAAAATTCCCAACAACAATGCACCTATCTTCCTCCTCTCCCACCCCTGCCTGTATTTGAGACAGGTATTCTACTTTTCTCAATCATTACCATTGTCATGATAGTTGTTAGTGTAGTTATTTCTTTAACTGTAATCACCAATCTTTGTGGTAAGCTTCATGAGCCTGTCCTTCCAGTCCTCATCTCTATTTTCTGTAGGTATTATTACAATAATGCCTTTTATTTTTCTTAAATTTCATACATGAGTGAGACTATTTGATTTTTCTTCCCTTTGATTTACTTCACTCAGCATAATAGTTTCCACATCCATCCATGTTTAGGATATTTCCATGACTTCATTTTTCCTGATGGCTGTATAGTATTCCATTGTGTGAATGTACCACAGGTTCTTTAGCCACTCAAATGTTGTTGGGCATCTTGTATGTTTCCAGATTCTGGCTATTTAACTAGTGCTGCAATGAATATAGTTGTGAGGAAGGCATTTTTATATTGTGTTTCTGTGTTCCTAGGATCTATTCCTACGATTGGTATATCTGAATCATATAGGATTTCCAGTTTTTTGAGGAAGCTCCATATTGTCTTCCATAAAGGGTAGACTAGACAGCATTCCCACCAGCAGAGAGTAAGAGTTCCTTTCTCTCTACATCCCTTCCAGCACTGATTTTTCTTGTTCTTTGTGATGTGTGACAGTCTCTGTGGTGTGAGATTGTACCTCATTGTTGTTTTGATTTGTATATTCCTGATGATTAGTGATGTGGAGCATGTCAAGTTGGTTTTTATAAAATTATCTCAAATTATGCCTCCCCCACAAAATCTGTTGCTAGAATATTACCAAGGGAGAAATCTTTGAACTGTTGGTTTTCTTCATTTCAATACTGGAGACTCTCCTCTTAAGAGATACATCAATTCTCTGGCCTTGGAATACTGCATGTCACAGGTGCAGTATTCTAGACAAAGCACTCATTTCTTTGAGTTTTGTCATAATATCCCACCACTGCCTTCTGACCTTGAGGGTTTATTGTGACAGGTCTGCTGTAAATCTTAAGGGTGCTCCTTTGAATGTAATTTCCCTTTTTGGGGGGAGGGCACACCTTGTGATGCTCAGGGGTTACTACTGGCTATCCGCTCAGAAATCACTCCTGGTTTTGGGGACCATATGGGATGCCAGGAGATTGAACAGCAGTTTGTCCTAGGTTAGGGCATGCAAGGCAAACACCCTACTGCTTGTGCCACTGCTCCAGCCCCTAATTTCCCTTTTTAATCTTGCTGTTTTCAGTATTCTATACCTATCTTTGAGATTCATCATTGTGACTAGGATGTGTCATGGGGTGCTTGTCTTCTTTTTTAATGTTAACCTTTTTAATTTTCTATTTCTTATTAAATTTATTTAAAAAAATGCATCACATAGTTGACATAATTGATCATAATACATTTGTTTCAAGATGATCAAAAGCAAAGTTATTAAAAATAATAGAAAATAGAAAGAAAAAACTAAAGAGATGGAAGAGAAAGGAAAGAAGAAAATGTTCAGTAGCAATTAGCAATTGTATTTTTGAAAATTATTGAATCACCAACAAACACATTAAAGCACTTGCAGAAAGATCTTGGGGTGATTTTTTGGGTCTCTTTTAGCTAGTACTCTTCAGGCATACAGGATTTGGTTGCATGCCGCCTTTAGCTCTGGTAGTTCCTATGCATTGATGTCCATGACTGTTGATTTTTCCTGGACCCAATGACTCTTATGTTGTTTCTGTTGAGTTTATCAAAGACTCCTATTTTCATCTGTTCACATATTTTGAGTATTTTTTTCCATTGTCCGATCATTTTCTTTAAGGCTCTTTTACAATCTCTTCTGTTGTATGGGATTGTTATGTATCTCATCTTCCAGTTCACTGATTCTGTCCTCAGCTGCTGTTACTCTGTTGGATAGGCTTTTCATTGAGGTTTTCATTTCATCTACTGTGTTTTTCAGACCTGTTATTTCCGTTTGGAGTTTACTGATTTCTATCTTTGTGTTCTGTTCAGATTGACCTATGCTTTCTTTTAGTTCCTATGAACATCCTCCATATTTCTTCTCTAAACTCCTTATCTGATTGGTTGGCACTTTTCGGGTCATCAGAGCTGACATCCTTATTCTCTATGCATTGTGTTTGTCTGTGTTTTTTCTCCATTGTCATGCTATGCTTGTAGTGTGTTTTCTCTCTCTGTTATGGTAGGGTTCATTGGCTAGAAAATGTGCACTCGCAGGGCCGTCACGGTCCTCTGGCTCAGCCCTTCGTGGATGGAGACAGCCTACCTTTGGTGAAGTACATGAGCTGTTATGGCTATAAAAGCTGAGCAGGGCAAGAGCAGAGCAGGAGCCATTTAAAATATCTCCCAAATGCCAAAGCACAGGGCATGAATCAGGCTCCACCCTTCGTCAAAAGAGACAGCAAAACTCTGCTGATGTGCAGGAACTGTTATGGCTGAGGTGGTTCTTGGCCACCTCATTGGGCTGAACAGGGCAGGAGCAGAGCCCATTTATATTGTCTCAAATTTAGTCTATGTTTGAAGCAATGACCAATGACTCATCAACTAACATTTGGCAGGGGTGGAAATACACATAGAGGTAGGAGGAATGAGGAATAATGTGTACACAGGCATGGAATAGGCTTAAGGTGTGACTGGACTAAAATAAGAACTGGAAGAGAACATGGGAATGATAGATGAGAACAAACAGAACAGTTTAAGATATTGTTCTAAGGATATAAAATTGCAACTTTAGATGATGGTGCCTTTTTTTTTTTTTAGTTTTTGGGCCACACTCAGCAGAGCTTTTCGCTCTGTGCTTAGAAATCACACCATCACTCCTGGCATGCTTGGGGGATCATATGGGATGCTGGGGATGGAATCCAGTTTGACTGTGTGCAAAGCAAATGCCCTATGATGCTATAGCTCTGGTCTCATGATTCTTTTATAATGTGAGTGTATCAAACATGATGATATCTTAAAAACATCAACTTATTAGTTTGCTAGCTAGGTACAAGTTTTCTTAGGGAAGAAGGAATACATGTGTGGCTGCTTTCATGGTAGATCAGGAGTAAAATGTGAAGTCAGTAGGCAGGTGAAGAAAATGTAATTAGAAAAGGTTGGCTACTGCAGATGCTAGATAATGATCAACACTTATTAGCTTGTACACTATTACAGGAACTGTTAAAAATTTATTAACTTCTCATGACAACCTATGAGGTAGTTATTATTAATTTTCTTCAAGAATTGAAAAACACAAGTTAAGAATGGTCTTACAGATTCTATTTAGCACTTAGCATGTAATAAAAAAAGCATTAGCTATTTTTTATTGCCAAGCATGACCAGCTATTTTGTTATCACCTAATTATATTAAATATATTTAAAAGTAATCAGTACAATAAAAGCTGATAATTGGTAATTGGTAAAGTCTTAGTATAGGTACAAAAGAAAATGCTAGAGTTGGTTGAGACACACCCAATTTCTGTCTTCTCTTTGTCAAAGAACCTTTAAGCACAACGCATATTGATAATGAAAAGCTCATTATTTTCTCCCCTGTCTGCAGCCCTGTTTTTTCAGGAGTTTGACCAAGGGGAAAAGTGTAAATTGCCTTATCTAAAACTGCAATAATTGGTGGTCTCAGTGGCATTTTGTATTAAATTTTCTCAAGAGTGGACAGTTGCTGAAGTCAGATACCATCTGGGTTCCAAGATCAGTTTTCAGCCTTTGTAAGGAAGTGTGAAAAACTTACCCATAAGATATACCAGTTCACCTGGTGTGCAAATGCAGAATACATTAGTGGAAGAGGTAGGCACCCAGGACTGAGGTGTACCTGGAAAAAAAAAGCTCATTAGACAAAAAAGCCCTTTGTAGAAGACTTTAATTCTGTTGTGTAAGCTGCTAATCATACCTCAGTCAATGGAGATTGCACATTATTGATTTTTGAAAAAAAAATGCTTTCAGTACGCTTTTTCTCTAGCTGGTTGAACCTTCTTTTCCTCTAGCTGCAGAGATCTTTTCATTCTTGCTTAAAATGGCCATTTCCATTCCTTCAGTTTAATGTCATTTTATACATCAACACAAAAGAAAAAATAAATTAAATATATTTGTCAGAAAATCTGTTAACAGCTGCCTGCATTTAATTGATTTGCCACAGTTCCAAGAGTTTTTTGTAGATTTGGAGCACCACCCAGTGGCAGTGTATAGTAAAAACCTACATAAGGAAGTCTGGAAACTTCTCTGGAAGAAAAATAAAAAATGATTTAGAGGGGGCTGGAGAGATAGCATGAAGATAGGGCGTTTGCCTTGCATGCAGAACGGTGGTTCAAATCCCAGCATTCCATATGGTCCCCCAAGCCTGCCAGGAGCGATTTCTGAGTAACCCCTGAGTGCTACCGGTGTGACCCCAAAACAAAAACAAACAAAAAATGATTTAAAGTTGGAGGAAAAAAATTAGAACCAATGGTTAATTTTATTTTAAGTGAACTAAAGAAACTCATGCCTAGAGCAAAATTTTAACAAGTGTTTGCAGGACACTAACATTGGCCTTTTCTTTCTTTTTGAATTTGCTTCTCTAGTTATTTCAAACTGCTTTATTGTATGATTCCCTCTATGTAAAACAGTGGGGGGAAAGCATTTTTTTTGGTGATAGTTTTTAGTTACTATTTCCTGTGTCTGTTGTCAAAATTTATTATTAGTGCTTTAAAAACTAGTTTGTGGACCCAGAGCAAAAGTACAAAGGGCAGAGTACTTATAAAACCAATTTGGGTCCCTAGCATACCATATAATTCCCCCAAAGGCTGCCAGGACCTCTGAGCACAGAGTCAGAGCTAAGCACCAATCATTGCCAAGTAAATCCTTCCAGCCAAAAAAATGAACAATAACAACAAAACCCCTAAGTAGAATTCCTATTGACCCTATATTGTCATCTGCTTCTAGACCACAAACTCAAAAAGACATTTTTTTTATTATTCCTTACAATTTTCTTTCTTTTTTTTGGGGGGGGGGCACACTCGTTTGATGCTCAGGGGTTACATCTGGCTAAGCGTTCAGAAATTGCCCCTGGCTTGGGGGACCATATGGTACGCTGGGGTGGGGGGGGGGTTTGGATAGAACCGCAGTCCTTCCTTGGCTAGCGCTTCCAAGGCAGACACTTTACCTCTAGCGCCACCTTGCCAGCCCAATTTTCTTTTTTTTTATTAATAATTTTTTGAGTCACACCTGGCAACTCTCAGGGGTTACTCCTTATTCTATGCTCAGAAATTGCTCCTGGCAGGCTTGAGGGACCATATGGGATGCGGGGATTCGAACCACTGTCCTGCATGCAAGACAAATGCCCTACCTCCATGCTATCTCTCTGGCCCCTATTAATGATTTTTATTGTGACCAAAGTGGAGTATAAATCTTTCACAGTAATATTTTAGGTACACAGTGGCATTGAACCCAGGGCATTTCCACCATCAGTGTTGTCCTCCCTCCAACCCTGTTCCCAGCATGCATCCCATATCCCCCTCCTATGCCCCCGGGGCTGCTAGTATAATTGTTTTGGTTTTTGTTTGTTTGTTTTTGGGCCACACCCGGCGGTGCTCAGGGGTTACTCCTGGCTGTCTGCTCAGAAATAGATCCTGGCAGGCACGGGGGACCATATGGGACACCGGGATTCAAACCAACCCACCTTTGGTCCTGGATCTGCTGCTTGCAAGGCTAACGCCTCTGTGCTATCTCTCCGGGCCTTGCTAGTATAATTGGTCCTCTCTGTGTCTAGTTTGTTGTAGAACGGGTATTGATTCTATTGTTGTTGGCTTTGGATTTGGTGTTTAAGACTGATGTGTGTGTGTGTGTGTGTGTGTGTGTGTGTATTTACTCAATGTTCATACAACTGTTTGGTCTTGGTACCATCCAAGACAAAAGAAAGGAAAAGAAAAGAAAAGAAAAGAAAGAAAGAAAGAGAGAGAGAAAGAAAGAAAGAAAGAAAGAAGAGAGAAAGAGAAGGAAGGAAGGAAGGAAGAAAGAAAGAAAGAAAGAGAAAGAAAGAAAGAGAAGGAAGAAAGAAAGAAAACGAAAGAAAGAAAGAAAGTGAAGAAATAAAGAAAGTGAAGGAAGAAAGAAAGTGAAGGAAGGAAGGAAGGAAGGAAGAAAGAAAGAAAGAAAGAAAGAAAGAAAGAAAGAAAGAAAGAAAGAAAGAAAGAAAGAAAGAAAGAAAGAAGAAAGAAAGAAAGAAAGAAAGAAAGAAAGAAAGAAAGAAAGAAAGAAAGAAAGAAAGAAAGAAAGAAAGAAAAAGAAAGAAAGAAGAGAGAAAGAGAAGGAAGAAAGAAGAGAGAAAGAGAAGGAAGAAAGGAAGAAAGAAAGAAGAGAGAAAGAGAAGGAAGGAAGGAAGAAAGAAAGAAAGAAAGAGAAAGAAAGAAAGAGAAGGAAGAAAGAAAGAAAGAAAGAAAGAAAGAAAGAAAGAAAGAAAGAAAGAAAAAGAAAGAAAGAAAAAGAAAGAAAGTGAAGGAAGAAAGAAAGAAAGAAAGAAAGAAAGAAAGAAAGAAAGAAAGAAAGAAAGACTACAGAAAGCAAGAAACAAAGAAAGAGAGTGAGAGACAGACCGGAAGAACGGAAGAATGAAAGAAAAAAGAAAGAAAGACAGAAAGTAAGAAAGAAAGAAAGAAAGAAAGAAAGAAAGAAAGAAAGAAAGAAAGAAAAAGAAAGAAAGAAAGTGAAGGAAGAAAGAAAGTGAAGGAAGAAAGAAAGAAAGAAAGAAAGAAAGAAAGAAAGAAGAAAGAAAGAAAGAAAGAAAGAAAGAAAGAAAGAAAGAAAGAAAGAAAGAAAGAAAGAAAGAAAGAAGAAAGAAAGAAAGAAAGAAAGAAAGAAAGAAAGAGAGAGAGAAAGAAAGAAAGAAAGAAAGAAAGAAAGAAGAAAGAAAGAAAGAAGAAAGAAAGAAAGAAAGAAAGAAAGAAAGAAAGAAAGAAAGAAAGAAAGAAAGAAAGAAAGAAAGAAAGAAAGAAAGAAAGAAAGAAAGAAAGAAAGAAAGAAAGAAAGAAAGAAAGAAAGAAAGAAAGAAGGAAAGAAAGAAAGAAAGAAAAGTATCTTGTGTGCAGACCCAGTTAGTCTGCAAGGATCAACTTCCATTCCCCCAAGCTGATAATGGGAAAGAACGGGTCACAGGCTGCTGACCAGAGACACTTTAGCTCATTCCAACATTGCTTAATGGAACAAGAGGAGCTGGGATACCTGAAGGGTAACAGGACATAGAACCCTGGGAGTAGGTGAAACCCCTGGAGAAGAAAAGCATAAACAGTGGGGTTTAGGAATGTCTCTGAGCAACACAGTGTTAATAGTTATTAACCAGAACTCTCTGTGAGGGTGCAAGGAGGGCCAAGAGTCAAGCCTAATTAGGAATCAACAATCATGGGGAGGGGATGGTGTCCCTCTTTGTGCTGTCCTTCCTCATCTTTGTTTGGTGATATATCTGAAGCCTTCAGCTTCTAAGAGAATCCCTAGAAATCTTTGGAACAGGCATTCTACTTCTCTTTCTCACTATCATTGTCATGGTAGTTGTTAGTGTAGTTATTTCTCTAACTGCACTCACCACTCCTTGTGGAAAGCTGTATGCCATAGGCAGATTCTTCCAGCCAGCATCTCTATTGTCTCTGTATATTATTACCATACTGTCTTTTATTTTTCTTATATTCCACAGATGAGTGAGAATATTCTGTCTATACCTCCCCATCTGACTCATTTCTTCCTTCTCAGGATAATAGTCTCATGACTATGACAGTCAGCATCACAGTCCCCATGTCCATCCATATATAGGCAAATTTCATTTCTTCATTTTTTCCTAACAACTGGGTAGAATTCCATTGTGTAAATGTGCCACTGTTTCTTTAGTCACACACCTGTTTTCAGGCAGCTGGGTTATTTCTAGATTCTGGCTATTGTAAATAGTGTTGCAATAAACATAGAAGTGTAGAGGGCATTTTTGTATTGTGTTTGTTTCTTAATGTATCTTTGTTTATTAAGTAATAATTTATTTTTGGGTTTTGGGTCACACCTGACAGCACTCTGGGACTACTCCTGGCTTTGTGCTCAGAAAGTACCCCTGTCAGGCTTGGAGGACCATATGGGATACTGCGTTCAAACTCAGGTCTGCCCCGAATCAGCAGCATGCAAGGTAAACACTCTACCACTGTATTATCACTCTGGCCCCATTTTTGTGTTCCTAGAGCATACCCCTAGTAATGATATTGCTGGATCATATAAGGGCTTAATTTCCTGTTTTGTGAGAAATATCCATATTGTTTACCAGAAAGACGGGACTAGATGGCATTCTCAACAGCAATAAAAGAGAGTTTCTTTTCCCCTGAGCTGTAAATCTTTCAGGTCTTTTGCTTTTCTCAGAAAAATATGTCAGGAGGAAGGAAGCAATGGTGACACAGGCTTGGGCCAAGAAGCCTCCTCCTTTGGGTTCCTTTGGAACCCCTCCTTTGTTCCAAGTTCCTGCTTCAGCTGTGAGAAAATATAGTTGCTCTGCTTCTGAATAGCAACAAACCAACAAAGGCATTATCTTCCTTATAGAGCTTGAGGACTTTTGAGAGTCTGTCCATTTCAGTTTGGAAACAGTGATTTATTTACTATACACTCCTGGGAAAAATGCCCATTTTTCTGCAGAACTAAAACTCTTAACCTTGTTTAATTATTTAAAAAAATTGAGTATAACTTTATTTTAGTTTTTGTTTGTTTGTTTAGTCTCATTTTTGCTCTTGGGGGGCACACTGGGGGATCTTCAAGGGTTTCTCCTGGCTCTTCACTTTGGCACTACTTAGGGGACTAGATGGGATGCTAGTGATGAAACATGGTTGTCCATGTGCAAGGTAAGCACCCTACCCACTGTATTATGGCTTCAGCCCCCTCACTTAATTATTAGTGATTAGATTATAAGGCTCTTTTATTTTTTAAGTTATAAATGTTGGAGCCCTGGAACATTTCCCTCTTTACTTATTTTTATTTGGGTGCTCAAATATTGTTCATGGCAAAACTCAGGGAATAATGCTGTGCCTCTAAATGAATTCTGACCTCCAGCTTTTTATTTTAAATGCATATGAATTTAATCCAGTAACACTCCATTTACACAAAGTAGTCGCACTCATCTATGGGTTTTAAGAAAAATACAGGCAAAAGCCGGCTCCCTGTGTGTGACACCAGGCGGGGAAAATCCGTGAAAGTACACCGGCCCAGTGGGGCCCAAATGTGAAAAACTGTGAGTGTGACCTGTCTATGTCTGTCTACTGTCCTCTTGCGTGAAACTCTTGCGAGTGGGGCAAAAAGAAGCTCCAGAAACCTCGCTCGCCCAGACGCCATTTTCAGGGAGGGACTACAGAGCATGAAAACCGGCTAAGCTTTGCAAAAGCCGGCTCCCTGTGTGTGACACCAGGCGGGGAAAATCCGTGAAAGTACACCGGCCCAGTGGGGCCCAAATGTGAAAAACTGTGAGTGTGACCTGTCTATGTCTGTCTACTGTCCTCTTGCGTGAAACTCTTGCGAGTGGGGCAAAAAGAGGCTCCAGCGGAGCACGGCCTCTCCGCTTCGCTACACGGCCGTGCACTCTTTCTAAGGAAAGAACTCCATTGCAACAAGAAGGAAAAATCACACTAAGAACGGTGCTATATCACAGAAGCAAACATTTCTCTCCGGACTGTCTTCTCTGTTGCATGCTCGGGCCTAAGATTTGACCCAGTGTGAGGCTTCATCCACGGAGGACTCCCCTCCCTTAGAAGCAAGTCAGCCCATCCAGAAAGGGAGGAGCCAGAGGAGTGTGCTGCCTGCATCATATAGACAATGAATACCACCACAACACGTAGAAAAACCCACAATACAAGTGTGACAATGGGGAAACAACGCAGGCCAGCATCAGACATAGAGAATGAAGATGACAATTCTGAGGACCAGATAATGACCAACCAACTAATCAACCTCTCAGATAAGGACTTTAGACTAGCAATATGGAAGATGCTCAACGGACTCCAAGAAACCATGGATCGAATTGAACAGAACAATAATAAGAACCAAGAAAATATGAAGACAGAAATCACAAAACTCCAAACCGAAATAACATGTCAACTAACAGGACTGAAAAAGTCAGTAAACGAAGTGAATGACAAAATGGATAAGCTCTGGGACAGGGTATCAGAAGCTGAGAATAGACTTGGTGCTGTGGAAGATGAGATACATAACAATTCCATACAGCAGGAGAGATTGGAAAAAAAACTTAAAACAAATGAACAGACAATGGAAAAATTAGTCAAAGAATGGGAACAGATGAAAATAGAAGTCTATGATAAGATCAACAGAAGCAACTTAAGAATCATTGGAGTCCCAGAGACCCAGGAAGAAAATTTCCAGGAAGAATCAATGGTCAAGAACATCATTAAAGAGAAACTTCCAGAGCTAAAGAATATATGTGATCAAATCCTGCATGCTCGAAGAGTACCAACCAAAAGAGACCCAAGAAAAACCACCCCAAGACACATCCTAGTCACAATGACAAATCCCACAGATAGAGACAGAATTCTGAAAACAGCAAGATCAAAAGGGGAAATCACGTTCAAGCAAGCTTCCCTGAGATTTACAGCAGACCTGTCACCAGAAACACTCAATGCCAGAAAGCAGTGGTGGGATATTGTGACAAGACTGAATGAAATGAATGCTTCACCCAGAATACTATACCCAGCAAAACTCACTTTCTGGTTTGACAGAAGAATACATGGCTTCACAGACAAAAAACAGCTCAGAAACTTCACAGACACAAAACCAGTCTTAAGAGAAAAACTGAAAGACCTAATCTAAGACAAGACTACCCAAAAGACACACCAAATTTTGAAATAAAGATGGCGTTAAATCCCAGGACAATTCTTTCTCTCAACGTCAATGGACTAAATGCACCAGTTAAGAGACACAGAGTGGCTAAATGAATCAAAAAACTCAATCCAACCTTCTGCTGCCTACAAGAAACGCACCTGAATAGTCAGAACAAACATAGACTCAAAATAAAAGGCTGGAGAAAAATTATCCAAGCAAACAACACCCATAAAAAAGCTGGAGTGGCCATACTAATATCAGATAATGCAAACTTTATACTCAGGAAGGTTGTAAGGGACAAAGATGGACATTTTATATTAATCAAGGGGTACGTAGAGCAGGAAGAATTCACTCTCCTAAACATATATGCACCGAATGAGGGGCCAGCAAAATATTTAATACAACTGTTGACAAATCTGAAAAATAATATCAACAACAACACAATAATTGTGGGGGACCTTAACACGGCTTTGTCAACACTGGATAGGTCAACCAGACTGAAACCCAACAAGAATATACTAGACCTGAGGAGAGAAATGGAAGAAAGAGGCCTAGTGGATATATATAGGACACTCCATCCCCAGAAACCTGGATACACATTCTTCTCCAATGTACATGGGACATTCTCCAGGATAGACTACATGCTGGCACATAAAACATACCTTCATAAGATCAAGAGGATAGAAATTTTGCAGACTACCTTCGCTGACCACAAGGCTCTGAAATTATTTGTGAACTCCAAAGGGACTCAGAAGAAACACTTTAACACCTGGAAGTTAAACAGCCTCATGCTCAATAACCAGTGGGTCCGAGATGAAATCAAGGAGGAAATCAAAAGGTTCCTGGAAACAAATGACAATAAAGACACAAACTATCAGAACTTATGGGACACAGCAAAAGCAGTACTGAGAGGAAAATTTATAGCTTTGCAAGCACACATCAGGAAGGAAGAAGGAGCTTACCTGAGTAGCTTAATGACACAGCTAATAGAACTAGAAAATGCTCAACAAAAGGACCCAAGAATAGGAAGACAGAAGGAAATAACAAAGCTGAGAGCAGAAATCAACGAAGTGGAGACTCAAAAAACAATCCGAAAGATCAACGAAAGCAGAAGTTGGTTCTTTGAAAAAATAAACAAGATTGATAGACCACTGGCAAACCTAACAAAGAAAGAGAGAGAGAGAAACTTGATAACTCGTTTCAGGAATGAAAAAGGAGAGATCACTACTGATATGACAGAGATTCAAAGGGTAATCAGAAACTACTTTGAAAAACTCTACGCCACTAAAAATGAGAACCTGGAAGAAATGGATAAATTCTTGGACTCTTATAATCTTCCACGGTTGAAGGAAGAGGATGTAGCATATCTAAACACCCCCATCACCATTGATGAAATTAAAACAGTAATCAAATGTCTGCCAAAAATCAAAAGCCCAGGTCCAGATGGATTCACTAATGAATTCTATCAAACTTTCCAAGAGGAACTACTGCCAATCTTGGCAAGACTCTTTCATGAAATTGAACAAACAGAAACACTTCCAAATAGCTTTTATGAAGCCAACATCACCTTGATACCTAAACCAGACAGAGACGCTACCAAAAAAGAAAATTACAGACCAATATCACTGATGAATGCAGATGCAAAGATCCTCAACAAAATCCTGGCAAATAGGATTCAATGCCTCGTTAAAAAGATCATCCACTACGATCAAGTAGGTTTTATCCCAGGAATGCAAGGCTGGTTTAACATCCGTAAATCTATCAACATAATACACAACATCAATAACAAGAAAAATAAAAACCACATGATCATATCAATAGATGCAGAGAAAGCATTTGATAAGGTCCAACACCCATTCTTGATCAAAACTCTCAGCAAGATGGGAATGGAAGGAACCTTTCTCAATATAGTGAAGGCCATCTACCACAAGCCAGTGGCAAATATTATCCTCAATGGAGAAAAACTGAAAGCCTTCCCTCTAAATTCTGGCACAAGACAAGGCTGTCCTCTCTCACCACTCCTATTCAACATAGCACTGGAAGTACTTGCTATAGCGATTAGGCAAGAAAAGGATATCAAGGGAATCCAGATAGGAAAGGAAGAAGTCAAGCTCTCACTGTTTGCAGATGACATGATACTCTACTTAGAAAACCCTAAAGACTCTATCAAAAAGCTTCTAGAAACAATAGACTCATATAGCAAGGTGGCAGGCTACAAAATTAACACACAAAAATCAATGGCCTTTCTATACACCAATAGTAATAAGGATGAAATGGACATTAAGAAAACAACCCCATTCACAATAGTGCCACACAAACTCAAATATCTTGGAATCAACTTGACTAAACATGTGAAGGACCTATACAAAGAAAACTATAAAACTCTCCTCCAAGAAATAAGAGAGGACACACGGAAATGGAAACGCATACCCTGCTCATGGATTGGCAGGATTAACATCATCAAAATGGCAATACTCCCCAAGGCATTATACAGATTTAATGCCATCCCTCTAAAGATACCCATGAAATTCTTCAAAGAAGTGGATCAGACACTTTTGAAATTCATTTGGAACAATAAACACCCTCGAATAGCTAAAGCAATCATTGGGAAAAAGAATATGGGAGGAATTACTTTCCCCAACTTTAAACTGTACTACAAAGCAACAGTTATCAAAACAGCATGGTATTGGAATAAGGATAGGTCCTCAGATCAGTGGAATAGGCTTGAATACTCAGAAAATGTTCCCCAGACATACAACCACCTAATTTTTGATAAAGGAGCAGGAAATCCTAAATGGAGCAGGGAAAGCCTCTTCAACAAGTGGTGTTGGCACAATTGGATAGCCACTTGCAAAAAATTAAACTTAGACCCCCAGCTAACATCATGTACGAAGGTAAAATCCAAATGGATTAAAGACCTCGATATCAGACCCAAAACCATAAGATATATAGAACAGCACATAGGCAAAACACTCCAGGACATTACAGGCATCTTCAAGGAGGAAACTGCACTCTCCAAGCAAGTGAAAGCAGAGATTAACAGATGGGAATATATTAAGCTGAGAAGCTTCTGCACCTCAAAGGAAATAGTGCCCAGGATACAAGAGCCACCCACTGAGTGGGAGAAACTATTCACCCAATACCCATCAGATAAGGGGCTAATCTCCAAAATATACAAGGCACTGACAGAAATTTACAAGAAAAAAACATCTAACCCCATCAAAAAATGGGGAGAAGAAATGAACAGACACTTTGACAAAGAAGAAATACACATGGCCAAAAGACACATGAAAAAATGTTCCACATCACTAATCATCAGGGAGATGCAAATCAAAACAACAATGAGATATCACCTCACACCCCAGAGAATGGCACACATCACAAAGAATGAGAATAAACAGTGTTGGCGGGGATGTGGAGAGAAAGGAACTCTTATCCACTGCTGGTGGGAATGCCATCTAGTTCAACCTTTATGGAAAGCGATATGGAGATTCCTTCACAAACTGGAAATCGAGCTTCCATACGATCCAGCTATACCACTCCTAGGAATATACCCTAGGAACACAAAAATACAATACAAAAACCCCTTCCTTACACCTATATTCATTGCAGCACTATTTACCATAGCAAGACTCTGGAAACAACCAAGATGCCCTTCAACAGACGAATGGCTAAAGAAACTGTGGTACATATACACAATGGAATATTATGCAGCTGTCAGGAGAGATGAAGTCATGAAATTTTCCTATACATGGATGTACACGGAATCTATTATGCTGAGTGAAATAAGTCAGAGAGAGAGAGAGAAAAACGCAGAATGGTCTCACTCATCTATGGGTTTTAAGAAAAATGAAAGACACCCTTGTAATAATAATATTCAGACACAAAAAAGAAAAGAGCTGGAAGTTCCAGCTCACCTCAGGAAGCTCACCACAAAGAGTGATGAGTTTAGTTAGGGAAATAACTACATTTTGAACTGTCCTAATAATGAGAATGTATGAGGAAAATGGAGAACCTGTCTAGAGTACAGGCGGGTGTCGGGTGGGGCAAAGGGAGACTTGGGACATTGGTGATGGGAATGTTGCACTGGTGATGGGTGGTGTTCTTTACATGACTGAAACCCAAACACAATCATGTATGTAATTAAGGTGTTTAAATAAATTTAAAAAAATAAATATATAAAAAAAAGAAAGAAAAAATACAAGACATTGAAATCATTCCAGACATGAGGGTCGAAAGGACCACTCAAGATATGAAGCTCACCACAAAGAGTGTGAATGCAGTTATAGAGCTAAGTATGCTGAGAGCTATCATAACAATGTCAGTGAGTGAGGGATGTAGAAAGCCTGTCTCAAATATAGGTGGGGTGGTAGGACAGGGAGGACACGGGGGCATTGATGATGGGACAGTTGCACTGGTGAAGGGAGGGAGTGTTCTTTTTATGACTAAAACCCAACTACAATTATGTTTGTAATCATGGTGTTTAAATAAATACATTATAAAAATAAAAAAAGAATTGACTTGATGAGTAAAATGTAGAAAAATGCCTGCCACAAAGTAAGAATTTAGTCAAAATTGGTGTAGAATCCAAAATGTGAAGTTATGTACTGGTGTATAAAAGAAGCAATTACACCTGTATCAACTAAATACTACAATTCTATAAAACTCTTTTGAAATTGAATATAAGGTTTGGATAAAGGAATAAATAAGAAGCTGTGATTATTATTCATGTTTTGGTTAGTTAGTTAGGGGTTAGTTAGTCCGACTTAAAAAACTTTTTGTTGGGGCTGGAGAGATAGCATGGAGGTAAGGCATTTGCCTTTCATGCAGGAGGTCATCGGTTCGAATCCCGGTGTCCCATATGGTCCCCCGTGCCTGTCAGGAGCAATTTATGAGCCTGAAGCCAGGAATAACCCCTGAGCACTGCCAGGTGTGACCCAAAACCACCAAAAAAAAAAAAAAAAACCTTTTTGTATGTCAGAGTTGAGAACTATTAAGTTACACATCCAGAGCATTATCAGTAAAATGACAGACACTTTCTCTACCTCGTCTTTTCATTTTAGCAGGGTAGATGGGGTTAAGGGAAAGTGGTGGTCTAGAGACCTGGAGGTCTTACTCGCAATCTCAGAAGGCTGAGGTTGCAGTCCTGTGGGGTCTCTGTGGGGCTGGAGATAAGCTGTGCCACCCAATAGTTCTAGGGGCCTCCAGAACTTTCATTTTTTTTGTTTTTGTTTTTGTTTTTGGGTCACACCCGGCGGTGCTCAGGGGTTACTCCTGGCTGTCTGCTCAGAAATAGCTCCTGGCAGGCACGGCGGACCATATGGGACACCGGGATTCGAACCAACCACCTTTGGTCCTGGATCGGCTACTTGCAAGGCAAACGCCGCTGTGCTATCTCTTCGGGCCCTAGAACTTTCTTACGCTTTGAAGTATTTGAGGGACAATGTGGTGCTGAAGTCAAACTGAGATTAAATGTATATCTTCATCCTTATGTTATGTCTTTGGCCCTCTATCTCATTCTTTTCATCTGCTACATGAGGACATTGAGTTATGTACTCTTCGATTTTTCAGTTCATACTTGTTACATGCCTCCTAGGGATGAAGATTTAAATGAAGGTCAGAAAGAGAGGGACACATACAGAGTGACCTCCCCCATATGTGGAGTATGAAGAAACATAGTAAGGAAAAACAAATACCCAAATATAACCAAAAGAAACTAAGAACTGGCCTTTAATAGGTAGCATATTTAATATGAAGTGGGAGGAGAGGAAGGGGTGGGAGTACTGGAACATAGTGGAGGGAAGCCAACACTCTGGTAGAAGGATGTGGTGTTGAAATGTTTTGTGTATAAAATCCTCTCATTATCAATATTGTAAGGCATAATGTCTAAAATTATAAAAAAAACAAAGGCAATTATTAATAGAGTAAAGGAGATGGCCCAGAGTTAAGAAGTATCTGCCCCACAAATACAAGGACAAGTGTTCAAACATCTGTATCTGCACTGAAGAGCTCCTGATCCCAAGCAAGTTGGGTAAAGAGAAAGGTGAGGGATGAGGTAAAGAGGCTGGCTCCAGTAATTCATCTGATAAAAAATTAGAAATAAAAAGACCATTTATACGGGGCCAGAGAGATAGCATGGAGGAAGGGCATTTGCCTTGCATGCAGAAGGACGGTGGTTCGAATCCCGGCATCCCCTATGGTCCCCCGAGCCTGCCAGGAGCGATTTCAGGAGTAACCCCTGAGCGCCGCTGCTGGATGTGACCCAAAACCCAAAATAAATAAATAAAATTGAGAAATCTACTTTAAAAAAAAAAAAGGCCATTTATTGTCGTTTTCATTTTTTCCCCTTACACCTGAAAATACTCAGGGTTTACTTCTGGTCTATACTCAGTGATTATTCCTGATGTCCTGATGCGATTCCAGGACTGTATTGGGTACCAGGAATTGAACTGATAGCAGTAATGTGAAAGACAAGCACTTCACCTGTTCTATCTCTCTGACCCTATTGACATTTTCTAAGCTTTCTATGTGTTGAGGGTGGATGCATCTCTGTATGTATATTAATCTTATAATTTTAGATGTTAGATACTTCTTAATACAATGCTCTTTGATTAGTTGAAACCTGAGCATCATAATACAGCAATAGTACACTTTTTTCTTTATGTTGATTTTTCAATGCTTGTGAAGTTATTTAATTATGTGGTTTAAAATAAACCAAAGCAAATATTAACAACTTTCTATGTAGAATGTTCCCATTCTCATTTATCGCATTACTTCATTTCCACAAGAATAAAGGTATCACCTTGATTATATTTATTATGTTAATTAATTATTAGAAGTTTCTCACTTCATATATTCTTTAATAAATGAGTTTCTACTTCATGCATATATCATGAGATTTCATTCTTATGTACTTTTCTAAGGCAATGAAAATGTTGACTTTGCATTTTAGATGTGTTTAAATCTGTAATAAAAAACTACATAATTAAAAAATAGTGAAACAGAAAGAAATAATTTAGTTCCTTTTTTACTTCTTTTATTACTCACATCCACAAATACTTTACTTTATGTTTTTATTTTTTAAAAATTAATTATTTTATTTAAACATGTAGTTAAAAATTATGATTGAGTTTCAGTCACACCATACAATATCATTCACCAGTGCACATTTTTCTGCCACCAATACCCCCAGTTTCCCTCCCACACTCATTCTAGGGCAGAAATTTTACTAATCTTTCTCTATACATGTTCATCCATGTATAGTAAAATTTCATGACTTTATTTTTCTTGACAGCTGCATAGTATTCCATTATGAGCATAGACGTGAAGAGGGCATTCTTGTATTGTGTTTTTGTGTCCCTAGTGTATATCCATAGGAGTGGTATAGCTGAGTCATATGGAAGCTCAATTTCCAGTGTTTTGAGGAATCTTCATATTGTCTTCCATAAAGGCTGGACTAGATGGCATTCCCACCAGCAGTGAATGAGAGTTCCTTTCTCTCCACACACTCCCAACCCAGCACTGATCTTGTTCTTTGTGCTGTGTACCAATCACTGTCTCTGTGATGTGAGATGATATCTCATTGTTGTTTTGATTTGCAATCCCTGATGATTAGTGATGTGGAGCATTTTTTCATGTGCCATTTTTGACCACCTGCATTTCTTCTTTGAGGAAGTGTCTGCTCATTTCTTCTTCCCAGTTTTTGATGGGGTTAGATGGTTTTTCTTGTTAGATTTTGTCAGTACCTTGCATTTTTTAGATGTTAGCCCCTAATCTGATGGGGATTGGGTGAGTATTTTCTCCCTTCAAATAATGGGCTAATATTTAAGATATATAAGCTACTGCCAGAAATTAGTTGCAATTTACTTTGAGGTACAGAAGCTTCTCACTTTAATGTAGTCCCATTTGTTTATTTCTGCTTCCACTTTTTTGTACAATGGTGTTTTCTTCTTTATAGAGGAGAGTGATGCCTCTCACCTTCTTTTTCTATGGGTTACTTTAGCTATTCCTGGGTGTTTATTGCCTAAATGAATTTCAAAAGTATTTGATCCACTTTGAAGAAAGTCATGGGTATCCTTAGAGGAATTGCATTAAATATGTACAGTGCTCTGGAGTGTATTGCCATTTTAGTTATGTTAATCTTCCCAATTTCTGGACAGGATATGTATCTCCATTTCCTTATGAACTCTTTCATTTTTGAAGCAATGTTCTGTGGTTTTCATTGTATAGGTTCTTCACATCTTTAGTTAAGTTGACTCCTCCTAAGTATTTGAGTTTCTGTGACACTAATGTGAGTAGGATTTTTTTTTTTGGTTTTTGGGTCACACCTGGAGGTGCTCAGGGGTTACTCCTGGCTGTCTGCTCAGAAATAGCTCCTGGCAGACACGGGGGACCATATGAGACACCGGGATTCAAACCAACCACCTTTGGTCCTGGATCGGCTGCTTGCAAGGCAAACGCTGCTATGCTATCTCTCCGGGCCCAGTAGGATTGTTTTTTTAATGCCCATTTCTTTTCTATCATTATTTGTGTATAAGAAGACCACTGATTTTTGTGTGTTAATTTCGTAACCTGCCACTTTGGTACACAAATATATTGTTTTTAGAAACTTTTTGGTAGAGTATTTAAGGGTTTCTAAATATAATTATGCCATCTCCAAACAGTGAGAGCTTGATTTCTTCCTTTCCTTTCTGGATGCCCTTGATATCTTTTCCTTGACTAATTGCTAAGGCAAGTCCTTCTAGTACTATGTTAAATAAAAGTGGTAAGAAAATGAAGACTGGTGAGGGAAAAAATGCCAGTAACTGCTCAAGCACAACCCAGCACAGCCCAGAATCTCCCAGCTTCCCACACACTAGGGAGAAGGCCTTCAGCCTGAGGTTTCCCCAAACCCCATGCAGGCAAGAGCTAGACTCCAGAATAGAAAAGGATTCAGAACCAGAAGTCAGATATCTGTCTGCCCTCCTTCCCATGTCCCTCCCCTCTAGAGCAGAGTGAGGGGCGGGGAAAGCCTGGGGACTCCTTTAGAGTCTTCCCAGTACCCACCTTTCTAGCAGCCCTGCACACACAGTATATATTAATAGTATTCCCTATGATTACTGTATGTTTTGCATATGCAGAATGTCCATCTTGTATTCTGCCCTTGCCCTATAAGCTCAGTTCTAGTCTTTCACTCCCTCACCCCAACTATTTTTACCCCACATTTACCCTTTTACCTTAAATATCTTATATGTATTTCCTTAACAGCTATACTAAATATTCTCTTATATAGTGGCAATTTTCCCCACCTTTGGTCTGTTCTCTTTGTGATCTATTCAATAAGGAATTCTGGTAGAAGAGTCCCTCAGTTTAAAACTTATGTTAGAACCAAGTCACGGGGAATTGTTGGACTTGTTCTAGTGGCCTCCATATGCTCCAATAATGCCATGTGGCATTGTTCCTCTTTTGTATAGCACATTAAAATGGGAAAATACTATACGTACAAACAAGTTCTTATCTAATAAAGATAGGAACACACAAATCTTGTCATGCAATGGGACCTTATACCCTGAACATTGTCATAATGACCTGGCTCAGGCCTCAGAAAAATGGGCATTCACCCCTGAACCAGAGATGCCATCTACGAAACAACCAAGGTTGTCTATAACATCACCTGAAAGCAATCCTCTACCAGGGAAGACCCTACCATTGCTCTCGCATTGACTTACTCAAAAGAGACCTCCCATAACACTCAGAAAACTTAACAACAATAACCACGGCCTGTTTTCACGATAGGGCTCTCTGCATTGCCCTCTAATTGGGAGGTAAAACTAGAGGACGCTCCACATCATCCTGACTTCGATGTAGGATATGCACAGATTCCAGATCTTGAACTACAGAAACCTGACACCAACAACAGCATCTGTGTGAAAAAGAGGACTCTCCACATCATCCTGACTTCGATGTAGGATATGCACAGATTCCAGGATCTTGAACTACAGAAACCTGACACCAACAACAGCATCTGTGTGAAAAATAAGTGTATTGGCACTACAAACAATGACTTGGGTTGGACAATCTAGTATACCTGGAGCCTAAAGTTGGTCTTATGCCAGAAAACTTCAGGGATAAGGTCTTCTTGTATTTATGCCAAGGCTTTTCCTCTCCATGTCCCCCATATTTCGCTGGGCCTATGCAAACAATTGCCACTCTAACACATTTTTTTGCTTCGCTCCTTTGACTCTTATCCTTAAAAGAGAAAGAGAGAGAAGAAAATAACTTTGTTTTTGTTCTTCCTGAAACAAACATATTATGATCAGTTGTGTCAACTATGTGATATACTTTCTTTAAATAAATGAAAAAAGAAAAGTCAAAAGCAGACTAATATAATTGTATTAGACTTCAGATCAGGAAGTCTTAAGGTCTATCACTTAAACTTTTGAAGTTAACTTAAATTAATATACATGTTAAAGGAGTTACATAAATTTCGTGGCTTTAGATTGTTTTGTGTTAGAAATGTTATAATGTATTACAATCTGGGGACTTGAGGGACAAAGTAATTGTGCATGTGTTTTATTTTATTTTTCTTAATGTTTTTTGGCTGAAAGTTCAAAATTTAGGTGTCAGCAAGAGGATTTCTTCTGAGAATTCTCTTTATGGGTGATCATCTTCCCACTGTAACTTGACCTTGTCCTCTTTCTTTGCATCTTTTTCTTCATAAAATAAAATAATTTTTTAAAAGCTATAAAAACCAAGCACAAATTTCTATCTAGGAAGGAAAAGCAAACTTTAACATATTAAAAAATATAGGAGTGGTAAGAGGGGTCAGCCTTGTCTTGTATCAGATTTTAGAGGAAAGGCTTTTTTTAGTTGGTCACCATTAAGTATAAAATTTGTCATTGGCTTGTGGTAAATGGCCTTGACTCTCTTTAGAAAAGTTTCTTTCATTCCCATCTTGTTGAGAGTTTTTATCATGAATACAGGTGTTGGACCTTATCAAATGCTTTCTGTGCATCTATTGATATGATAATATAGTTTTGTTTTTCCTTTTGTTGATATGGTGATTATTATGGTGATTACATATGCTACAGCATCCTTGAATTCCTGGAATGAAGCCTACTTGATCATAATGTATGACTTTGATGAGACATTGGACCCTATTTGCTAGAATTTTGTTGAGGATCATTGCATTTGTTTCTCTGGATATGGTCTGTAGTTTTTTGTTTGTTTTTGCAGCACTTCTGTCTAGTTTTGGTATCAGGGTGATATTAGCTTCATGAAACAGGTTGATATTAGCTTCATGAAAACTATTTGGGAATGTTTTGTTTCTTCAATTTCCTGGAACAGCCTGAAAAGGGATAGGAGTAGGTCCTCTTGAAAGGTTGAAAGAATTTGTTGGTGAATCCATCTGGGCCTGGGCTTTTGTTTTTGGAACGACTGAGGGGTCTGTTTAGATATGCTAAAATAATCTGAGCTGATTTTTTTTAATCAGAGGTGATGTCTGGATTAATGGCTACAATGAGCACGTTTTGCAATGCTTAGCTTTTCGAAGCAGGGTTTGAAGCAGGACACAGCAACTCTCAGCTCCAGAGTCATACAAAGACATAAACACAGGGCTTAGCTTGTTATGACAGTGTTTGCCAAGGTCAAAGGCGCCCCCCTTTACGGAGCCTCCCGTCAGCATTGGGGAGCGCGCCCCACTATTTGAGAAACACTGCCAGTGTATCCAAATCAGCAGTGGTTGTACTTTCATTAAAACACATTTCCGGGCCGGGCGGTGGCGCTGGAGGTAAGGTGCCTGCCTTGCCTGCGCTAGCCTAGGACGGACCGCGGTTTGATCCCCCGGTGTCCCATATGGTCCCCCAAGAAGCCAGGAGCAACTTCTGAGCGCATAGCCAGGAGTAACCCCTGAGTGGCACAGGGTGTGGCCCAAAACCCAAAAAAAAAAAAAACAAAACAAAAAAAAAACACATTTCCTAGTTTTAATATGTTTTCTTGGATGTGTATTAATACACTGGTAATTTGATGTAACAAATCTTTAAGACACAGATGAATGTGATTGTTAAATTTTCCTGTGCTTAGCTAGCTTTAAAAAGCTCAGACTTGGGCTAAAAAGATATATTTGAGTAATGTTCTGGTTGTTTATTGCTGCATAAGATTCCATTTCAAAATAGGCTGTTTTAAATAACCATTTAATTTTATCCTTTAATTGTGTGTGGGGGGGGCATACCCGGAGACTCTCAGGGGTTACTCCTAGCTATGCACTCAGAAATCGCTCCTGGCTTGGGGGACCATATGGGACGCCGGGAATCGAACCACGGTCAGTTCTAGGCTAGCACTGGCCAGCTTGCGCCGTCGCTTCAACCCCTTATCCTTTAACTTTAAAGTCTTGTCCATGGTGATTTTCAGAGAATATCTTCTAGATTTCAGGTTATTGTAGGCAGAAAATATACAGGATGGAGAAACAAAATCACTAAAATAAAAATTAATACTTGTAAAGAAAACAGGAATACAAAAACCGTATTGTAAAATTCTCTCAGGGCTGCGAAGATAGTACAGCAGTCAAGGCATTTGCCTTGCATGTGATCGACCTGGATTGGATCCCTACCATTACATAAGGTCACTCGAGCCTGCCAGGAATGATCGCTTAGTGCAGAGTCAGGAGTAATCACTGAGCATTGCCATGAGTGGACCGACCTAATCCCCTCTCCACACTCTAAAATAAACATCTACTAATTGCCATTACAATTTCTGAAATATTTGAATATGTAATTATGCCTATTCAAGATGGAATAATTAGAAGTGAGACAGGTAGTTGAGTTTTACACAGAGCAGAGGCAACTGGGAGCAGTAAAACTGGAAACAGGAAGATATAGGAAACCTGAATCTTCTCTCTTTTTGATTAAGGAGGCTGGTAATGATCCAGAGACCCTGTGAGTTCTGAACAGGGACAATTCCTTCCTTCCTTCCTTCCTTCCTTCCTTCCTTCCTTCCTTCCTTCCTTCCTTCCTTCCTTCCTTCCTTCCTTCCTTCCTTCCTTTCTTCCTTGTCAATCTTTCGAGGATTAAGGAATATTAGGAAATAGATTAATAGGTCATATAGAAAGATTTTATATTGAACATTGTACAACAGCATTATGGCTAGTAGAGGGCCTCAAGAAAGACATTAATCAATTTTTAGATATGGGAAAAATAACAGTGCTTTCCATTGCAGGATGACTTCAGCAAGAGCATCTTTACTAAATAAGTCCATGTTGTAAATGTGTTAAAGTCCTAGTTATATTACTGAGGGATAATTTTGGGCTTCAATCATGACAGAAATGCTGTACATTTCAGATGGTCATTAGGTGTTAGAGCAAAATGGAAAGTGTTGTGTTTTGACTTAAAAATAGAAATTATTAGATTTAAAACTAAATGGAATAATCTATGACAAAATACATGCAGAAAGACTTCAAATGACGATTTCTAATATGCGATTGAGAGGACATACTCTTTTTTTTTTCTTCTTCCAGTTTCTTCTCTTTCCTTGAAAGTTCTTTCCTGATGTATGAACAACTGTGCAGTTATCTGTGAGCTTTTACTAGCAGAAGTTTTTTCTTCTTCCTTGAAAGTTCTTATTTGAATCACCTGCGTTTTTTAAGATTCTTCTTCTTCTTCTTTTTTTTAATCTTTATTTAAACACCGTGATTACAAACATGATTATAGTTGTATGATTACAGTCATGTAAAGAGCACCCCCCTTCACCGGTGCAACATTCCCACCACAAATTTCCCAGATCTCCCTCCTCCCCACCCCCCTACACCTGTACTCGAGACAGGCTTTCCACTTCCCTCATTCATTCACACTGTTATGATAGTTTTCAGTGTAGTCATCTCTTCAACTGCACTCATCACTCTATGTGATGAGCTGCATGTCCTGAGCTGCACCTACCAGCCCTCATCTCTCTTGTCTCTGAGATACTGTTAAAAATGTCCTTCATTTTTCTTAAAGCCCATAGATGAGTGAAACCATTCTGCGTCTTTCGAGAGGACATACTCTTGCTTTAAGATGTTTGGTTGGTTTCTAAGAACCATTAAGTGACATTATTATACTTAAGTGTTTCTTTCCTTCCTTTATTTCCTCATATCTAGGATACAGAAGATTGAGAAAATGTTTGCAACATATTTTCTTTCTTTCTTTCTTTCTTTCTTTCTTTCTTTCTTTCTTTCTTTCTTTCTTTCTCTCTTTCTTTCTTTCTTTCTTTCTTTCTTTCTTTCTTTCTTTCTTTCTTTCTTTCTTCCTTCCTTCCTTCCTTTCTTTCTTTCTTTCTTCTCCCTTTCTTTCTTTCTTTCTTTCTTTCTTTCTTTCTTTCTTTCTTTCTTTCCTTCCTTCCTTCCTTCCTTCTTTCCTTCTTTCTTTCTTTTTCTTTCTTCTTTCTTCTTTCTTTCTTTCTTTCTTTCTTTCTTTCTTTCTTTCTTTCTTTCTTTCTTTCTTTCTTTCTTTCTTCCTTCCTTCCTTTCTTTCTTTCTTTCTTCTCCCTTTCTTTCTCCCTTTCTTTCTTTCTCCCTTTCTTTCTTTCTTTCTTTCTTTCTTTCTTTCTTTCTTTCTTTCTTTCTTTCTTTCTTTCTTTCTTTCTTTCTTTCTTTCTTTCTTTCTTTCTTTCTTTCTTTCTTTCTTTCTTTCTTTCTTTCTTTCTTTCTTTCTTTCTTTCTTTCTTTCTTTCTTTCTTTCTTCTTTTTTCGTGTTTGGGTCACACCCAGCAGTGCTCAAGAGTTACTTCTGGTTCTAGGCTCAAAATCGCTCCTAGCAGGCTCGGGGGACCATATGGGATGCCAGGATTCAAACCACTGTCTTCTGCATGCAAGGCAAACGCCCTACCTCCATGCTATCTCTCCTGCCCAACAACATATTTTCTGGTTTGTTTTCACGTGACAAACTGGGAACTTCATCTGGGAAAGAACGTTTAGGTGCATCCCATCTATCAACCACTAGGGGGCTCCTTTGATCAAATTAGAACTTGAATTAAATACACTCATATACGTGTGATATTTTAGAACCAACCATTTATCAAAATAGAGCCTTTCTTACATTCCATTTTATCACGCAATTGTGGCTATTTTATGGTTTAACTTGCCAAATTCTCTATTGCCTACATTTTTGTCTTTGTTCACCAAAACACCCTATTTGAAGTGTATGTAATCTCAAATTCACACAATAATCTGGTGAATACATTAAAATTTTTTTGTTTAATTATAATTTTCATTTAACTTACATTTTTTGGAACTAC
This sequence comes from Suncus etruscus, assembly GCF_024139225.1. Classification (NCBI taxonomy): domain Eukaryota; kingdom Metazoa; phylum Chordata; class Mammalia; order Eulipotyphla; family Soricidae; genus Suncus; species Suncus etruscus. The sequence goes on from NC_064851.1 coordinate 52,011,150, forward strand.
AACTCAGTGCTCAGGGCTCTGGGGTCACTCCTGGGCAATATGTCTGCAAAGCCTAGCATACAATTAACTTTGGTGCCACACCATAGAGGCTACTCACAGCCTGTTGGTCTGCTGGAGGCCTGGGGTGTTGGGATCAAACTGGCTTTGTGCTGTGCCCCATTCTCAGGAGTAAATACCTTTACCTTTACTTTTATAGATGAAGAAAGTGTGATTTCAAGAGATTAAATACAAGTTCTTAACATCGCTTTAATAATTTTGAAATGAATATTTCATTTTAGGTGACTTTATCTCTGCTTATCTTCTGGGTCTACCAATATACATATCCTCATATTGTTTGGAAGCAACTTATTGAATTATGATTAGCCTCCAATATAGTTTAATAATTTACAGGTGAAAATAACTGGTTCTTCTAATTGTCTATTAGTGAAATGCTTTTGCTCCAACACTTATGGTAGTGAATACCCCCTTCCAAGAGCAGTAATTCTGGCTCCTGGGTATTTATTTTAATAATCCACAGGGACAAGCCAGTGTGCAGTTTGGTCACATGCCTGCTTCATCTGGGGGAAAGGGGAAATTAAGTCACTCGCTAGCTAACACATCCTTGTAACTGCATGCAAGAGGTGCATGGGAGAAATTCTTTATGTTTTTGAGCTTGCTCTTTCCAGGGCTCAGAGAAAGTGATTTCTGAGTTGGGTGTTTGGTTCCCATGGCCACTGGAGTAACAGAAATAGCAGGAATTCAGTAAACAAACTTTCTTTATCTCACTTCTTTCTTGGAGATCAGCCAATAAACAACCAAGAACATGTGTGGGAAGATAAAAGATGTCTCAGGGTGTTAAAACTCAATCTTCAGCAGTAACTTGCAAGATACTTACATTTTTTTTTTTTATTAAAGAGCCATGATTTGCAAAGTTACTAACCATTGAATTTTAGGCATCCAATGTTCCATCTTAAATCCCACCACAAATGTTCCCACACCTTTCCCTCTACCCTGTCTTGATGCATCAATATGCATAGTGAATGGTTGCATCATTCCTTATAGCTGTGTAGTATTTCATTGCATATGTGTACCATATCTTCATGACCCACTCATCTGTTGTTGGATATCTAGATTGATTTCAAATCTTAGTTATTGTACTGAGTGCTGCAATGACTAATAGTGTAATGGTGTATATATGACATTTTGAGTGAATGCATGTCTGTTCTGGTGATAGATACCCAAAAGTGGGATTGCTGGGTCATATGGGTAGTTTATTAAAAACCCTTCATACTCTTTCTTTTTATTCTTTTTTTTTTTTTTTTTGGTTTGTCAGCCATACCCATTTGATGCTCAGGGGTTACTCCTGGCTCAGCGCTCAGAAATTGCCCCTGGCTTGGGGGGACCATATGGGATGCCAGGGAATCGAACCGCGGTCCTTCCTTGGCTAGCGCTTGCAAGGCAGACACCTTACCTCTAGTGCCACCTCACCAACCCCTTCATACTCTTTCTATAGAGGTGGGACCAGACAACATTCTCACCAGCAGTGGATGAGAGCTCCTATTTCACCACATCCTTTTCCAGTATTTTTTGCTCTTTGCCACTCTCACTGGTGTGAGATAATATCACACTGTCATCTTGATTTGGATTTCCCTAATAAAAGTAATGATAAATACTTTTCTATTTTTATTAGATTTCTTGATTTTAGACACAGTGTATATTTTTATGGAGTTTAAAGAATTGTTTACAAAGTTATTATTGCCAGTTATTTCTGGCATTCAATAGTCTAACCCCAATCCTACCACCAGTGTATCTTTCTTTTAATATTTGTCATCAGTTTTCAACCTCCCCTCAGCAGGCACAAATGATTTATTTAATATTTTGTAGTACAACTAAATGGTAATGGAGTAACCAAAAGAAATAAGTCATTAAAAGAAAATTTATGAAAGTTGTCATGTCTTGGAGTGTGGTCACTATGCCATTGTTCAAAGGTCTACTAGGCTGTATATTGCTAGTTGAACACACTGTTTTTGGTTTTATTAGTTAAGCTTACGTGACTTTTATGATAATTTCACATCAGATTTGGTGTGTTCTTACTGAAAAGTCATTATTAAGATTATGGGTATGTTGCATGATCTTGTAAGTGCCATAAGGTTCACGACTTTGAGGTTCTATGGAGCTGGGCTGATGAGTTTATATGGTGACAGCAATGGTTTGAAGGGGCCCACCAAAGGGTCTCAGAGTGATCAGCTGTGAGTTTTTTCTGTTAGCTGTGCCTCGTTTTTCAAGAATTAGATGCATCTATGGTGTTGGCACTTGTGCAGACATAGCAGAAGGCTTTGAAGACCATGGGAGTGGCTTTAAGAACTTCTGGAAGTAGAAGCCTCGGGACAGGTAGACAGGCCTAGGTCTAGTCTCTGGAGACATAAGCTATAAAAACAGCATTCCTGAAGTTTTTTGGCAGCTATGAGACTGCAGAGTTTAGTGGAAAATGAACATTTTTTTCATGTGTTTGTTGGCCCTCCATTGGTCTTCCTTGGAGAAGCATCTCCAAAAAATACTTCCTTGTATTCATTTCCTGTTTCCATTTTTGATGGGGTTTTAAGATATTTTTTGGTTAATATTTGTGAGTACTTTGTACATCCTGGATATCAAATCTTTGTCTGACGTGTTGACTGCAGTTAGCTGTATTTCAGTTTTAGCCATTAAAATTTTGATATCCTGGATATCAATACTTTATCTGATGTGTTGAGTGCAGTTAGCTGTATTTCATTTTTATTTTTAAAATTTTTAATAATATTTTATTTAAACACCTTAATTACAAACATGATTGTGGTTCGGTTTCAGTCATGTAAAAAACACCCCCCATCATTAGTGCAACATTCCCATCATCAATGTCCCAAATCTCCCTCCTCCCACTCCACCCCCGCCTGTACTTTGACAGGCTTTCCACTTCCCTCATTCATTCACATTGTTATGATAGTTCTCAATGTAGTTATTTCTCTAACTGCACTCATCACTCTTTGTGGAGAGCTTCATGAAGTAAGCTGGAACATCCAGCCCTCCTCTCTTTTGTCTCTGAACATTATTGCAAGAATCTCTTTTATTTTTCTTAAAACTCATAGAGAAGTGAGACTATTCTGTGTCTTTCTCTCTCCCTCTGACTTACTTCACTCAGCATAATAGATTTCATGTACATCCATGTACAAGAAATTTTCATAACTTCATCTCTCCTAACGATTGCTGTATTTCATTTTTAGCCATTAAAATTTTGATATCCTGGATATCAATACTTTATCTGATGTGTTGAGTGCACTTAGCTGTATTTCAGTTTTAGCCATTAAATTTTGTTAAACTTTGTTTCCTTAGCCATACAGAATTTTTTTATTTTGAAAAAATTCCATTTGTTTAGTCCTGATTCTGTAGCCTTCATTAATGGCATTGCATTGTTGAAGACCTTTTTGAGATCTAGGTCTTGAGCATTCTGTCTATATTTTCCTCAATGTAGCAAGATGTTTTTTTTTTTATCACAAAATACCAAGGAGTGCAAGACTACAGTTCTGGCTTTTCTTGGACAAGATGATATATACCCTCATCTAGAACTAATATGAGATATTGAGGATTCTACCAGGACATGCAGAGATGAGGATTCAACTTCCTGGAGTTAGTGAGCTCACAGAATATATTCTGGTAGCCACTGCCAAGAGTCATGTGACTCAATCTCTGAGTTTCCTGGAGTTGATGGAGTGATAGCCCAGTGTGAAAGGCATTTGCCTTGCATGTGGCCAATTTAGGGTCTATCCCTAGCATCCTACATGGTACTCAGAGCTTGCCAGGAGTAATTTCAGAACAAAGACCACGGAGTAACCTCTGAGCGCTGTCAGGTGTGGTCACCCAAGACAAAAATAAAATAAAATAAAATAAAATAAATGAAATGAAATGAAAAGAGTTTCCTAAGAAGACAACGTGGGGAGAGATAGAGAACCTTATGTGATTAGTGGAGGCACATTCACATTAGAGATGGGTTTGGAGTTAGAACATTGAATGCCTAAAATTTTGCCATATAAATTAAGTAAATTTATTAAGTAAATTAAATAAGTAATTTAAATTAAATTAAGTAATTAAATAAGTAAATTAAATAAGAATTCTAACAATATCAAATTATGAGTGTGCAATGTCCAATGTATTAGATATGTGAAAGGTTAATTAAACACATAGGATCAATTTTCTTCCCTTTTCCACTCCTTTTGGTCTCTTTTTTTCTTTTAATTTTGTATTAAAAAGACAAAAAAAAAGTGTCCAGGCATTTATATGTAATCAGGTAGGTCAGTGGTCGGCAAGCCTTGGCTCGAGAGCCACATGAGGCTCTTTACACTTTTTAATGTGGCTTTTCTGTGTGCCGGGTGGCCGCTCCAGGAGTCAGGACTCTGCTCCTAGCCTCTGTCAGTGCATGCCCTGTATGGCTCTCAAAATAAATTTCAATTGTGGTTTTGGCGAGATTTGGCTCAGTTAAAAAAACCTACCACTGAGGTAGGTTCACTCTTTTTAGTGTGGTTTCCTCCTTAATGATAGCTGAAGTGGATTTAAAAATCTGGATTATTATTGTTGTTTTTTTATGATGCCAAGGCTAGAATGCAGGGTATCAAGTCTACTCTGTGCTGAACTATATCTTACATAGCTAAGATCTAGATCTCGTTCTTGACAGGCTCAGGGGACTATATGGGATGTCTGGATTCGAACCACCATCGTCCTGGGTTGAATGCATGCAAGGCAAACACCATACAGCTGTGCTATCTCACCAGACCTTGGATTGTTTTGTTTTATTTTAGTGTTCATTTCTTCTCTATCATTATTGGTGTATAAGAGGTCTATTTATGTTTTTGTGTTAATTTTATAGACTGCCACGTTGCTTATGAATTTATTGTCTCTAGAAACTTTTTGATAAGAGTCTTTAGGGTTTTCTAAATATAGTATCATGTCATCTGCAAGGAGTGAGAGCTTGATTTCTTCCTTTCCTATCTGGCTGCTCTTGATATTTTTTTCTTGACTAAATGCTATGGCAAGAACTTCCAGCACTATGTTGAATAAGAATGGTGAGAGAGGGCATTTTGTCTTGTACCAGATTTTAGAGGAAATGTGTTTAGTTTATCTTCATTGAGAATATTATTATCCATTGGTTTGTGGGAGATGGCATTGACTGAATTGAGAAAATCCTTCCATTTCCATCTTGCTGAGAGTTTTTTTTTTTAAATCAAGAATGGGTATTGGACCTTATCAAATGCTTTCTGTGCATCTATTAATATTATCATGTGGTTTTTATTTTCTCTTCTTGATATGGTGTATTATATTGATTGATTTACATATGTTAAACCACCCTTGCATTTCTGGAATGAAACGTACTTGATCATGGTGTATGACCTTCTTAATGATTTGCTGGATCCTATTTGGATTTTGTTGAGGATCTTTGCATCTGGGATATTGGTCTGTAGTTTGCTGTTTTTGCAGCCTCTCTGTCTGGTTTTGGTATCAAGGTGATGTTAGCTTCATAAAAACTATTTGGGAGGGGCCAGAGAAATAGTGCAGTGGTAGGGCATTTGCCTGGCAAGCGGCCAACCCAGGACCAAAGGTCGTTCAATTCCCAGCATCCCATATGATCCCCTGTACCTTCCAGGACAATTTCTGAGCAGAGAGCCAGATGTAACCCCTGAGCACTGCTGGATTTGACCCAAAAAAAAAAAAAAAAAAAAAAAAAAAAAAAGCCCAAAACCTATTTGGGAGTATTCCTGTTTTTTTCAATTTCATGAAGAGCCTGAAAAGGTTTGGTAGTATTTCCTCTTAAAAGGTTTGAAAGAAGGGCCAGAGCGGTTCCATCGTGGTAGGGTGTTTGCCTTGCATGCTGCTGGCCCAGGATGGATCTGGGTTCTATCCCCCCATTGTTCCATATGGTCCCCAGAGACAGAAGTGATTTCTGAGTGCATAGCCAGAAGAAACCCCTGAGTGTCACTGGGTGTGGCCCAAAAACCAAACCAAACCAAAACAAAACTGAACTCAGATATTTTCAAGATACCATACACAACAATAAAATAAAATGGATTGTGTTTGGATTCACAACAACAACAGATGAATGGATCATTAAGATGTGGTACATATATACAATGGAATATTACATGGCAGTTAGAAATGATACAATCACAGACTTTGCAGCAACGTGGATGGACCTAGATCATGTTATGTTAAACGAAGTAAGTCAGAAGACAAAAGAAAAACACAGAATGGTAGCACTATTCTGAAACACCTAGAACACATAAAAAACAAAAAAATGACATTGAAGAAGCATAACTGCTAGAACCACAAAGAAAGACTTCATAAACTCCATTCCCTGATCTGCACAGCCACCAAGATCTTTAGAAACAGGTCTGATTTTACCATCCAAGATAAAGTAGAAGTCTTCCACATACCACGAAAGCAGCAAGAGGAGAATAAATGATCTATTTTTTTTTGACGTCTTTATTTTGGTGTGGAGATTACGGTTGATGTCTCCAATATTATTTTATTTTATTTTATTTTGTTTTGTCTTTCTCTTTCTTTTTTGCACTTGAGTATGATTTGATTTCAGAACCGAGATTATTGTGTGGTGCCTGTCTTTATTGCTGTGGTGCTTATCGGTTATTTAATTCGATTTTTTTTGTGTGTATTGTTGTGGTATTTTAATTACTTTTTTCACATCCTCTCTCAAACTGAGGTTGGAAGCCTCTAGACAGGACTCTGCCTATTTTCAGCATATTTGATTTTTGATTGAGAAGAGGACATATTAGGTGATGGGTATTCCCCTGATTTAATGTGAATATGTACCCAAAATACTACAGTGAAAGATATGTAAGCCATTATGAAAAAAAATTGTGTTTTTAATCAGAAATTTTCTTTGACTTACATGTATTATTATTATATCAATTATATTATATGTTATGTTATGTCACTATATTATGTTATATTAGTTTACCTCATTATGTTAATCAATTTTGTCCTTTAAATGAATTCTTACTTTAAAAAAACAAAAACAAAAAAAAAACAACTTTAGTTTGCTTTGAAGAAAAAAAAAATAAAATAAATAAAAGATAAGATAAGGCCTCCCAAATCTTACCACAGGCTGTGTTCTTTACACTGGCTGTATAGAAAGAGGAGGTACAGTAAAGGTACCCCATATACACCTCAACACAGGCCCCTTGCCGGGTATGTATTGTGAATTGGGGGACAAAAAAAATAAATAAAATGGATTAAAGAACTTGATATCAAACCTAAAATCATAAGATATATAGAAGAAAACATAGGCAAAACTCTCCATAACATTGAAACTAAACGTTTCTTAAAGAATAAAACACCACTGACAAAGCAAGTGGAAGTAAAGATGAACAAATGGGACTACACCTCAAAGCAAGTAATGATCAGGTTACAAAGACTGCCTATGGATTGGGAAAAATTATTCACTCAATATGTGTCTAATAAGAGGTCAATATCTAAGATATTTAAGACACTGATAGAGCTTAACAAGAAAAACATCTAACACTGTCAAAAAATGGGGAGAAGAGGTGAACAGAAGCTTCCTCAAAGAAGAAATATAGGAGCCAGAGAGATAGCATGGAGGTAAGGTGTTTGCCTTTCATGCAGAAGGTCGGTGGTTCGAATCCCGGCATCCCATATGGTCCCCTGACCTGCCAGGAGAGATTTCTGAGCATAGAGACATAAGTAACCCCTGAGCACTGCCTGGTATGACACACACACACACACACACACACACACACACACACACACAAAGAAGAAATACAGATGTCCAAAAGGCACAGAAAAATGCTCCGAACCATCAGTCATCAGGGATATGCAAAGCAAACATACAATGCAATATCACTTCACAGCACAGATTCTGGCACACATCAAGAACAACCAGTGCTGGCAGGAATTTGGAAGAAAGGGATTTTTTATTTACCACTGGTGGGGATGTTGACTGGTCTTGCCTTTTTGGAAAACAATATGGACTTTCCTCAAAAAACTTAAACTTGGGTTGGAGTGATGGCGCAGTGGTAGGGCCTTTGTGGATGACCTAGAATGGATTGATCTCCGGCATCCCATATTGTCTCCCAGCCAAGAGCAATTTCTGAGCACATAGCCAGGAGTAACCCCCGAGCATCACATGGTGTGATCCACTGTAGAGAAACAGCCCTCAAGATGGCCTTGGATGGTGGAGATGGAGGCCTTTGTCCTTAGGCCCCAGCTACATGGCTCCATCCCCCATTAACCAGCGGGTCTTGGTCCAGGAAAGCGACGGGTATTGAACTCACTCACAGGCAGGCTTCCAGAGAGATAGCATCTTTATTCAGCCCTAGCCAACAGATATGGCTGCTAACCATTTACGCATGACATTCTTAGCTAACCCTGCATCTTACTTCTTTCATCCATGTCACCTCCAACCACCATCCTGGCAAAAGACCAAAAGCCCCTTTTCCCTCAGCCCCAAGGCCTTATCTCACCTTTCCAAGACCCCTCCCAGAAATGGGCGGGTCTCAGGTAGATACATCTAAATCCAGGGTGGAGTCACAATCCACAAACAAACAAAAGAACTAAAAACTTAAATTCTCATATGACCCAGCATTACTGCTCCTGGGAATATACCTCAGAGGCCTCAAAACTCAATTCACAAAAGGCATTGGCACTCAGATGTTCATTGATGCACTAGCCACAGTAGCCAGAATCTGGAAACAACTCAAGAGTCTGAGAAAAGATGAATGGCTAAAGAAATTGTTGTACATCTATAGAATGAAATACTACTCAACTGTTAGGAAAAATGAAGTCACAAAATTTGCTTATATGTGGATAGACATGAAGAGTATCAGACTGAGTAAAATGAGTCAGAGGCACAGGGATAGTCATAAAATGATTTCATTCATCTTCAGGGTATATAAAAATACCCAAAACAATAGAAATGTTGTATGGGAAGTGTACTGAATTCTACTATGACAACAAAAGTTAAAATTTAGTATTCTGGTCAACAGTTGGGAGTTAAAGAAAGTAAAGAGATATTCATGATACCCCTTCAGAAACACTGTTACAAACTACGATAACTAAAATGAAAAAAAAGGAAAGAAAAGACAAAAGAGAGTGTGTGTGAGAGAGATGAAAGAGTGTTGCATTAAATAATTAGTGATGGTGGTGGATGGTGAAGGATGGATGGAGGGATTTTTCTCTGCCATCCCAGGCCATGTGGCTCTGCAATCCCCATTCAGCTGGCGGGTCCCAGGTTTAGGTTTACCGCGGAATAACTCCTTTCAGCCATCTTCCATTTGACCTCCAGGCTGGCCAAAGACCAAAAGGGCAGAGTGCCTAATCCCCTCTGGTCAAAACCTTATCTACCTTTTCCAAGACCCCTCCCAGGAATGGGCGGGGTCTTGCAGGTAAGGTCAAGTTACCTAGGAAGAAAGGAGGGATGAGGCTTCAAAAGAGAAGAGAAAGAGAGCAGAAATGTGTCAGTCATAGGGGCAGCCAGGGGTTGGGGGTGAAAGGAGGAGAGGGGGTAACTAGGGAAACTGATGACAAGATATAAACACTGCTTGAATGGTTAGATATTAAAACATTATATGATAGAAACTGATCATCAAATGGACATAAGAACAGGGTATCCTACCTCGCCAACTAACGACAAGACAAAATCAGAAGACTTGTCACACTTTGGGCTGTATGAAAGCCAAGAACGTAATCTACAGATGACTGGCGGATAGAACCATGACCGGGCAGTATGTAATCTGGGACCAGCAAGAAAGCCCTAGTCTAGGATTTGTTCTACGACCAGCACAACAACCATGATCTCTAATTCCAGAGACCTGACTGAGACAATTGCAACTGAATGGTCCTCTGGAAACATAACAAAAGACAATATCCCAAGCTCCACCAGAGGTTCAACGCAAGGGCCAAGACCACCAACCGCAGAAGACAGATTAAAATGACATTGAGAAAACAGAACTTCTAAAATCACGAAGAAAGACTTCATTGTAAATTCTACTCCTTGAGAGTAGACTGAGATCTCTAGATATAGAGGTCTGATTTTATCATCCAGATCAGAGCAGAAGTCTTCCATACAACACAAAAACACCAAGGGGAGAGTAAATGAACTTGAAAGGAGTCTATAGATAATCTCATGACAATATATTCCAAGGGTGGAGAAACCCTGTATCTCTTAGGCCAAGGGGATTCCCTTTTCGAATGACCCCAATTTTTTACTGTGCCTATGCAGGAGGAGAATAAAGGGGGAAGGGGTAGAGAGATAGCATGGAGGTAAGGCATTTGGTTTCATGCAGAAGGTAATGGTTCGAATTCCAGCTTCCCTTTTGGTCCCCTGTGCCTGCCAGGAGCAATTTCTGAGCATGGAGCCAGGAGTAACCCCTGAACACTGCCGGGTGTGACCCAAAAACCACACACACACACACACACACACACACACACACACACACACTAAGCACAAAATAATCTTTTTTTTCTTCTCTTACCTACTTTTTGTTGATTTCTTTGTTTTGGTGTAGATATTTAGGTAGTTGTCCACTTTTTTATTTATATATTTACTTTTTCTTCTTTTCTTTCTTTTTGCGCTGTCATGTTTTGTTTTTTTTTTATCTCAAGACCATTGCAATTATGTGGTGCATATCTTTATTGCTGCAGTGCTCACTGGATATCTTATTTGATACTTCTTTTTGAACTGTTGTGGTGTTTCACCTTTTTATTCCCCTTCGTCTCTCAAACCGAGTATGAGAGCCTCTAGAAGGACTCTGCCCATTGTCGGCGTAGTTGATTTTTTCCCCATTTTATTACTTTTCTCTTCCTCAAACAAAACCACATAGCTCGAACTATCTAGTCCTGCCTCCCAATTAGAGGAAGAAGTAATGGAGGTACCATGACCAAACAGTTATAAGATCACTAAGTAATAAACTAGACACAGAGAGGACCACTCAATCTAGAAGCCCCTGGGGTGAGGGTGGAGGATAGGGGAAGCAGGATGGGAACGGAGGTGGAGGGAGGACAATTCGGTGATGGGAATTCCCCTGATTCAATGTTAATATGTACCTGGAATATTACTGTGAACAATATGTAAGCCACTATGATTAAAATAAAAATTATATTAAAAAAATAAATTGATCATCAACTTTTTTTTTTGGGCGGTTTTTGGGTCACACCCGGCAGAGCTCAGGGGTTATTCCTGGCTCCAGGCTCAGAAATTGCTCCTGGCAGGCACAGGGGACCATATGGGAAGCTGGGATTCGGACCGATGACCTCCTGCATGAAAGGCAAACGCCTTACCTCCATGCTATCTTTCCAGCCCCTGATCCTCAACTTTTAAACTCTGTATCTCACAGTGATTTAAAATACTAAAATAAAAATAAAAAATATCCATTCATATGATTTTGGATGAAGATGTCAAATTGAATGACATGATTCTACATCGTGCAGAGTGTGGTCCTTAAAGTATTAACATCACATGCAAAGATGCAAAGCTTTTTAAAATTGATAATCTTATGTGTTATAACAGATCTTCCCTCTCAGATTGGAAATAGGAGAAATATTGCTCTTTCACATAGGATATGGGAAATTATACTGAAATGATCTCTGCTCAGTTATATTAAAATATGTTTAGGTAGAAAGCAATATTGTCTAATTCACCAGGAGTATTTAAGAACTAGCTAAAATCCCTAGTAGATAGCATGTGTTCAAGTAATGTTTGTTAAATGATAAATTAATAATGAACCACTAGACTAAGGGTGTTTACTTAATCAAGTTGTTAAGTAACCACTGTGTTGAGATGGGCTCAGTGAAAAAGTAATGCTTACAGTAGAGAGAAATGAGATATGTAATTAACGCTTCTTCTGATCCTATTATTTCCTAAAAGATTTTCTGCCCAGTTAAATGTGATTAAGCAAGAGAAGACAATACCAGGGTAGGAAAAGGATTGATCTATTTGGCAAAACAAAAAAGTTACCATTCATTGCTCTATTCCATTTATATACTCAACTTATGAGATTTATTATCTGCTACTTAATATATTATATATAATATAATTAAATAGGTTTTCTTTTTAGTAAATCTGCAGCCTTCACTTTCTAGTAAAACTGTCCTTCACTTTCTTTTTCATGGGGGGCATACCCAATGACGCTCAGAGCTTACTGCACTCAAGAATTACTCACAGTGGGGCTGGAGAGGTAGCACATGCCTTGCATGCAGCCAACCCATGACGGTCCCCTGAGCCTGTCAGGAGCAATTTCTGAGCACAGATCGAGGAAATAACCCCTGAACGCCATCAGGTGTGACCTGAAAACAAACAAACAAAAAAGGAATTACATGGCAGTGCTCAGGCAATTATACGGGATGCGATGCTGAGGATGGAACTTAAGGGGGCTAAACACAAGGCAAGAGCTCTATGAGTTGTATTATCACTCTGGCTCTATCCTTCACTTTTTTGTTTGTTTGTTTGTTTTAGTTTTAGGCCCCACCCAGCAATACTCAGGGATTACTCTTGGCTCTGCACTCAGAAATCACTCCTGGCAGTCTCAGGGGACCATATGGGATGCCAGATTAAACCAGGGTCCGTCCCGAGCTGATCTTGGGCAAAGCAAATGCCCTACTGCTGTGCTGTCACTCTGGCCCCTGTCCTTACTTTTATCTCTGAACTTTCTCTAAGGTTTTTGTCCTTTCCTTCCACTCACTTCCTCCTCTAATCTAGTAAACTCATAACATATCTCACCTTAATATTTAGTGAAGGTTACTCTGCTCTTTGTTCCACAAAAAGTGTTTCTTTTGTGTTCCACAGAGTATTAGACCTATCTCTGTTATGCTGTATATCACATCTGTTGAAATCACATACTTGTTTACAATTTTACTATTTTTGTAGTGTCTTGTTTGTCATACAATGTGTTGTAAATCTTGAAATAGTTGTTAATAAATGTTTGGTGATTAAATAGACTTTATTTAATATTATTATTAGGCACAGTAAATTTTAGACCACTTGATTGATTTGAGACATTTTTCTCTCATTATTTTTTTATTGAGAAAGGACTCATCTCACTGGAAATATTCCCGTTTTGTTTGTTAGAGTATATCTAAATCAAGATAATTAAAAAAAATGAATTAGAGGAGGCAATTCTCCTCTTAGAATTTGTTACTGGATAGGCTAAGCCTGGATGAGTACTTCATGACCTATTCACCAACGCTCTAAAATCAGACAGATGATACAAGAAAACTGACAGTTGGTCCCCATATCCTTTCAAAAGGCATGTTAGTTCTTGTCATGGACTGAATATTTTGTTTCTTCCCACATCCCTAAATCGAAACTGCTTCTCAGTGTAATATTACTAGGTGATGGGGTTTTTTGGTGGTGTTTATTTAGAATTAGATAAATCATGAGTCATGAGGGTGAAGTATTTGTGAAAAAAGTAGTGAGGCTGATTTTTAATTGTTGCAATAAGAATGGGGGGGGGTTTCTTAGTTTACAGCTAAATCTCAAGCCTCTGCAACATAGTTTGGAAATTAACAGATTTTGGGGGGATATAAGAGGTAGCTTTTAGGAGACATTGTTAGTTTCTCGATTGAATTTAATTATTTTTCTTGGTCAAGAATTGGATTTGTGCTGTACCTGTTGTTTTCTGCTTACACCTTGCTTTTCACTTTTGCTTTTATTGATTAAAGAACTGTCTTTATGGCTTTCTTTTTGTTTCATCTAAATTATTTTTTTGCTTAAATTTCTTTTTATTACTTATTGTTTTTTGCTTAGCAAGGTAAGAACTTCTGAAAAGTGGCAACATAGACGAGTCAGAGGCAAGGGTCAGAGTGATAGCACAGCGGGTAGTTGTTTGCTTTGCACGCACCAGCCTGGCTCGATCCCTGGTATCCCATATGGTCTCCTGAGCCTTCCAGGTGTGGTCCAAAAACAAAAACAGAAGAGTGAGAGGCAGAGACAGATTTGACCAATTGGGGTCTTTATTAAGGAGCACTTCTAGGCGACTTTTGAGGGGTCTGAGAGTCTCCCCAGAGACTGCCAGAGCCTCGACCCACCTAGATTATATCATTTGCATCTGGTGGGAAGGGCATAGGAGCAGAAAGAGGTATGTTAAAATTTTTTCACCCGCCTTGTGAACCAGTTTGTTAGAGTGTCACTGTGGTCATTCCTTGTGAGTTATGGGAAAATATCTTGTTATCCTTTCATCGCTCTAACCATCTCCCCATGTCTCATGACTATCTCTTCTCATGGTGAAGATGGGTACTACCGGATTTTAAACCCCAGTAAGCCTTACAACGTCGTCACTGCAACTAATCAGCTCTTGTTCATGGGGAATTTTTATATCAGACACTTGAGAGTACATCGCTAACCCAGAGATCCAGCTGCTTTTAGACCAGTGCTTCTCAATTATTTTCTGTCATGCCCCCCTAGGAAGAAGAAAATATTTTTCGCGCCCCCCCCCGCGTGACTGTAAATAGTATCTTTATTAAAAAAGACTTTAACCTGCAAAACAAAAATACATAAAATAATTTGAGCTGATTTTTTAATCAGAGGTGATGTCTGGATTATTGGCTACAATGAGCACGTTTTGCAATGCATAGCTTTTCTAATCGGGGTTTGAAGCAGGACACAGCAACTCTCAGCTCCAGAGACATACAGAGACATAAACATGGGGCTTAGCTTGTTATGACAGTGTTTGCCGAGGTCAAACGCGCCCTCCTTTACGAGCCTCGTGCCCCCTCTGGGGGGCGTGCCCCACTATTTGAGAACCACTGTTTTAGACCAAGTGCTCAGCGCTCTCCTCCCCTAATCCAGTCAGCTGTACTTAGGGGAGGAGGTAAGGTGCCTTTACATAGTGCCTTATGTTTGAGGAATCACCTAGAACTGCTGTTCTTTTCTAGGGGACTTGCCCTCACCTCATAACCCTTTGTTTACAGGACAGGGCAAGCATTTTAGGACAAGATCTCTTCAATATATACTTATTCTGGAAACTGATCATTGCTTTACTTAAGTATAATCAATGCTGACTAGTAGCTTACTATCTTCACATCCTTCTATGACAATTCGTGTAATCATCTACAAAATTGAATGCACAAATGCGATTCATTTATAAATGAACGCTGATAACCGCTTAGCCAATGAAATTACCTGTACATTATTCGATTTACCTTTCTATCCTTATGGAAGATGAAGATGTTATTTTAGTTAATTAGTCAATCAATTATTATTTTTTTTTTGCCACACTGGCAGTACTCAGGGGTTGCCCTTGGATTTGCACTCAGAAACATCTCATTCTCCTACTAAGTAGTGAGATTTTTCTTTAAATTCTAAATGACTCAGGAGAGATTGCATTTAGTGCTTTTTTTTTTTAACAATGTTTCCATTAAATAAGAATCAATCCCCTTAAATATTAATGTCAGGCATAAACTCTTCCTTCATGATATGTATTTTACTGGGTTTCTTTCCTTAATGGTCTTTGGCAAGATTATAGGAAATGCTTTAAACAATATGGTGTCTGAATTTTTCTGATGTTGTTCTTTGATGTTGTTAGGTTCAAACTAGCCTTGAACCTTTGAAACTCTCCATTGTATGCCAATGACATTCCATAAGCATCACTTTCACCATGCTTAATTTTTAAGGTCTTAAATAATTTCTACGCATATAATAAATTAAAGAATCTTCAGAGAATCCCATATGATGTTGGTACTCCAGAAAGTAGATGATTTTTGAGGAATCTTTGGGGTGATAAAATACTTAATTGAGTGGAAGGCATTTAAAACAACACTATTATTTAAAATTTAATCATAATTTCCTTTATTAAGTATTTCACAATTTGTTTTATATTTTTCTCTTAAAAATTTGTTTCCATTTTTATATGTGTGATTTCTCCTAAGGGTTGTTTCAGAGTAGATTTATATAATCTTAGGATGAATACTTAAACATTATTCATTATTAAATGTAAAATATTTTTTTTTATTAGGCACTGTGATTTAAAAAGTAATAAGCAAAATTGCCTTCAAAATAACTGAGGTGGACATACTTATTGGAGACAATATAGACTTAAAAAGGTCATGAGGGAGAGGGATGGTTTTAATTGTAAATTAGCTTAGCTCCCTTACTACTAGTGTTTTTCTTATAGAGATGGTTAAATATGTTCACATACATTCCTAAACATTTTTCAAAATGGCTGTGATTAGTTTTTTCCCTATATTAATAATCAATTTACTTTCTGTTGTTATAGCTAATCATTTAGGCAGAATGCTTTTTTACATGTTGCATCTGATAATGCTTGTACTACAAAAACTATCAGAAATTGGGGCCAGAGAGATAGCATGGAGGTAAGGCGTTTGCCTTTCATGCAGAAGGTCATCGGTTCGAATCCCGGCGTCCCATATGATCCCCCGTGCCTGCCAGGAGCAATTTCTGAGCATGGAGCCAGGAGTAACCCCTGAGCACTGCCGGGTGTGACCCAAAAACCACAAAAAACAAAACAAAACAAAAAAACACCTATCAGAAATTACTGTTATTTCACTTGTTTTAATTTAAAGAGACATAGTGCTCAGTATCAGCTATCACTAGTAATTAAATAAATAAGCCAAACAACATATAAATTTTGGACAGGTTTGATTTATGCCTCAAAACATAGATTCTTTTTTGTTAGAGTTTATGAAAAAATGCATTTAATTAAAACATGCCTTGTAAATTGAAAATGGATTAATGGAAAGGTATAAATGAAAATGTTATGTAACTACTTTTTGTATTTAACTTATTTAGACATAAAAATAAAAAACCTTATAGCTGCCAAGAAAGTTTCAGTGTTATGTGCAGAATGATAGGGATGTTTATAAATAGCTCAGACATTTTTTAGATATTATTTGTATTATTCAGAGTCTTGGCAAATACTGGAGTTTCAATATATGCACAATCCCAGTTAAGTCACCTGTAATTTAAATCTCAAATAGTTTATTCCTAGATCAGCACTAATTGGCCAGCATAGTTATTTGAGTTATTGAGCACACATGAAAACATTTCCCTGATGCTAGAGACAGCACATTGCCCTTATATTCCATCCTTTTCTTCTTCCTTTTGAGCAGGGTGCATGGATACCTTGTTAGAGATTTGTTTTCCAGTTCTTTCTTGAAACGTGGTATTGTCATATCACCAAATTATTGCCTACACAATACAAAAAGAAGTAGAATTTCCTGAGAAGGAAATTATTTGTCATCCACTTTTCTCTCCTCCTTCTTATGATTTGAAAATGTATGTGGACTTTTACCATGCGAACAGGTCAAGCTCTGAGTGACAGAAATGGCCTTTAGTTTGAAGGAATCTATGAACCTAGACTGTGGAGGACTCTGGGCTCCTCTGAATTCCTGTCATGTGTGAGAGAAAGGAACTGTCTTGTTTGAAAGACTATTTGGGAGGTTTCTCATTTGGGTATTTTAGCCTGAATAAATTCTAGTCAATAAATGTATACCTTAATATTTAGTGAGAAATGCATTTTCTTTCCATATAGAATCTCCACTAGCATTTTTGGGGAACAAATTTGGGAATGATAAAGCAAGTTTTGGGAAAATAAAGGATGTCAGTATTGAATGGAATTTGAAGTTTATAAATTATGGTATTTAAATTTTTTGATTTTCTAAATTATAGAAGATTTAGAAAATTTTATTTCTTCTCTAATTTTCTAAATTTAAAAAATTTTTCTTTTAAGGACATATATCCATTTATTTGAACTAATATTTGAGTGCCTACTGTATATTAACAAGGACTATAGGAGTGTCTGGGGTACACAGATGAACAAATAGAATGCGTGCCCTTAATGAGTTCACAATGAACTAGGGCAGATAATACAAGTACATAAATAAATGTACTACAATATAGGATACAAATATAATATAAATATAAAGATGTTTCCAGGGGGTTAGAGAATTTGGAGAGAGGACTTTTGTAGTGGCAGGGAATGGTAAAGAATCCCAGGAAGACTTTATTATATGAGTATACTTGTGCTTATGGTGAGATCAGTGGGAGAAGTGTGTGAAGGCAAGAGGTTCAGGTTGCAGGGGGATATATTGGGGGTACTCATAAAACACAGTAAAAACCAAACTTTTTTGGAGTATGAGGTAGATGAGAAGCAGTGAGACAATTCTGAAAAAGAATTTTAAGTCTCAGTGTGAAGGTGCCATGAATTATTAAGGGATGTTTATTTAATATGGATGGGAAAATATTTGAAAGCTTCAACTCTTTTGTTTATCTCTGGCCTATTTAAATTGTTTTTAATTAAAATATTTATTTAAGCACCATGATTATAAACATGTCTGTAGTTGAGTTTCAGACATAAAAAGAACACCCCCCCTTCACCATTGCAACTTTCCCAACACCAATATCCCCATCAACCTCCTCCCCCACTTCTCTGCCTGTCTTCAAGACAGGCATAATATTTCACTCACTACCATTATAATGATAGTTTTTGGTGTAGTTATTTTTCTAACTGCACTCATCAATCTTTGTGGTAAGCTTCATATCATGGGCTGGTCTTTGCAAACCTCATCTCTGTGGTCTCTGGGTATTATTTCCATACTATTTTTTATTTCTCTTAAATCCCACATATAAGTGAGACTATTCTGTGTCTTATCTCTCTCCCTCTGACTCATTTCACTCAGCATAATAATTTTCATGTTCATCCACAGATAGGAAAATTACATAATTTTATTTTTCCTGATGGCTGCATAGTATTCTGTTGTGTACATGTACCACAGTTTCTTTAGCCACTCATCTGTTGTTGAGCTTCTGGGTTGTTTCTAGACTCTGGCTATTGTAAACAGCACTGCAATGAATGTAGGCATGCAGAGGGCATTCTTGTATTGTGTTTATATGTTCCTAGGGTATATCCCAGGAGTGGTATAACTGGATCATATAGGAGCTCAATATTTAGTTTTTTGAGGAATTCCCATATTGTTTTCCATAAGGCTAGACTAGATGACATCCCACCAGCAGTGAATGAGAGTTCCTTTCTCTCCACATCCCCACCATCACTGATTGTTCTTAATCTTTGTGATGTGTGCCAGTTTCTGTGGTGTGAGATGGTATCGAATTGTTGTTTTGATTTGCATCTTTCTGATGATTAGTGATATGGAGCATTTTTTTCTTGTGCCTTTTTGAAAGCTTCAATTAAAAGTTAGTGATATAATTTAGATAGTGATTCAAAGCTTTTACATGCAACCAGAATGTACTGAAGTGTTTGTTTAAATAGACTGATGGGTCCCCCCACATAGATCTTTAGATTTAGTAAATCTTCAGCGGTACCCCAGTTTAGCAATTTTAACAAGTTTCCAGAAGATGCTAATACAATTGTTCTTATCCTGTAAACTACTGCTTTAGGAAGATACATCTGTCAGTGGTGCTGAGGCAGAGGTAAAGGTGAAGTCCAGAGAGTCCAGAGGTAGGTAACACAGATACAGAGACTTTGCCCAGATGGGAAGACCAAATAATTGTAGAAGAGGAGCATATATACAAGCATTTGGAAAGGTAAATGGCAAGACATTAAGACTACTTGAAGGTGAGAGATTCTTGGGTGACACTACCTTTAAACGCAGAAAAATCTGTAAAGAGAGACCCCTGGTAATTTATTTAGAAGCAGTTGCATTGGGCAGGGGGTGAGGGGAATATGAGCTCCCATCTGGAGTGTGGAAGGGGTTGTTGGTTGTTTGTTGATTGGTTAGTTGGTTGGATGGCTGGTGTTCCTGGTAGTGGCTGTTTCTTTTGGCCTTTCTGTTTCTCCTGATGGCTGCTTGGATTTCCTGAAAGACTTCTTTGAAAGGTTTGTTTACTGGACTAGTGATTTCGGATAAAAGGCCCCTGGCTTCTCTATTTGGCCTGTTTGCTATTAAACCCAGTTTAAAGAAAAACCCTGTCTAGCCAGAGTCATTCCAGCTCAGCCTCAGGTAGAAAGCAAATTTTTTTTACAGAGATAAATTACAAAGAAAGAATCAGATAGACAACTACAAATGATAAAAGCATATTCATTTTGTAATCTCGGACTGAGGGAGTAAAGGTTTAAGTGTAGCAAAATGACTTAGAAAGGAGGCTTTGATAGAATGTTCAAAGGAATGGGATATACTCACCAGACAAAATAAATACATCTGGAATTTGAGAGCAATCAGAAATATAAAAACATGTGTTTAAATTAATTACTTCATTTAAGCATCATGGTTACAAAATTGTTCATGATTGAGTATTAGACATACAATGTACATCACTCTTCACCAGGGTACATTTCCCATCAATAATGTCCCAGTTTCTCTCACCTCATGACTCCCTACTAACCTTTGGGCAGAATTTGTACTTCTCGTTTGCTTTCTTTTCCTTTTCCTATTGTGGTTATACTATTGTTAATGAGGGGGTACCATGCATTTCATTTTCTCCCCTTCAGAACCCAGTTGTTGTCTAGAGTGATCAGTTTCAACTATTATTATCATAGTGGAACTTTATCTACCCTAATTACTCGCTACTTTTTGTGGCAAGCTTCCTACCATGGACTGGCACTCCTGGCCTTCATCTTTGTTGTCTTTGGATATTTTTACTATACTATATTTCATTTTTCTTATATCCCACAAATGAGATTATTCTATGTCTACCGCTCTTCATCTGACTTATTTTGCTCAGCATAATACTCTCCATATTATACATGTGTAAGAAATTTCATGGCTTCGTTTTACCTAACACCTGCATAATATTCCATTATGTAGATGTATAACTGTACTTTAGCCACACTAAGGCACTTGGTTTTCAGATTCTGGTTATTGTAAATAGGCTGCAACAAACTTAAGAACACAGAGGGCTTTTCTACATGATGCTTTTGGGTTCCTAGGGTATATTCCTAAAAATGGTATTTCTGGATCATATGGAAGTTCAACTTCAAGTTTTTTTTAAAATAATATCTTTATTTCAAAAGGCTGGACCAGTCTACATTCCCACCAGCAATGAATGAGTCCCTTTCTCCCCATATCCATGATAATATTGGTTGTTCTTGTTCTTTGTGATGTGTGCCAGTCATGGTGTCATATGATATGACATGTTGTTTTGATGTGCATCTCCCTGATGATTAGTGATGTGGAGCATTTTTTATGTGTCTTTGGCCATTTGTATTTCTTCTGTGATGAAATGTTTTATTTCTTCTCCTCAGTTTTGGATTTGAGTCTGCAGAGTTCCTGAACTATTGTTTATCTGTGAAGCTGTGTATCCTTCCTTCATACATAAACTAAAGTCCAGCTAGGTGTACAATTCTTGGAGAAATGTTCATTTTTATTTTTGTTTGGTTTTGGGTCATGCCCAGCAGCACTCAGGGGTTACTCTGGCTCTGCACTCAAAAATCACTCCTGGCAGGCTCAGGGGACCATATGGGATGTCGGGATTCGAACCACAGTCCTTCTGCATGAAAGGCAAAAGCCCTACCTCCATGCTATTTCTACGGCCCCGGAAATGTTCATTTTTAAAGGTTTTCATTATATCCTATCGCTGTCTTTGGCCTGAAAGGTTGTTTGTGATAAATCTGCTGTAAATCTTTTTTGTTTGTTTGTTTTTTTGTTTTTTGGGCCACACCCGGCGGTGCTCAGGGCTTACTCCTGGCTGTCTGCTCAGAAATAGTTCCTGGCAGGCGCGGGGGACCATATGGGACACCGGGATTCGAACCAACCACCTTTGGTCCTGGATCAGCTGCTTGCAAGGCAAACGCCGCTGTGCTATCTCTCCGGGCCCATAATCTGCTGTAAATCTTAAAGATGCTTCTTTGTATATAATTTCCCTTTTTGATCTTGCTGCTTTATATATTCTATATCTATCTGTGGTTTTCGTCACTGTTACTAGTATGTTTTAGGGTGCTTTTATTTGGGTCTCTTTAAGCTGGTACTTTCAGATATCCAGAAATGTGGGTGCATCACTGTAGCTCAGAGAACTTCTCAGCAATGATGTATTATTGATTCTTCATTGGTGTTTTTTTTTTCCTGAGCCTCTGGGAATCCAATAATTTCTATTTGTTTCTCTTGTCATCTACTCACTTATTTTGAGGGTTTTTCTTGTTGTTATTGTTGTTTGTTTGTTTGTTTTTAGACCATACCCAGTGGCACCCAGTTGTTACTCCTGGCTTTGCACTCAGAAGTTACTCCTGAAAGGGTCAGGGGGACCATATGGGATGCCAGGGATCAAACTTGGGTAGGACAATATATTTCCACATTTTATCTCTGGAGTCTGGTTTGGTTTTTTTTTTTAATTAAACAAAACTTTATTTCATCAGCCACAATCCTTAAACTGACCAATCAGGGCCATCTTCCAGAGGAGATGACCACACCCAAGGTCATGAATGAGATTATATAAGGAGATATAGGGAGGCTCTAACTTCTGATGATCTTTAAAATGACTGGATATTGTCTAGGGTACCTTCCTACTGCTCGCTTGTATCCTTTCCAATTGGCAACTGGTATAACAAGGTAGCTTGGGGCGGTTTTAAGGGAAACAGGCTTGAGAAATCCTATCATGTGGCTAATAATATGTGGTCCTTACAATATATGGTCCTTCTTGTTTAGAACCTAAGAGAAGTCTGACTTGTTGTACTTGCAAAATGGCATCCCTCCTTGTTCAGAAACCAGGACCCCACATTCCCTCATCTTCTTATGTACCTGAGTCAAATTCTTGACTCTCCTTTATGTTCCTCATCCCTGTCACTGCCAATGGGCACACACTAGGACCTTAGTACAAGTATCTTAACTGTACCTATACATGCCTGAATAAAGTAGGTGAGGAATTAATTGCATAAGAACCTACTAAGAGCATTACAAAAAGAACAAACAGTTGCGTAGCTAGGGCAGTTATCCAGGGTGATTGAGTAAAACACTGTTCATACCAGAAGGTGGAATATTCCTGTTCCTGCAAACCAGCCTTCACCTCCTGCAGCATCCTCTGGGTGAGCCATGGTCTCTTTGTCCAGACACTTCAGGGAGTTCTCTGGGTCTTCAGGAAAGTGGGTGCAGGTTCGGTGAAAGACATAAACATACTCAGTTGTGGTGAATCATAATTGTGTATATGTGTTTACTGAATACCACAGGGTTATATTTAAACATGAATTTTACATAAGAGAGACTGCCTACATCTGCTTTCCTGAAAGGTTAAAAAAAAGTTGTACTTTCTTGTTAGCAACAAACATCAGTACATACTGTTTTGATCTATAAGTTTTTTCACAACAGATAATTCACAGGCCTTTAAAGTGGGTTACAAATCTTTTTAATAATATGTTCCAATTAAAAGACAATGGGGAGTTGAATCAGAAACTTCTCAGGGACCCAACATCAAAATTTAACATCTCAATGTTTTTCTGTCCTAAGCTGGACCCTGGGTGTCAATTTTGATATAAAGCAAAAGATTAGTAAGTTTGCCAGGTGTTCCTATGGAGGGCTCCTTTCATCTGAGTAAGCAGAACATCTTTTAAAAGACTAACTTTACTTTGAGAATTACAAAGTTATTTTTGTTTCTCTTGATGCTGATTTTCCCAGGTAAAGTGATTTTTAATCAAGGCCATATTTGTGTGTACTAATTTTGTCATCTGGAAGTAAATGCTCAACTATATATATACTTAGTACAGCAGCAGGGAGATTCTTATTAGGTCAAGTAAATGTTTGCAGCTATTACTAAGCTTGAGAAATACCATTCTCACTTTTCAAGGAAGCAGCCTCTCTTTTAGGTCTTTTTTCAGCCACCCGCACTGGGGGAGCCCAGCAGGCCTTCTGATTTTAACTTTCCTTAAATTATAGCAGCAGTACGATGACCCCAATCTATTCCCTTTTAGCCATACACAGTCAACCTTGTTTTTAAGAACCTTAGGTCCAAACTCCTCCTATTCTTCAGAGCCACTTCTGTTAGGGAGTTCAGAGAGTGCTCTATATGTATGCACAATCTTTAGCAATTTCTGGGGAAGTCTGGTCCTAGATTATCTTTTACTCCATGCTAGATGGTGGGTTTACACTGGCGTCTTAAGGCAGTGTTGAACTGCTGACTCCCTCCTTTTTATTTGCCTTAATTGATGCTTCCCTACTAGGAAGCTAATCAGGGCACATTTTTTCTTAAAGGATCTACTGATATTTGGGCCAGACAGTTCTGGTTAACAGTACTTCCAAAACTTTGCCTGAGACCTCCATTCTTAGCTTTAGAGTTTGGCTCCCTCCCCCAAAACTCTGCCCAAGACCTCCCTCCTTAGCCTCAGTGTCTGACTCTCTCTGTATTTTGGGTAATTGCTGCCCAGTGGCTTTCCTAACATATTCCTATACCCTGCAGAGAAAGTCCTCCTCACCCCCCCCCACATTTACCCCACATTTTGGGGGACTGCCTTCTAGATATATATAAAATGAAAATGCTCTCAGGGCAACTTCCCTCTCCTAGGACCTGATCCACTTATTTTTTTTTCTTAATACTTACAATGAGGTAGCAGGAAACAAATTGTGTAAGTCAAAGTTTAGGGAGAAGGATCTTTTTTTTGGGGGGGGGGGCCCACACCCGGCGGTGTCAGGGGTTACTCCTGGCTGTCTGCTCAGAAATAGCTCCTGGCAGGCACGGGGGACCATTGGGACACCGGGATTCGAACCAACCACCTTTGGTCCTGGATCGGCTGCTTGCAAGGCAAATGCCGCTGTGCTATCTCTCCGGACCCTGGGGAGAAGGATCTTTGGAGTGACAGTTTGACAGTTTGATCCACAAACTCCCATCAACAGCCTGGATAATAGAGTATTCATTCTTTCTGGTCTGTTAAATTTAAAAAAAAATTCTTCAAATTTGGCTTGGACTCGCGTGCATGCGTGCGTGTGTGCGTGCGTGCGTGCGTGCGTGCGTGTGTGTGTGTGTGTGTGTGTGTGTGTGTGTGTGTGTGTGTGTGTGATTAAGGCTCATCTGCTTGTGTTCAGGGCTTACTCCTGGTTCTGTGCTCAGAGATTACTACTTCTGAAAAGGCTCTGAGGACCATTTGAGGTGATAGAGAATGAACCCAGTTCAACGACAGGAAAATCAAGCAGTCTACCCATTGTTCTATTTCTCTGGTCCTGGACTCACTTTAATTTCATGAGTGTGAAAGAATGTATGAGATTTAGTTGGAACACTGCTTAGAATCCTTAAAGTAATAGAGTAACAATTTGACCAAGGTGAATCCAATGTTTATGTTTGATGTTCATAGTCAAAGATGAAGTACCAATCCATAATTCCAGATTCTTTTTTAGAGAATGAGAAAACTTTATTTAATCATGAACTAAAAATAACATGCCAGCTATACTATTTGTGCTCGAAAGTAATGAGCTATGTAATCACAGTAAATGTCTCTAGCTTTGGTCTGCAAGCAGTAAACGGCAGCACACTATTTTTTTTTAATGCTTTATGTAACCAGGCAATTCCCACTGGAATTTATATGCATACAGAGCTTTAACCTCATGTTTAATACCTCTCAAGGACAAGTTATCAGCTATTTGATTTATAAACAATATGATACAAACAAATGAAGTCTTAATTGTCACTCTTTGTCTGTAGGGATACCTGAAATGACTAAAATATATACTTACTCTTTCATCTTCTGTGAAATTTCTGTTTGATATTGATGTTTATTTAAAATGATATGCCACAATTAAGACTAGAGATAGAAAATACCACACCTAAAAAAAGCCTCAATAAAACAGAAGAAAATAAAGAAGCAAAAAATAAGATCACGTGTACTTAAAAATTCTCTTGAACTCTGTTTAAGAATTAATAAGTAGTACGTACCCCTTACCCACATTTCATTCACAAGACTTTCCAGTCTTACTTTTTAGATTTTTACAACCTATGTATGCTCTCGGCATCTGATGAGCTTTTTAAAAGCCAGCTTAAAATCTTCATTAAAACTAGTGTAGAGTAGAGGGTTAATCAGAGAATTTATATAACCAAGCCATGTCAAAAAATCAGCCACTTCGGAGGAAACGGTATAGATACTCAGGCCAACGATCAATTCTTTGATGAAAAATGGTAGCCATGACAAAATGAATGCACCCAAAATCAGTCCCAGAATGCGTGCTGCTTTGCGTTCCCTGGCACTAGAAATTTGTTGGTGTTCCCCTGGATGATCAAGATCATTGTCGAAGGGAGAGATTCTGATAGAAGTGTGAATCTTTTCAAATTTTGTGGTGGGATCCGAGTTGGAGAAGTCAGACACACAAAATGTCTGTGTAAGTTTACGGCTTGCAAAAGAATTTTGGCTCTCTAGGCTTCTGTTGCTTAAGTGCCGCCTGGAACCCCTTTTCTGGTAAAGGTTCTTTGCTGCATGGTAAATTCGGTAATAGAGAATAAGTATCAATGTCAAAGGGATATAGAATGCTCCAAAAGTGGAGTAAATGGTGTAGATTACATGGTCATGCTGTATAGTGCACTGCTTTGGGGGTGGGCTGTGTTGGTGGTGGCTCCTCCAGAAAAGAGGGGGCATGGATATAAAGATAGAAATGGTCCAGATAGTGAGGACCATTAAACTAGCCCTTTTGGCAGTTCTTTTTCTGGCATACTCAATAGCATTGGTAATGGCCCAGTATCTGTCCAGGGCAATCACACAAAGATGGAGGATGGAGCAGGTACAGCAGGTCATGTCCACACTAAGCCACACCTCACAGATGAAATATCCTAGCTTCCAGTTGTCCATTACAATGTACATGATGCTCAAGGGCATCACCAGCACAGCCACCAGAAGGTCTGTCACAGCCAGAGAACAGATAAGGTAGTTGGCAGGCTGGTGGAGCTTCTTGGTAGTGCAGATGGCCATGATCACAGCCAAGTTCAACAACATAGTCAGTGCAGCAATGATGGCTAGAGTCATAGAAACTAGCAGCTTCTCAGTGACAGTCTTGGGTTTCACAGCCACACTGGCTTCTGTGCTACAGTTAGTGATGTTCATGCTTGTCCCCTTTAAATCTGCACGGTAGAGATACTGTTGATTTTAGGTGAATTTTCTTTTAGGTGAAAAATTAGATTTATATGTTTGTCATTTGTAAGGAGGCTGTCATTTCTTCAATGAAGTTTTAACTTGTGTTCTATTTTTGTGTGGATGAAGAGAAGTAAATATAGCATTTCTTCTGAAAGGAAGGTCCTGAAAAATAAGATACTATTAATTAATGAACAAAAAGTTATATATTTTCCTGGAAAGAATATCTTGGTACTTGTAACTTAATTTTGTTTATTTGGGGAGCACACCCTGGGATACTCAGTGTATATTGCAAACTCTGTGCATAGGTATAGTCTTGGCAGTGGTTGGAACCATATAATGTTAGTAACCCATTCCTTTCACATTAAAACCATGTGCTTAGTCTTTTAATCTAACTCTCTGGCTCAGTGTTTATAAATTATTTATACATTTTGGGGCCTATTTTTTTTCTCTTAGGATGTATATTTTTCTTTAAAATACTTTTCAGTAAATACTTTTGAAGTTATAACATGTAGCATTCCTGGCACAAAATGGCTTTTTAATTTGTATTTGTTCAGATGTATAAATATATGCAGAGAAACATTTTTATACATTTAGAAAAAAATACAACTTAAAAATACTGGGGTCATTAAATTGAAAACATTATATTGCTTATAAGTAGGTTTCAAAGTAGATTTTAATGTTTTGTTTTGTTATTTTTGTTTTTGTGTTTGTTTTTTCGGTCACACCCATTTGATGCTCAGGGGTTACTCCTGGCTAAGCGCTCAGAAATCGCCAGGGGATCGAACCGTGGTTCTTCCTTGGCTAGCGCTTGCAAGGCAGACACTTTACCTCTAGTGCCACCTCTCCGGCCCCAGATTTTAATGTTTTACAAATATATTCAATCCTACGAATAATTTCATGTAACAATAGGATTGTGTGGGGCCGGGCGGTGGCGCTAAAGGTAAGGTGCCTGCCTTGCCTGCGCTAGCCTTGGACGGACCACGGTTCGATCCCCCGGTGTCCCATATGGTCCCCCAAGCCAGGAGCAACTTCTGAGCACATAGCCAGGAGTAACCCCTGAGCATTACCGGGTGTGGCCCAAAAACCAAAAAAAAAAAAAAAAAAAAAAAAAAAAAAACAATACGATTGTGCAATTTTGTTTGATTATTTATAATATTTAGAACTCACTCTGCACTTCTTAAAGAAAAAAGTATATAATGTAACTTTGCAGAGAATTATTCTCAAAGTAATAAAGTGAATCAAGTATGAAACAATATTATCATCATATTAAAACTTCTTTACATTAAGCAGCTAGTGTTAGTTGATTAATATTTGTGATTTCTCATTTGTCTGCCTATCTATCATAATCATAGATCAATTTTGAATAGTTATGATTAAGCTTGTATTTAATGAAAATAGATATAAGAAAGTTAAAAATTCTAAATATAAACATATATTTATAAAAAATAACAAGTCAAAATCCACAATAGACTATTCATGGTAAACAAATGTTGGATGAAATAAAATTCTGTAACCTGATTTTATAGGAATATGTTCAGTAAATTCAATGGCTTTAGGACACTTACTAATGCTGACAATGATTCTAGCAAAGAATGAGTGTAGCAGGCAAGCAACTATAAAATGAGGAGTAAAGCCTTTGGGTGCAGCAGGAAATTTGAAGTCAATACCCAAGAAGACAAAAGGTATAGCCTAACTATGATCTATCTTTGAATTTAATTTTTATTTTCCAAAATCAAGTTTGAGTGTAAAAATCAAGAAGGGGGATGTGACTCATGAATCTTTTTTTCTATGGAAAAATATAAATTTTTTTATCAGACAAAATTAAACATTTGTTTTTTAAATGTTCTGTACATTTTGTAGTGAAATGAGAATCATTCAATCTCTGTTTCCATGATTTTAGTGTTTCTGTGGATTTACCAATTTTTGGATGTTTTCTATTTCTCGAATTCTTCCAGCATACTTCCTCTATCCTCTTTCCTATACATAAAATGTTTCTTCTACACTAGTACAATACCTCCTTTTCATTTACCTCTTTTGTTCCTTTTATAGTTGAAACTTGTATTTTTATTTGAGACAAGTGTAGCGCATGAATTTTGCCATCATACAGATCTGGATTTAGATTCCAATTGAGCCATTAGCTTGGGAGGACCACTCTGTATTTCTTTCAGTATTTCTCTGTATTTCTCCTGATGCTTCCATTTTGATATCTTTTTCTTAAATAGAACAGAGAGGTTTTTGGGGGGAAATATCATCCTTGGTTATGTTATCTTTGGTTCATCAGGTTTGTTGTCTAGAATGAATTCAATAAAAGGCACTTACTCTATGACTATGATATAGAGATTATAAGTAGTGTGGCTAAGAAACATAAAACCAGAGATTTCAATTAAGTAATGGAGGCAATTTTAAAATTTATTATGAAAACAAAAAAAAGTAAATGTAAAATCAGAATAACTCTACTCCGTAGACTTTTTTTTTTTTAATAAAAACTCCTCTATTTTTTTTTTTTGAAAAAA
Source organism: Suncus etruscus (assembly GCF_024139225.1). Taxonomy (NCBI): domain Eukaryota; kingdom Metazoa; phylum Chordata; class Mammalia; order Eulipotyphla; family Soricidae; genus Suncus; species Suncus etruscus. The sequence continues at coordinate 52,040,641 of NC_064851.1, forward strand.
CTCTATTTTTTTTTTTTTGGAATTCCACAAACAAATGGTATTTTTGTTGGTAACATCTTTTCCTCTTATTTTGTAGAAATTTTCATCTATCCCTCCCCAAGTAGCAAAATGGGTACGTTTTTTTTTTATATATAATTCACCTTTTTGACTGCTTGAGTTAATTTAAAAAATTATAAATTAGGGATAATTATATCCTCACATCTTTAATGTTGTTTTCATGGTTTCTTCTGCATACTAAAGTATACAGTAGAAGTTAAGTTTTGTGTTTTAGCATCCCATACTCTGGATCCACATCCAGTTTAACAAATTTTGGATATACATTCAGCTTACCACTTTTAAATTTTATTGAATAGTATTACTTATAAAACTTATAAAATAAGTTTTTTCAATTGAATCAACTAAAAATTGAAATTCTATTTCAGTTGAGACACGCAGACAGTTGTTCATGATTGAATTTCAGTCATACAATGTCAACACCCATCCTTCACTAGTGTACATGTCCTGCTACCAATGTCACCAGTTTTCCTCCTGCCTTCTGTTTTTCCCTCCCATTCCCACCTGTCTCTATGGAAACTAACCTTTCTATTTTTGTTTTGGACACTGTGGTTTACAATATTTGAACAACATTTATTGAAGTTGTTTTATATCAGCACACATACCATTTTAAAATGGATGGTGAGATCACCAGGAGAATACTAACAGGCTGATCAAGTCTGAGAAACTGGAGTCTTTCCATGTTTAAAGGTAATGTCAGTAGGTAAGGAAGAATCTGTAGTGTAGACTTAGGAAAAAGGCTACAAGTAAACAAAGTGTATTAAGTAAGAGATCGTTCAACTGTTTAAGTACTGCTAGCAGGTTGAGGGTGAATATTGGACTCAGAAATAGGGATGACATCTATGATCCTATGACATCTATGATTCAGTTTATTGCAGTGGAGAGAAAAGGTTGAAGGCAATTAAGATAAATTCTATATCAAAAACTTTAAAGTGTAATGGAAGTAATGTTTTTTTTGCACTTAGGGGGGTTGGGTCACATTTTGCAGGGGTTATTCCTAGCTCAGTGCTCAAGAGTCACTTCTGACGATGCTCAGGAAACCATATGCAGTGCTGAAGATTGAATCTGGGTTAGCTGCACACATGCAAGTACCTTAGTTTCTATAATATTTCTCTGGTCCCATCAATAGGTCTTCATTTTCTATCTCTCAATATAATTTACTTCATTAAATTTATAATTCATCATACTTAAGATTTTCATTGCACACTTCACCTAAGATTCCGAAGGATGATCTTTTAAGTTGAAAGATGTCCAGTAAGCCACCAGCGCAGAGAAGTCCTCATCTATTGGCTCCATTCCTTTAGTTTCTCCATGTCCTCATGGCCTCCCTTACATGGGTAACAATTTTGCCAAGGTTGAGGTTCTTTGTTCAGGAACCTATAGATAAGTCCTCATGAAAAAAAGAAAAAGAACAACTAAAACCAAAATATTAGTTGAGTGAGATAACTTACAACAAAGCTTAAAATTTATGAGAGGCACATGTGTGTTGACAGCATATGTAGTTCAAATACATGTTGCACACATCTTTCCTCTTGAAATGCATACTTTTATGCTTCAACTCTGGGACATGTACTGGGGCTCTTCACAGCCTTTTATAAAAGCATCACCTTTAGAGAAGGCTGCACTCTCCCCTAAAATATGTCATGGGTATCCTTATAGGGGTTGTATTAAATATGCATAATGCTTTGGAAAGTATTGTCATTTTAATTATGTCAATCCTCCCACTCCATGATCAGAATATATGTCTCAATTTACTTGTGTCCTTTTTTTTTTCTTTAGGAAGTGTTTTGTAGTTTTCTTTGTATAGGTCTTTCACCTCTTTAGTTAAGGTGACTCCAAGGTACTTAATTTTTCTAAGGCACAATTGTAAATGGAATTTTTTTTGTGGGTCACACCTGGCATGCTCAGGGGTTATTCCTGGCTCCAGGCTCAGAAATTGCTCCTGGCAGGCACGGGGGACCATATGGGGCGCTGGGATTCGAACCGATGACCTCCTGCATGAAAGGCAATGCCTTACCTCCATGCTATCTCTCCGGCCCCATAAATGGAATTTTTTAAAAGTCTCTTTCTTCTCTTTCATTATTTATATATAGAAAAGCCATGGCTTTTGTGTATTAATTTTGTAGCCTGCCACTTTACTATACAAATCTATTGTTTCTAGAAGCTTTATTTAGGATTTCTAAATATAATATCTTGTTACTAATGAATAGTCAGAGTTTGAGTTCTTCCTTTCCTATGTAATGACCTTGGTATTTTTTCTTGCCTAATTGCTATGGTAAGGACTTCCAGTACTATGTTGAGTAGAAGCAGATAGTGAGCACCCTTGTTTCATGCCAAATATTAGTGGAAAGGATTTTAGCAATTCAAAATTAAGCGTAATATTTGCTGTGGGCTTTGTAGAAAATTGCTTCATATAATAAAGAAATTTCCTTCAATTCCATCTTGAGTATTTTTATCATGAATGTGTGCCAGACCTTGTCAACTGCTTTCTCTTCATCTATTGCTATGATTATATGACTTTGATTTTTACTTTTATTGACATGGTGTATTATTTTGATTGACTTGTGTATGTTAAATTATCCTTGCAGACCTGGGTTGAACCCTACTTGCTCATGGTATATACCCTTTTATTTTGATTTTTTGGGTCACACCCAGTGGTGTTCCGGGCTTACTCCTGGCTTTGCATTCAGAAATCGCTCCTGGCATGCTCGGGAAACCATATAGGATGCTGGGAATCAAACAGGGGTGTGTCCTGTGCTGGCCACATAAAAGGCAAATGTCCTACCTCTGTGCTATTGCTCTGGCCGCGGTATATAACTTTTTTTTTTATAAATTGTTGCATTTTATTTGCGAATTTTTTTGTTGAGAATCTTTGTATCTCTTTTCATAAGGATATCAGTGTGTAAGTCTCTTTATGATGTCTCTACTTTTTTGTATCAGGCTGATGTTAGCTCCATGTTGGGAGGTGTTTCTTTTTTTTTCATTTCCTGAAAGGGCTTGAAAAGGATTGATTGGTATTAAGTCTTCACAAAAGGTCTGAAAGATTCACTTGTGATTTCATCTGGGTCTAGGCTTGTTTTGAGATTTTGATTATCATTTCAATTTACTCAGTAGTTATAGTTATGTTCAGGTATTCCAAGTTATCTTAGTGCAACCTTGGGAGAGTATAGGAGCCCAAGAATGCATCCATTTTTTCTAAGTTCTCTTGCTTTGTGGCATAAAGATTCTAAAAGTAATCTCTGATTAGCCTTTGAATATCTGTAGTATCTGTTATGATATGTTATATATAACATATATAATATATGTTATAAAGTTTTATTAAAAACATTTTGAATTACAAGTCTTTCATAGTTGGATTTCAGGCACACAGTGACAGTTAATTAGGGTCATTCCCAGCACCAGTGTTGACCTTCCTCCACCAAAGTTCCCAGTGTGCATCCCATAACACTCACACATCCAAGCCTGCACGTGTAACAGGCTCATTTTAAGTTTAGATTAATATAAGTTTAGGACTCTTGATTCTATTGTTGACTTTGGCTCGGTTATTTAGTTCTGTGCTTTTTTATCTCCACCAATGCACCTGAGACCACTTGATCCCTGGACTCCATCCTCTTCCTTTTTCAATTATGTAGAAAAATGCTGAAATATGAAGTAAACAAAGTAATTCATGTCCCAAGGTTCTATGAAAAAGGAAGAACACCCTATCTCGAGATAAAAATTAAGTAAAAAGGGGGGGGTGGCAGTTTTTGTTTGTTTTGTTTTTGCATAGGTGTAGCAAACCTTGGGGAAATTAGAAAGAAAATACCCTTGGCTTAAAAAAACCCCTGAGTCTCCCTACCCATGATGCATCTTGTCATAAGAACAACTACAGGCTCCAGTAATACTGTCTAACCTCAAGGTCCTTCTTCATAGTCCCAGGAAAAGTTTTCACAGTTATGACAGTAAAACTTCTGTAATAGAGATCTTGATTTTTGCACAGATCCTATGTCACAGCCAGGGTATCATGGAGCATCTTCTGATTCCATATCACCTTTAGGTGGCAAGGCAGGGAAACCTGCCCTGAAAGCAAGTTGTTGCTATTACCAGTGTCATGTTGTCATTTGAACCCACCCTGTAACAAGTTGGTGCCAGGGTGGCATTATGGTCTCCCCTGTTGGAAGTTTGATTCCTGGTGCTGGTGCAGAAATCCATATCAATTCCAAGGATGAAATCAAAGTTTGGAGTTGGATGGTCAATGTTCCATCAACTGAGCCCTAGGTTGAGTCATTATGACAAATGTTCAAGGTGAAAGATGCTCCTGCACTATAAAATTTATAAGTTCCTATCCTTATTAGATAAGAAATTCTTATTATAAAAGATATCCCCATTTTAGTGTGCCTATGCAGAAAAAGAAACAATGCCACATGATACTACTGATGCCTAGAGGGGTAAAAATAACAAGCTAACCAATCCCTATAACCTGGTTTTAACATGAACTCAGATCCCAAGAAAAACTTACCTACTTCAATTTCCAACTAAGTAGATCCAAAAGAGGAATGGGGAAAGCTACCTCTAGATAAGAAAAAAATTTTTTATTTATTTGTTTAACATGAATCCTCTTTTTACAAATCAATTTCACCAAACAGCTTCCCTTTGTTCTTAATTGGTCCATATCAGCTGAAGAAAATTCATATATGACTATGTGAATGTCTAAAGCTTAGCCCATCAGACTGGACAGAAAGCTTTAATCCTTTATTTCTATGGCCAACCTTCAAGCTATGATGGAAAAGCCCAGGGATTTTAATCCTTCAGTTTCTAAGAAAATTGTTCTTTTCTTTTCTCCACTTACTTATTGTATTAAATGGAATATTTAGATTATATGACCAAGAGAGCAATTTTGCACAATAAGAATAATAATTATTAAGGAAATACTTCTAAAGAAGTTTTTTTTTTTTTTTTTTTTGGTTTTTGGACCACACCCGGCGGTGCTCAGGGGTTACTCCTGGCTGTCTGCTCAGAAATAGCTCCTGGCAGGCACGGGGGACCATATGGGACACCGGGATTCGAACCAGCCACCTTTGGTCCTGGATCGGCTGCTTGCAAGGCAAACGCCGCTGTGCTATCTCTCCAGGTCCCATCTAAAGAAGTTTTTAAAGGAAATATACATATATCTTTTAAGTCTTTTGAGTAGTCCTGGGGGGATAAAATCCAGAGCACAGTTTTAACCTGTGAATGGCCTTGTGGAGTCTGAGAATGGTTTACAGAGTCAGGGATCAGGCAGTGTCCTCAAGCTGAGGGTATCTCAGGTGTTGAATCTGGTAGTGAACAGCAGTCCACAGTAAAGGGAGGTGAGAGAAAAGGGACTTCATAGAGTCGATCAGCATGAATCGTGGCAGCAACTTTTTCCAGGGACAAAGCAAGGTGGGCTGGGAAGTTGTCCTTTCACTAAAGTCAGAAGACTGGGGCAGAAGGAATGTTCTTGAGGAGTTAAGAACTAAGGGTAAAGTGGGTTAAATAGGGAGACATAGTAGATCAGGGTTGAGAGGATCAGAGAATAGAAGAGGATTTGTAAAGTGGAGGGGGGGAAAGGAGGGCTTAAATATAACAGGGATTATGTACAAAATAGACAGGCATTATATACAATACAGATTAGACAGACATCAAGTTGTCTACACTTACATACACATAGACAGATATTGAAGATCGATCCATAGGTTGCAGTTGTAGAACTGATCCACGTAATTTGGTCAGAGCACTTAAAAAAATATGAGACCCACAAATCAGGAGGAAAGGTTTTCCAGTTCCTAGGCAAATCATCATTGATGAGGGTAAACTTTGCTGCAGAAATGCTTCCAGGGTTAGATTGGAACAATATTAGAACAACCATAGTCTTCAAGTCTAGAATACTAAGCAATAGGGTAATGAAAACTGTAAAAGGAGTATACCCCTGACATTTGCTGAGTCTCAAGCATACAGGTTCCTTTTCTGATAGCAAAATGAAAACATGGGTATTGGGCCCGGAGAGATAGCACAGCAGTGTTTGCCTTGCAAGCAGCCGATCCAGGACCAAAGGTGGTTGGTTTGAATCCCGGTGTCCCACATGGTCCCCCGTGCCTGCCAGGAGCTATTTCTGAGCAGACAGCCAGGAGTAACTCTTGAGCAATGCTGGGTGTGGCCCAAAAACCAAAAACCAAAAAAAAAAAAAAAAAGAAAACATGGGTATTGTGATATAATAGTAAACTATCTCAAATTAAAAAATTGCAAAAAACATACTCAATGAATGAGCACTATAGCAATAGTTTATGGAATGCAGATGCCTATTCACTGGTATTTGTGGATATACCCATTAGATCATATTAGCAGGTATAATCAAAAAGAAAATGGGTACTGTGTCAAGACATTACCCTAATGAGCACTGTATTTGGAGTCTAATATGATATAGTACTGAAATGCAAAACTAGGGCGACCAACCTATATCTCCAAGAAACACTATGAACAAAAAGTTACGAGTTATAGTCATATTAAAATTAAGACACTAAAACTTTCTTATAGTTAGCACTATAGTGGATATCCATGGCTTCCAAACAGATTTTACATCTGTTTCTGTAGATAAAAGCACTAGAACATTATTTTTGATCTCTATAAAAATCAGTTGATTGAACACCTGAAAATCAAAACAGCTGTATTCATTGCTGCAATTCTCTTTGAATTCTAAAAGAGAATATAGGCTTTTGTGTTTCTCTTCCACTCAGTTTGTTTCCTTCACCTCACTCCACTCTGAAGCCTATCATGTTCAAGACACCTAGAATTTAGACCATTGTGTTTCTTTGTGCAGTTATTCTAAATACACATGTAAGTGATATTCTGTATTTTTCCTTCTTCCCCTGACTTATTTCATTTAACATAATATCTTCTAGTTCTGTCCATGTTGTTGCAAATTATATGGTTCCATCATTCCTTACAGCATATAGTATTGCATTGTATACACACACACAAACACACACATATATAGGTATATATATATAGACACATGCCACATCTTGATGATCCACGCATCTGTTGTTGGACACATAGGTTAAATCAAAGTCTTCGCTATTGTACTGAGTGCTGCAATTAATAACGTTGTGCCAACATACATTTGGATGAATATTATTCTGTTCTGGGGATAGATAACCAAAAGAGAAATTGCTAGGTCATATGGCAGCTGAATTTTGAGTTTACTAAAAACATGCCATACTATTTTTCATCGGGGTTGGACCAGTTATCATTTCCACCAGCAGTGGATGAGAGTTCCTTTTTCACTACATCCCTGCTAACAGAGATTTGTTCCCATTATTTTTTTTTATATGTGCCATCCCCACTGATGTAAGATGCTATCTCATTGTGTCTTGATTTGGATTTCCCCAATGATAAATGATAATGAACTTTTTTCCACTGGGATTATGAAGAAAGATCTTGGGGTTAGACAATTAATATGCCTGGAGCCTGTAGTTGTTCTTATGACAAGTTGCTTCATGGGTAGGGATATTCTGTGTCTTAAAGGTCAATGGTTTTCTTTCTAATTTCCCCAACATTTGCTGCACCTATGCAAAAACAAACAAAACTTGCCCTGTTCCTTTAAATTTTTTTATTTTCTAGATAAGTGCTCCTACCTTTTTCATAAAACCTTGGGACATAAATTACTTTGTTTTTCATAATATTTTGAAATTTTCTATAAAATTGAGAAAAAAATAAAAGAGGATGGGGGTCAGGGTCATGTGGTCTCAGGCACATTGGTGGAGATAAAAAAAATAAGAACAGAATTAAATACTCAAGCCAAAGTTAACAACAATGAATCAAGAAACTCAAATTATAACAATATAAACTTAAAATGGTCCTATTACACTGGCAGGCCTGTGGGCTAAGGGTAATGGTATAGGATGCACTCTGAGACCTATAGTGGAAAGTAATCAGCACTGGTGGTGGGAATGGCCCTCATTCACTGTCAGTGTATGCCTGAAATCCAACTATGAAAGACTTTGTAAATTACAATGTTTTCAATAAAATTAAAAAACAATATTGAAGGAATAATACAAAGCTTTAGGAGAAGGCAGAAGTTTTGTGAATTAATAACCCTAAAACCAGATTTTCAAGAAGAGTCAATGTTTTCTTTAGAAGGTAAGATAAATTTCTCAGCATCTGGCATTGAACTTGACTTTGACTCACTGCACCTATGGTTGCCCTTTGCTAAATTAAAAAAGGTTTGTTCACATGATTGCTAAGAAATCTGATATGTTTTAGCAAGGGATTTTATATGTTTTCATTATCAAATTATTTCTTGATATTGAATGTTCTATGCTGATTTGATGTTTATTAAACATCAATAAAGATTTGAATCTTTTATTTATAAATTCAGGTACTTGAACAGCATAGTATCTAAAATATAACATTTCTCAACATCAAGTCAATATTCCCTTCCTTATAATAAAACACTTTTAAGGGCCTATTAAGATTTCTCCTAGCCAGAGAGATAGCATGGAGGTAAGGCATTTGCCTTTTATGCAAAAGGTCATTGGTTCGAATCCCGGCATCCCATATGGTCTGCCAGGAATGGTTTCTGAGCATAGAGCCAGGAGTAACCCCTGAGCATGGCCGGGTGTGACCCAAAAACCAAAAAAAATATATTTCTCCTTAAAATGTTCTTAGATCTTTTCATTTCCTTTAAATGTTACATTTGTAACATTTATCTATTTCATGTATATTTTAAAATGTATTAGCACAGAATCACTCATAATATTAATTTTTTAAATTATATCTCTAGTAAACAGATAAATTTCAAAACTTGTCAACATATTGATTTACAATTTTGTGAACCTCAGTTGAACTCTTTCCAGTTATATATAGATATTCACATCTAAAATAAAAATAAAATGTCTTTCTTATAAATGGGTTACTAAAGAAACCTAGTCAAGTACATCAAATGGTCATAACTGTCAGAACTGAGATTACATGATAGAACAGGATGTCAGGGATGGGACAGAGACACTGGTGGAGAAAAAAAGAGCATTCTGGTGTCGAGTTTGGTGTTTAAATGATGTAATCATGAAAGTATACTTAACAGTATGGAAAATCTGATACCTTAATAAAAAATGGCAATATAATTTCCTTTCCAAAGTTTGCAAAGTTCAGCTGAAAAGTAAAAGGGTAACATTTGTTATATATGAAAAATATTTTTCTCTGTAACAAATTTCAAATGGTTTAAGATCAGTGAAGATAAAAGTGATGAATAAAGATATTCTTATTAATAGTTTAATAATAAACTAATTTAGTTTAGAAAGCAAAGGATGAATCGTTACAGTTTTGCATATATTATATTTCTGAATTTGCAATAAGATATATTCCATCTCTCTTCCTATCCCTCTCTAATCATATAAAATCGGCTTTATATAAAAAGGTTGTTTAGAATATGAGTTGGAAAAAAAAAGAATATGACTTGGAAGAGTAAGTAGATATTATTAAATTATGTTGTATGATAAGGAATAAGAAATATATTCTCTATATTTTTGACAAGGTTTCACTTAAATCACCCAGCTTCATGCTATTATTTTTAGAAATTGCATATTTTATCATCTCTTTGTTCCAATTATTTCCCAAAAGCCTGAAGGAGCTCAGGATTTTTTAAAAATTCTGCATAGTCATATTTCAGACTTCACTTTAAGAATTTCAAGAATCATCTTCTTTCCTTTTTTTTTTTTTTTCTGGCCATACCAGGTGATGCACAAGGGTTACTCCTGACTATGCGCTCAGAAATCGCTCCTGGCTTGGGGACCCTAAGGGATGCCGGGAATCGAACCCAGGTCCATCCTGAGTCAGCTGCATGCAAGGCAAATACCCTACCACTGTGCTTTTGCTCCGGTCCCTCAAGAATCATTTTCTAAAAGAAGAATAGATAATTAGCTAATTGCACAAATTAAGTAGCCAGTTTAATGGAGTGTAATACACTTTTTGCTTCTGATTCCAGGCCTATCTTTAGGCTCCTCCCTCACTAAGTGCTACCTTTCTCATTTCTCTGCAGGTGTGTCTCCTGAGAATATTTCCCAACTTACTTTCTGCCCACAATTCTCCCACCTCAGAGCCTGTTTCCAGGAGACAATATAAGACAGAATCGGAATGAGATGGGGCAGTGCCATTAAGTTCTGTTTATTTTTTAAAGATCAGAAGTACAAAAGTTTGAAAGCACATTCAGAAGACTGATGCTTATAGGCATAACTGAAATGAGAGAGTAGGTTATTTTACCATAGGAAGGAAAGAGAAAGGTGATACTATCTATAATTAAGAAGAAAAAATGAGTTATAACTTTTAATGACTAAAATTAAGCTACATTAATGCCTATTAAGCTCACATAGAGCTTGAAAACAGATTGGAGTTTGAAATCACCTGATTCTGTCTCTGAGGGTTTATTTCTAAAGGCAAAGATGGAGGAGCACAAACTGCAGCGGTGTCACTCTGAGAGAAAGAGTAACATTGAGCAAGTTTCATTGTCTATGTAAAAACAAAGAGCAATCAGTGTTGCTGGACATACAAGTTTTAGTACTAACTCTTTTAAAAATAAAAAAATGTCAAAATTAGGGGTCAAAGCAAAAGTACAGTAGATAGGGCATTTGCCTTACAAGCAGCTTACCTGGGTTTGATCCCTGGTACCATATATGGTCCCCTGAGCCCACCAAAAATGATTCCTGAGAGCAATACCAGTAGTAAAACCCAAGTACCATTGAGTAAAACCTGAGTTGCATTTAATGCTATGCTTAAGGGTTGCTCCTGATGGTTCTTGAGGGACCATGAGGTTGCAGGGATAAAATCTGTACCTCATATATACAAAGCATGTTTTCAGCTTATTTATCTCTCTCTAGTCCATAAAATTAATATTTTTCTTCCAGAAAAGTATACCAAACTTATACACATACTTTTGCATGTGACTTATATTACTATATTGGAAATTGATTTTGACAAAAATATATAAACTATTTTATTCCTAAAAAAGATAATTAAGGGCAGACATTTTGGGGCTTCCCCGGGCTTGCTTCAACCTGGGAACTTTGATCTTCTCTGGCATTCATCCCCTGACAGTTTGCCTCAGCTGAGGTGTGTCTTTCCGGTCAGAGTTGTGGATAAGACAGACTGCTGGGCCCCTTAACCTCGGCAGACATTTTGGGGCTTCCCCAGGCTTGCTTCAACCTGGGAACTTTGATCTTCTCTGGCATTCATCCCCTGATGGCTTGCCTTGGCTGAGGTGAGTGTTTTGGGGCCAGAGTTGTGGATAAAGCTGACTCTGCTGGCACCCTTAAGCCCACCTATAAGGGGTAGAAGCAGAGGAGTGCGGCCGCTCTGCTTCACTTCATGGCCACACACTCCACCTAGCCAATGAGTACCACCACAACACGTAGAAAAACCCACAGCATAAGTGTGACAATGGGAAACTACGCAGACCAACTTCAGCCATAAAGAATGAAGATGGAAACTCTGATGACCCAACAATGGCCAACCACCTAAGCAGTCTTTCAGAAATGGAGTTTAGAGAAGAAATATGGAGGTTGCACACAGAACTCAAAGAAAATATAAATCAGAATACTAATAAAAATCAAGAGAATATGAAGATAGAAATCAGAAAACTCCAAACTGAAATATCAGGTCAAATAACAGGTCTGAAAAACTCAGTAGATGAATTGAAGAACATAATGGATGAGCTTTTCAACAGGTTAAAAGCAGCTGAGGATAGAATTAGTGCTCTGGAAGACGAGATGCATAACAACTTTACACAGCAGAAGAGATTGGAAAAAAGCCTTAAATCAAAGGATCAGACAATGGAAAAGTTACTCAAAGAATATGAGCAGATGAAAATAGACATCTTTGATAAGCTCAACAGAAACAACTTTAGAATCATTGGAGTCCCAGAGACCCAAGAAGAAAATCTCCAGGAAGAATCAATGGTCAAGAACATCATCACAGAGAAACTACCAGAGCTAAAGAAAACATGTGACCAAATCCTGCATGCCCAAAGCGTACCAGCTAAAAAAGACCCCAGGAGAAACACCCCAAGACACATCCTAGTCACCATGATGAAACCCACGATAGAGATAGAATACTGCAAGCAGCAAGATCAAAAAGGGAAATTACATTCCAGGGAGCAGTTGGAGAGATGACTACACTGAAAACTATCATAACAATGTGAATGAATGAGGGAAATAGAAAGCCTGTCTCGAGTACAGGTGTAGGGGGGTGGGGAGGAGGGAGATCTGGGAAATTGGTGGTGGGAATGTTGCACTGGTGAAAGGGGGTGTTCTTTATATGACTGTAATTATACAACTATAATCATGTTTGTAATCACGGTGTTTAAATAAAGATAATGTAAATATAAAAAAAGAAAAAGATAATTAAAAATGTTTGGTGACTTTCTGAAGAAGGGGCATACCTGAATAGCTTAAATACACAGCTCATTGAATTAGAAAGTGCTCAACAAAAGGAATCAAAAATAGGAAGAGAGAAGGAAATAACAAAGTTGAGAGCAGAAATCAACAAAGTGGAAACCTAAAAAACAATCCGAAAGATCAACAAAAGCAGAAGTTGGTTCTTTGAAAAAATAAACAAGATTGATAGACCACTGGCAAAACTAACAAAGGAAGAGAGAGAGAGAGAAACTTGATAACTTGTATTTGGAATGAAAAAGGAGAGATCACTACTGATATGGCAAAAATTCAAAGGGTAATCAGAAACTACTTTGAGAAACTCTATGCCACTAAAAATGAGAACCTGAAAGAAATGGATAAATTCTTGGACTCTTATAATCTTCCATGGTTGAAAGAAGAGGATGTAGCATATCTAAACACCCCCATCACTATTGAGAAAATTAAGACAGTAATCAAATATCTGCCCAAAAACAAAAGCCCAGGTCCAAATGGATTCACTAATAAATTCTTTCAAACCTTTCAAGAGGAACTACTACCAATCCTGGCAAGACTCTTTCATGAAATTTAAAAAAAAGGAACACTTTTAAATAGCTTTTTTTTTTTTATTAAATAGCTTTTATGAAGCCAACATCACCTTGATACCTAAACCAGACAGAGATGCTACGAAAAAAGAAAATTACAGACCAATACCGCTGATGAACACAGATGCAAAGATTCTCAACAAAATCCTGGCAAATAAGATTCAATGCTTTATTAAGAAACCTACGATCAAGTAGGTTTCATCCCAGGAATGCAAGGATGGTTTAACATCCATAAATCTATCAACATAATACACAACATCAACAACAAGAAAAATAAAAATCACATGATCATATAAATAGATGCAGAGAAAGCATTTGATAAGGTCCAACACCCATTCTTGATGAAAACTCTCAGCAAAATGGGAATGAAAGGAACCTTTCTCAATATAGTTAAGGCCATCTACCACAAGCCAGTGGCAAATATTATCCTCAATGGAGAAAAACTAAAAGCCTTCCCTCTAAATTCTGGCACAAGACAAGACTGTACTCTCTCACCACTCCTATTCAACATAGCACTGGAAGTACTTGCTATAGCGATTAGGCAAGAAAAAGATATCAAGGGAATCCAGATAGGAAAGGAAGAAGTCAAGCTCTCACTGTTTGCAGATGACATGATACTCTACTTAGAAAACCCTAAAGACTCTACCAAAAAGCTTCTAGAAACAATAGACTCATATAACAAGGTGGCAGGCTACAAAATTAACACACAAAAATCAATGGCCTTTCTATACACCAATAGTAATAAGGAAGAATGGACATTAAGAAAACAACCCCATTCACATTAGTGCCACACAAACTCAAATATCTTGGAATCAACTTGACTAAAAATGTGAAGGACCTATACAAAGAAAACTATAAAACTTTGCTCCAAGAAATAAGAGAGAACATGCAGAAATAAAAACACATACCCTGCTCATGGATTGGCAGGATTAACATAATCAAAATGGCAATACTCCCTAAAGCATTGTACAGACATAATGTGATCCCTCTAAAGATACCCGTGACATTTTTCAAAGAAGTGGATCAGGCACTCTTGAAATTCATTTGGAACAATAAACACCCTAGAATAGCTAAAGCAATCATAGGGAGAAAGAATATGGGAGGAATTACTTTCCCAAACTTTAAACTGTACTACAAAGCAATAGTTATCAAAACAGCATGGTATTGAAATAAAGACAGTCCCTCAGATCAGTGGAATAGGCTTGAATACTCAGAAAATGTTCCCCAGACATACAATTACCTAATTTTTGATAAAGGAGCAAGAAATCCTAAATGGAGCAAAGAAAGCCTCTTTAACAAGTGGTGTTGGCACAACTGGATAGCCACTTGCAAAAAATTAAACTTAGACCCCAGCTAACATCATGTACGAAGGTAAAATCCAAATGGATTAAAGACCTCGATATCAGACCCAACACCATAAGATATATAGAACAACACGTAGGCAAAACACTCCAGGACATTGAGACTACAGGCATCATCAAGGAGGAAACTGTACTCTCCAAGCAAGTGAAAGCAGAGATTAACAGATGGGAATATATTAAGCTGAGAAGCTTCTGCACCTCAAAGGAAATAACGCCCAGGATACAAGAGCCACCCACTGAGTGGGAAAAATTATTTACCCAATACCCATCAGATAAGGGACCAATCTCCAAAATATACAAGGCACTGACAGAAATTTACAAGAAAAAAAACATCTAATCCCATCACAATTGAGGAGAAGAAATGGACAGACACTTTGACAAAGAAGAAATACAAATGGCCAAAAGACACTTAAAAAAATTCTCCCCATCACTAATCATCAGGGAGATGCAAATCAAAACAACTATGAGGTATCACCTCATACCACAGAGATTGGCACACATCTCAAAGAAGGAGAACAAGCAGAGTTGATGGGAATGTGGACAGAAAGAAACTCTTATCCACTGCTGGTGGGAATGCCGTCTAGTTCAACCTTTATGAAAAGCGATATGGAGATTCCTCCAAAAACTGGAAATTGTGCTTCCATACGATCCAGCTATACCATTCCTAGAAATATACCCTAGGAACACAAAAATACAACACAAAAATCCCTTTCTTACACCTATATTCATTGCAGCACTATTTACCATAGCAAGACTCTGGAAACAATCAAGATACCCTTCAACAGATGAATGGTAAAGAAACTGTGGTACATATACACAATGGAATATTATGCAGCTGTCAGGAGAGATGAAGTCATGAAATTTTCCTATACATGGATGTACATGGAATCTATTATGCTGAGTGAAATAAGAGAGAGAGAGAGAAAGAGAGAGAAATGCAGAATGGTCTCACTCATCTATGGCTTTTAAGAAAAATGGAAGACATTCTTGCAATAATAATTTTCAGACACAAAAGAGAGAAGGGCTGGAAGTTACAGCTCACCTCATGAAACTTACCACAAATAGAGATGAGTTTAGTTAGAGAAATAACTACATTTTGAACTATCCTAATAATGAGAATGTACGAGAGAAATAGAAAGCCTGTCTATAGTACAGGCGGGGGTTGGGTGGGGAGGAGGGAGATTTGGGACATTGGTGATGGGAATGTTGCACTCGTGATGGGTGGTGTTCTTTACATGACTGAAACCCAAACACAATCTTATATGTAATCAAGGTGTTTAAATAAAAAATATATATATAAAAAGAAAAAATGTTTGGTAACTTTCTGAAAATAATTTAAAAAATTTTAATTTTGCAAAAGAAAGATAACCTTTACAAAGTAAATACTAGCTAATATCCAAATGAAAACTCCTGAAATAAACTTAAAAAAGAGATTGCCATCATAAAAGATCCCAGATAGCCAAAACTATATTGAAAAACAAGAAATTGGGAAGCATCTCATTAACTAACTTGAAGCTACACTACAAAGATATAGTTATAAAAACAGTGTGGCATTGGAAAAAAGACAGACTCATAGGCCAATGGGTCAGAACAGATCCCTGGCAAACCTCCAGGTATATAGTCAATTAATCTTTGGCAAAGTATCAGAACATGAAATGGAATAAAGACAGCCTCTTCAACAAATGGTGTTGACACAAATGAGTAACCACATGTAGGAAATTAAAGCTTGATCCAAATCTCACACCATAAAAAAAAGACAATTCAAAGTGGATCAACGACCAGATCAGATCAGATCTGAGGAAAATATAGGCAGAACACACTAAGACTAAACCTCAAAGTGGTTTTAACTTATTTTGAGTAGTGATTTCTTTATGAGTCATGAGATTATTTGGGGAGGAGTAGTGCCTAACAGAACCAAAAAATATATTAATGTTTTCCAATGTTTCTATTAAGTTAAGATTTATTTCTGTATGGAAGCTCTGAAGAACTTGTAACTCTTGATCCTAGCCTTAAAAGTGCTTTCCCCAGCACTACAAAGTTGGTATAGTAGTATTCCTTGAAGTTTTTATTTCTGGACTAAAGCATAGTCATGGTTTTTTTCTATTAGAATTCTTTCTGAAAACAGAAAAGATGTATAAACCAGTATAGAGTTAGATAATAAACAAGGCCATTATAGAGTTCAAAGTAGGGTTTGTGTTGGTCAGGTTAATGATCCAGTTATTCAGTGATGTCACTAGAGATCGAAATTTCTCCTGTAGTTTTGCTCTATTGTGCTCATTGTAACACTGAATTTAGCTTTTCTTCTCTAATAGTTTCAGATTCTTACTATTGCTATCTGATGCAAATTTTATTCCTGTTTTATCCAAAGAAAGAGAGTAATTTCCATTATGTAGAATTTAACCAAAGGAAGTCACATGTTTTCTTTTCCACAGTAGGAAAACAAAGCAAGGTTCAGATTACCATAGCAAAAAGAGAACGACTTAACTATGAAACGTTTTTCCTTTATTAGTTTGAAGATATTTTTAAAAAATCAGAATTCTTTTAGTAAGAAAGATAAATGCTTGTGGAGAAGGTAACCAAAGCTTTCTATTGGTGTGTATATATATTTATATATATAAAACACCCGGCCACGCTCAAGGGTTACTCCTGACTCCATGCTCAGAAATCACTCCTGGCAGGTTCAGGAGACCATATGGGATGCCAGGATTCGAACCAATGACCTCCTGCATGAAAGGCAAACAGCTTACCTCCATGCTATCTCTCCTGCCCCTTTCTATTGATTTTTTTTTGTATATGTGGTTTTTGGGTCATACGTGGCAGTGCTCAGGGGTTATTCCTGGCTCCAGGCTCAGAAATTGCTCCTGGCAGGCCTGGGGGCCATATGGGATGCTGGGATTTGAACTGATGACCTCCTGCATGAAAGGCAAACGCCTTACCTCCATGCTATCTCTCTGGCCCCTCTATTGATATTTTAAATAGTATTTGAAATGACATTCATAAGAAGCATACACAAAATATTACTTAGCTAAAAAGATTCACTAATTAAAACAAACCATGAATTAACTTTGTATAGAATTTTTCTGAAAATGAGCACTATTTTCTCTAAAACTTTGAGTTTGAGAATTTTTCCTAAATTCTCTAAAACTTTGCCTTTATTATGTTTAAAGAGTACTTAGAAATCTAACAATCTTTGACATAGCAGAACAGAACTTTACATTGCTTTCCTTTTTTTTTTTTTTTTTGAGTCAAAACAATGGCTTAATGCCCTGATTTTGACAAGACTGTAGCTCTAGACAAATCATGCTTCTGTACAGTTGGTCAGTCATGCATAAAATCTGACATATTGACATCATGAGTTATGGGATATGTATATCAATAGTTTCTTTTTATTGTATCAAAGCAGTAAAATCGGGCCCGGAGAGATAGCACAGCGGCTTTGCCTTGCAAGCAGCCAATCCAGGACCAAAGGTGGTTGGTTCGAATCTCGGTGTCCCATATGGTCCCCCGTGCCTGCCAGGAGCTATTTCTGAGCAGAGAGCCAGGAGTAACCCCTGAGCAACGCCGGGTGTGGACCAAAAAAAAAAAAGCAGTAAAATCACATATGAGGTTAAAAGTTGTAGGTGTTCCACTTATACATACGAAGTCAGTATTAAGTTAAAGTTTTGACTAAGCAATACCCTTCTCATCATTCCATTGTGTTGATGCAATGTGACTTCCAAAAATGATAGAAAAATTAAACTTATGATAAGCATATAGGTTGACAAAGTCCAAATATTGACTGTATCAAGCTCTTAGATGTTAGTTATTGGATTAATTCAATTATATATTTAAGAAGTATATGACCACTTGTTTCTTTATTAATTAGATATGCCAATAATCATGGATCAAATAATATATAAATGTATACATAATATAAAAGACATTGTATATTTATTTTGGTAGAATTCCCGTGACTATAGGATTGAACCCCTTTACCATGAGATTTGGTGGGGGAGATCAACACTATTATTTTCTATTTAGCCTCTTTATTTTGTAATTTCTATCCTAGAATTCCTTTTATTTTTCTTCTTGCTACTTGTTTATGTTTCCATATTTTTCACTTTCTTAATTTCTCATCATTATCCAAACTTTTGTACTCCATATTTTTCTTTTTTTGTTTGTTTTTGTTTTTGTTTTTGGGTCACACCCAGCCGCGCTCAGGGGTTACTCCTGGCTCTATGCTCAGAAGTCGCTCCTGGCCTGCTCAGGGGACCATATGGGATGCTGGGATTTGAACCACTGACTTTCTGCATGTAAGGCAAATGCTTTACCTCCATGCTATCTCTCAGGCTCCCATATTTTTCTTATATTTACTTTGTTGTTAATATTATACTTGTACAAGGAGACTTTCCAGCAACAAAATTTAATAGAAACATTTTTTCATTAAGAACATTAATTGGATGTTTGAACTGGGTCAGCTTCATAGACTAACTCTTCTCTCAAATGAGATATAAACGAAATCATGAAAGATTATGGCTACACCATCCATGTAGCAGAAAGCTGGATATCTCAGGAAGATAGGGTGGGCCAACCTCCTGCTGTGCCTCCATTTCTCAGAATCACCATTTCCCTGATGGCTCTATTTCATCACTGACTGTCCATTATTCCTTTTTGTGGACACCTAACTGAGAACACCTCAGGTACATTGATCTTTGGATGATATCATCAGGGATTTTTAGAGCTAGTGTCAGCACCCTCCCCTCATATCTCCCTCCTTCTGGGAAGCCTGGCATCTGTAATCAGGCCCACAAATGCAGTCACCATATTTGAACAGGGCCAGCTCCATAGATTCACTCTTATGGAATAAGACAGAATAGGAAATTACAAAATATGAAGGCAATAAACTTAGTGGAGTTGGAAGAATTAAGTGTGAATGTATAGTTTCCACTTTATGACATCTATAAGACACCCTATAGATGTATGTGTGAATTTCTCTATAGCTGTGGAGCCAGAGAGAGCATAGAGCTCTCTAATTCTCCTTAATTTTTCCCTCACCCCTTCCCTATCACTAATTAACATTGTAGTTTATTATCTTTCATATCCATTGTCAATCCTCAGCACCCTGTCATCAGAAACAACAGTAAAACACAAAAACATAAGGTAAAGAAGGACAGACTGGTATATTCAAATTAGGATATCTTGACATCAGCACAAATAAAAATGATTTTGATACTAGAGATATGTTTCAATGGCTTTTCAAGTGGGAGATCCAGGTTTTATTCACATCACTGCATGGTACTTTGAATACTGTTCAATATGGCAACAAAGACATATTAGGTAAGGTACCTATTTTGCATGTGACCAGCCCGAGTTCAATATCTAGAATCCCATTTGATTAACCCCATAAATCCCCGTAGGAGTTATTCCTGGCCACAGATACAGCAGTAAGCCCTGAGCACTGCTGGTTGGCCCCCAAACAAAAAACAAAATAGAGGTACTATTTTAGATATAGTAAGTTTTCTAAAGTTCATGTCTTCACTACAAAAATCATAACAAAGACATTCTGAATGAAAAAAATGGGAAGATTTACCTGAGAAAACCATCCTAATAAAAAGGGTAGGTAGAAAAAAGTGAAAAAAGAAGTATAACAGGGGCTGGAGAGATAGCATGGAGGTAAGGCGTTTGCCTTTCATGCAAGAGGTCATCGGTTCGAATCCCAGCGTCCCATATGGTCCCCCGTGCCTGCTAGGAGCAATTTCTGAGCATGGAGCCAGGAGTAACCCCTGAGCACTGCCGGGTGTGACCCAAAAACCACAAAAAAAAAAAAAAAAAAAGAAGTATAACAAAAGAAAATAAAAATATAATTTATAGTAATACTCCACCCTAGTTATAAGTAATCCACCCTAGTTATAAGTTGCATGAATTCATCAAATAAAAGATAATGTAGTTGAATACAGTGATGGATAGAAAAATATCAAAATCTATTTATAAGATGCATGCAAGCATCTCACATTAGCCAGCAATGGAGAGAAAGGGCTGAGATTTTCTTCCCTTTTCTCATTTCTGATAAAACAGAATTTTAACCAATTCAAGTAATAAGAGATAAAAGTGGATATGTTCAGGGTTGGAGTACAGCAGGTAGTGTTCTTGTCTTACACATGGTCAGTCTGGGTAACATCCCTGGCATCCCATTTGGTCCCCAGAAACCTGTCAGGAATGATTTTTGAGTACAGAGCTAGGAGTAAGCCCTGAGCAATGCCAGATGTGACCCCATAACAAAAACAAAACAAAAACAAAATGGATATGATCCAGGATTACATGAATATGATATCAAGGAAGTACAATCACCATTAATATGTGTATGCCCACATTGGAGCACCCAGATATAAAAAATTAAATTGCTAGCTGACTTCAAGGGGCACATTAATAATAAAACATCAATGAATTATAAAGATTTTATCAAACCACTTACAGCAATAAACTATCATCTAAGCAAAATTAATAAAATAACCTTAACTAGAGCAAGCAAGGAAATCAATTTTATAGAATATGTAAAAGTTTACATTCCCCCTAAATTCAAATTATTCTTAAGTACACTTAAAGCTTTATCAAGGATAAATCATATTCAAATAGCAAGTAGATACTGTTCTGCAATAATAGGGTTTTTTCCATCACAATCTCAAGGAAGTCATCTGATGCTGCCTTTATCTCAGTGAAAGGGAAATAAAATGAAGACCAAAAGTCATGGTATAATTAAAAATTATATAGACATATTAGGTAAAATGTCCTCTACTGGCCCATTCCAGGTGTGGGGAGTTCTGATCATTCAGGTAGGATAAATAAGTTGGGGGAGGGGATATCCACATTCTCCACCTTTTTTGTATTTTTTGTGGGGGGCACACCCATTTGATGCTCAGGGGTTACTCCTGGCTAAGCACTCAGAAATTGCCCCTGGCTTGGGGGGACCATATGGGACGCCGGGGGATCGAACCGTGGTCCTTCCTTGGCTAACACAAGGGAGACACCTTACCTCTAGCGCCACCTCACTGGCCCCCTTTTTTGTATTATTACAGAACTATTATTGATAAGTCTATAACAGGGATACAACAGAAATATATGTATAAATTATTATATAAGATACACAAAATACCTATGAGGTACCCCTTCCCTAATGCCCTATGTGCTAATATCGCCTGGATGGTCAAACCCACCCACACCTGGAAGTGGTCTGTGGTTTGGAATAAAGAATATATGGTGTTGTCTAGAGAGAAGGGAAGTCAGAAAAGAAGAAAGGAAGCATGGAGATCAGGAGAGAGAGAGAGAGAGAGAGAGAGAGAGAGAGAGAGAGAGAGAGAGAGAGAGAGAGAGAGAGAGAGAGAGAGAGAGAGATCCTGAGAGAAAAAGATGAGTTAGGCAGACATGGCACAAAGTCTACACATGGTGGATAGGGCCACAGAATAAACCAAGCTGACTCCCTTGAAACTTAAAAAAAAAAAAAAAAAACTATCAGAAATTGATGATAAAAATGATGATTCCAATGGAAGGAGATAAATAAGATATGAAGAAAAACAGGATTAAAACTTTGATAATAAAGTCAAAGCCATAAAACATATAGAATGTTGTCTTAATATAAATTAAAGAGTCCTATTGTTGATATGGGGAGATGGTGAGGCCTTTCTGGGCTCTACTCGGCTCCCACAGCCCCTATGGTCTGGCTGGTCTGAAGGTTGCAGGGTGAGAGTTGAGAGATTCACAAAGCAGTCAGATGAAGCTTCAGGAGTCAGCCAGCTTTATTTCACAGTCCCTACCACCATGTACCCCTCCTCATATGGCCTCTATACTAAGCCTTTTCCTGGCAGCTACTTCTCTACTTCTTCTGGCTCTTTCAGCCTCTGTCTCCCTTTCAGCTGCTTTTTCCAGGCTTCCTAGCTGACTAACTGCCTTTGGTGATTTTACTGCCGCTGCTTCTTTGATGATGCTCAGTTGCTAATGAAGAATCTGATGCTCTATTGATGATATTGAATCTGATGCTGAATCTCTGGTGATGATGCCTCTCCCTTGCTTCTCTCTCTAACTCTCCTTCTTATCCCCTCACTCTCCACTTTGCAGACTTCTCTACTGGCCCATTCCAGGTGTGGGCAGTTCTGATCATTCAGGTGGGATAAATAAGAAGTTGGGGGAGGGGATATTCACATTCTCCACCTTTTTGTATTATTAAAGAAGCATTATTGATAAGTCTATAACAGGAATACAACAGAGATATATGTATAAATTATTACGTAAGATACACAATATAACAAAGCAATTGGGAAACATTTCAAAACTCTAAAATGCATTTCCCCAGAATTGTGCAAACAAATGCTAAAATTCGGTACAAAATTTTCTGTTTGCAGTAAGGCATCAAACAAAACAATTTGATAAGTAGAGCTAACACACAATTTAAGTAGTAAGACAATGCAAGTAGTCAAAAGATTAAAGTTGATTTTTTTGGAGGTAACCCAGGTGCAGGAAATTCTAAAAGCAGCTTCTTCTTTGTTGGTCTTCAGCTGCTCTTTGGTCCTCCATCTTCTCCATCATCACCTTCTGTGTTAGGCTGCTGAGGTCTCTTCAATAATCTACTGCAGGTTAGGGGTCCAAGGTCCCCGCAAAAGGTACCTTTCATAGAAGAAAGATGTAGACAGTGGCATTTGGGATGCTGCCAGAGTCCTCAACTATTTCCTCTTCTTGTGGAATGTGTGCAGGAGAAGCTCTAGGGAGCCTGGCACTTACAGTCCAGAGTAAGAAATGCAGGTAGATAGACCAGAGCAACATGAAGCCATTCACAAAACGAGGCATGTTTACTGATGTTCCAGTGAAAGGCACAACACATTCAGTCCAGCTCCAGGGTGCTGTCATGGTGATGATCCACCAAAAGGTCAATTCACAATTAGCACTCACAATCACTGAGGTCTACTTCTTGGGTCCAGGGTTCAAGTCAGTCCAAGGTTTGAGTGCCATTATGTTGCAAATCAGCCCTTGAATGAATGTTACCCCATCCCCCTTTCTTCCTGTAACCTTACCTGCTAATAAGACCTGCCCATTTCTGGGAGGGGTCTTTGGTGGGTAACAAAAGGTTTAGCCTGAGGAGAGATTAAAAGATTTGGAGGATGTATTGAGGAAGAAGCAGCAGGAGGAGAGATGACTGAAAGGGGTAGAATGCAGGGTCAATAATAAATCTAGCTTGAAAGGTTAGGAGAGAAGCCACTCCTGTTGGCTAGGGCCTTGAATAAAGCTGATATTTCCAGAACCCTGACTGCCTGTGAGTTTTCTCCCCGCCATTATCCTGAAGCTGCAGACCCCCCTGGCTACAGGGGGTTGCAGACACATGGCCTGGACTGGAGGATAAAGGCCTCTCTCCCTCCATCACCATCCACCACCATCCAGCCCCATCCAAGGCCTTTTATTCAACAATAGAAGATATAGGTGATACATTGTAAGACTTCTACAACAAAGTTGTTTTTGGCACCTCAAATTCATTTTCAAGGTAAAAAAAGAAACAAATAGAATTATATTACGTTAAAGAAAGAGAAACTATCATAAGAAAATGACAGTAACAATTGAAAGAGATTTGCAAGTGAACATCTGAAAAAAAGGTTACTTTTCAAAATATATAAAATTATTCACACAATATAATAACAAGAAATGCAACACAATTAAAATAATAAATGGGTAAAAACCGTATCAGACACTGCTTCAAAAAAATACATATAGCAGCCGGCGAGGTGGCACTAGAGGTAAGGTAAGCCTTGCAAGCGCTAGCCAAGGAAGGGCCGATCCCCTGGCGTCCCATATGGTCTCCCCAAGCCAGGGGCAATTTCTGAGTGCTTAGCCAGGAGTAACCCCTGAGCATCAAATGGGTGTTGCTCGAAAAACCAAAAAAAAAAAAAAAAAAACATATAGATGGACCATAGACACATGAAAAAACATTAAGCATCAATTATCATTAAGAAAATGCAAATGAGGGGCTGGAGTGGTGGCACAAGTGGTAGGGCATCTACCTTGCATGCACTAATCTAGGACAAAACAATTTGATCTCCTGGCATCCTATATGGTCCCCCAAACCAGGAGTGATTTCTGAGAGCATAGTCAGGAGTAATACCTGAGCGTCACCAGGTCTGACCCAAAAAGCAAAAGAAAAAAAGAAGAAAATTAAATACAAATGCAATCGCAATGATCTGCCACCTCACACCTGTGAGAATAGCTAAATAAATTAGATTGAAAAAAAAAGTGTTGGGCAGGAGAAACAGCACGGAGGTAGGGCATTTGCCTTGCATGAAGAAGGATGGTGGTTCAAATCCCAGCATCCCATATGATCCTCCATACCTGCCAGGGGCAATTTCTGAGTGCAGAGCCAGGAGGAACCCCTGAGCATCGCCAGGTGTGACCCAAAAAAACAACAAAAAGGAAGGAAGGAAGGAAGGAAGGAAGGAAGGAAGGAAGGAAGGAAGGAAGGAAGGAAGGAAGGAAGGAAGGAAGGAAGGAAGGAAGGAAGGAAGGAAGGAAGGAAGGAAGGAAGGAAGGAAGGAAGGAAGGAAGGAAGGAAGGAAGGAGAAACAAGAAGTGTTGCTGTAAATGTGGAGAAAAAGAAACTGGTGTATTGTTGATGAGAATGTAAACTGATGTAGCCTCTACAGAAAATGGTATTAATAGTAAACCATAGACTCTCAATTAAAGAAATCCATTTTAAAAATTTAAAAATAAAATTATATGGTGATTTCTTAAAATATAAAAACAAAAATTTCCTGTGATCCAGCAATAATACTATATCCAGAGGATAACTACTAAATCAAAAGGGCATTTTTGCACCACGTTGTTCATATCAGAATTATTCATAGTAGCCCAAACATGGGATCAGCCTAAATTTCTTTTTTTTTAATTTATTTATTTATTCTTTGGTTTTTGGGCCACATCCGGCGGTGCTCAGGGGTTACTCCTGGCTGTCTGCTCAGAAATAGCTCCTGGCAGGTACGGGGGACCATATGGGACACCGGGATTTGAACCAACCACCTTTGGTCCTGCTTGCAAGGCAAACGCCGCTGTGCTATCTCTCCGGCCTGGATCAGCCTAAATTTCAATTAACATTAAGACTTGCTAAAGAAGCTGTGGTATATAAACTCAATGAAATACTACTCTGTCATTAAAAAAGAAAAATGAGAGACCAGAGCAGTGGCACACGGCTGACCTAGTATGGACCTTGGTTTGATCCTCCAAACTTTGATCCCCCAAAGATTTTTTTAGGAAAAAAAAAAAACTGGATGCTCAAGATCCAGATTTCATGGTGTGGACTGATACAAAGAGAGTCAAGAGATTAATCTGAAAAAAAGTTGCAGGAAGTTCTGAAAGCAGCTTCTCCTCAGTTGGGCTTCACCTGGGTTTGGCCCTCCATCTTATCCTGTATCTCCTGGGACAGAAATGCCTTTGGTTCCTGGGCCAGAATCTGGGCAGGAGATCCACTTATCTCCCTGCTGTTGGTCCTTCTTAAATGGGGCTTTCTCTGGTTTCTATCCCATCAGTGACCTTAATAAGCTGCTGCAGTTTGGGGTTCAAAGTCCTCACACAAAGCACCTTTGGTAGAAGAAAGATGGTGGGCCTTGGCCTCTCGAATGCTGCTCAGACAGTCCAGCGTTTTCACATTCACTGCCTGCTTTTTTCCCACCTGAGGGGGTCTCTGCCACGTTTTGAACAGAGGCCATGTGTACCAATATTCCACTGCACACTCAGTCCACCTCCATGTCATCTTACATTTGTGACCTCTAAAAGCCACATAGAATTCTCTGAACTTTGAAAGAATCATCATGACTGAGAGTGATCATTCCTGCAAATAAATAGTCATGTTTTTATTTGGTTTCCAATTTTCTCTGATAATTACGAATAAAAATATTAGATGATCAAAAATCATTTTCATATATTTGAGGAAACTGTTCTAAGCAGTATTTTTTTCTCCAATGGCACTAAAATGAGTTTGAAATATCTGATCATATGTTGACTTTGTGATAGAGAAGAGAATCATTGCTTTAGGCAGGAATAGAAAAACCATTATTTAATGTTTTACATTTTACTGCAAGTAATCCTAAGAGCAGAGGAACTACAAAGCTGTAGTCATTAAGTATGAAATTTTTGTTCCTCTGCATTTGAGTTTTAACATAGCATTATAACTTTTTATTTTGCAATACTTTGTGATGTTCATTAACTCTAAAAAAAATTTACCACATGAATAATCTTCTTAAAATAGTACATTGTGGCTGAAACATTATTCATTCTATTCATAAGATAATGCTGCTTACATTCTGTACAAGAAATGTATTAAAAATTTTATGCATTTTCACTCTTCATGTTCTTAGTTGTTCAGGATTTAAAGGCCAAATAGAATGCATGAAAATATACTTTGGGCATTCTTAGGAAAGTAAGTTAGCTAACATGTATAAAGTAATCAGCATTTTAAAGTCCAGATACCTTTTTTTTTTAAGAATTAATATCTTTGTTTAAACACCTTGATTACAAATATGATTGTAGCTGGGTTTCAGTCACGTAAAGAACACCCCCCCCCCCTTCACCAATGCAACATTCCCACCACCAATGTCCCAAATCTCCCTCCATCCCACCCCACCCCCACCAGTACTCTCGACAGGCTTTCTACTTCCCTCATTCATTCACATTGTTATGATAGTTCTCAATGTAGTTATTTCTCTAACTGCACTCATCACTCTATTTGGTGAGCTTCATGTTGTGAGCTGAACCTTCCAGCCCTCCTTTCTTTTGTCTCTGGAAATTATTGTAAAAATGTCTTTTATTTTTCTTAAAACCCATAGATGAGGGAAATTATTCTGTGACTATCTCTCTCCCTCTGGCTTATTTCACTCAGCATAATAGATTCAATGTACATCCATGTAAAGGAAATTTTCATGACTTCATCTCTCCTGACAGCTACATAATATTCTATTGTGTATATGTACAACAATTTCTTTAGCCATTCATCTGTTGAAGGGCATCTTGGTTGTTTCCAGAGTCTGGCTATTGTAAATAGCTGCAATGAATATAGGTGTAAGAAAGGGATTTTTGTGTTCCTAGAGTATATCCCTAGGAGTGGTATAGCTGGATTGTATGGGAGCTCAATTTCCAGTTTTTGGAGGAATCTCCATATCGCTTTCCAACTAGACAGCATTCCCACCAGCAGTGAAAAAGAGTTCCTTTCTCTACACATCCCCACCAGCACTGCTTATTCTCATTCTTTGTGATATGTGCCAATCTCTGTGGCATGAGATGGTACTTCATAGTTATTTTGATTTGCATCTCTCTGATGATTAGTGATGTGGAGCATTTTTTTATGTGCCTTTTGGCCATTTGTATTTCTTCTTTGTCAAAGTGTTCATTTCTTCTCCCCATTTTTTGATGGGATTAGATTTTTTTTTCCTTGTAAAGTTCTGTCAGTGCCTTGTATATTTTGGATATTAGCCCCTTATCTGATGGGTATTGGGTGAATAGTTTATCCACTCAGTGGGTGGCTCTTGTATCCTGGGCACTATTTCCTTTGAGGTACAGAAGCTTCTCATCTTAATAAATTCCCATATGTTTATCTCTGCTTCCACTTGTTTGGAGGGTACTGTTTCCTTCTTAAAGATGCCTTTAGTCTCAATGTCATGGAGTGTTTTACCTACGTGCTGTTCTATATACTGTATATACCAGATACCTTTTTCATTGCAGATGCTAATTATAATTTGTGTATTGTATATTATTTCTAGAAGACAGTTTTTCAATTTGTTGTAAAGTCCTTGGAGTATTTAACATTTCATTTGTTGTACTGTATTGAGTTTTTATAAATAATTTAAAACATACAAAAAGATTTTCCATTATAATACTGTTAAATATGGGGTAAATGTAATTTCTTTCTAAATGTAAATTTCTAACTATAATGGCATGTCTCTTGTTTCAGATGTATGTTTTTTAATTATATTGTATGTATACAAAGTAATTATAATTATTAGTATTAGTAAGTAAACATACTGAGAGAATTATCACATATATGAGTTTCTTTGGAAAAATAAGAAAAAATGAAAGAAACTTGTTCATAATAGTTAGAGGCAGAGTTCTGACATCTGACTGCCATATGATTCCAGACAGGTTTGCTATAGCATTTTTTTTTCTCTCATACAGTGTACAGCCTCAAAACTCAGTTAACCCAATAGAGTAACTAACTAGTCAACCATTTCCTTAGCATACTCAAATAACCCTGCATGATTAGGAAAATAACCTAAAAGGCAGATGTATTATTAGTCACCATTTGTAGTAACAATTTAATAAAAAACTTTCTCAAGTATTGGAAAACTCCACAATGAAAAACTCACAAAACACAAAGAACAATGGGGAAACTCTGGAGGACAACTGCAATTGGAGTTGTGGTGCAGACTGACTCCATGACTCTCTCCTGACTGGCTTGGCTTACTAATCCTTTGTCACTACCTTGCTTCTTCAGAACTGTCTGCCTATGGCTAGAATTATGATGTGTTGGGGCCAGAGAGATAGCATGGAGGTGGGGCGTTTGCCTTGCATACAGAAGGATGGTGGTTCGAATCCCGGCATACCATATGGTCCCCCGAACATGGCAGGGGCGATTTCTGAGTGTAGAGCCAGGAGTAACCCCTGAGCGCTGCTGGGTATGACACAAAAAAACAAAAAACAAAAAAAAAAAAAAAAGAAAGAAATATGATGTGTTGGATGATTTCACAAACTGTGGGGATTTATTTTACAATAAAGATTCTAGAGGCTGGAGAGGTGGCGCTAGAGGTAAGGTGTCTGCCTTGCAAGCTATGGCCAAGGAAGGGCCACGGTTTGATACCCTGGCGTCTCATATGGTCCCCCCAAGCCAGGGGCAATTTCTGAGCGCTTAGCCAGGAGTAACCCCTGAGCATCAAATGGGTGTGGCCCAAAAAACAAGACAAAAATAAAACAAATGAAAACAAACAAAAAATGTGGTGTGACACAACTGGTTAGCTACTTGCAAAAAAGTGAACTCAGTCCCCCATCTAACACCATGCACAAAGATAAAATCCAAATGGATTAAAGAACTTGATATCAGACCTGAAACCATAAAGTATATAGAGCAACATGTGGGTAAAACACTATATGACATTGAGACTAAAGGCATCTTCAAGGAGGAAATAGCATTCTCCAAACAAATGGAAGCAGAGACTATATTAAGCTGAGAAGTTTCTGCACCTCAAAGGTAATAGTGTCTAAGATACAAAAGCCACCCACAGAATGGGAGAAACTATTCACCCAATACCCATCACACAAGGGGTTAATAACAAAAATATACAAGGTACTGACAGAAATTAATAAGAAAAAAACATATAGCCCCATCAAAAAATGGGGAGAAGAAATGAACAGACACTTCCTCAAAGAAGAAGTATAAGTGGCTAAAAGACACATAAAAATGCTCCACATCACTAATCATCAGGGAGATGTAAATCAAAACTACAATGAGGTACCATCTCACACCACAGAGACTGGCACACATCACAAAGAATAAGAACAATCAGTGCTGGCAGGGACGTGGAGAGAAAGGACCCCTTATTCACTGCTAGTGGGAATGCCATCTAGTCCAGCCTTTCCTTTATGGAAAACAATATAGAGATTAAAAAAAAAACAACTAGGGGCCGGAGAGATAGCACAGCGGTGTTTGCTCCGGTATCCCATATGGTCCCCCGTGCCTGCCAGGAGCTATTTCTGAGCAGATACCCAGGAGTAATCCCTGAGCACAGCCGAGTATGGCCCAAAGCCCCCCCCCAAAAAAAACAAAAAACAAAAAACAAAAACAAAAACAAAACACTATAAATTGAACTGTAAATCTGTAAACTATATGTGAACTATATGATCCAGCTATGCCACTTCTAAGGATATACCCTAGGAACACAAAAATACAGTTCAAAAATCCCTTCCTCACACCTATATTCATCACAGCACTGTTTACAATAGCCAGACTCTAGAAACAACCAAGATGCCCTTCAACAGATGAATGGCTAAAGAAACTGTGGTATATATACACAATAGAGTATTATGTAGCTGTCAGGAGAGATGAAGTAATGAAATTTTCCTATATATGGATGTACATGGAATCTATTATGTTGAGTGAAATAAGTCAGAGGGAGAGAGATAAACACAGAATAGTCTCACTCATCTATGAGTTTTAAGAAAAATTAAAGACATTATTGTAATAAGGCCTAGAGACAATAGAGTTAAGGGCTGAAAGGGCCAGAAGGACCAGCTCACAATTTGAAGCTCACCAGAAAGAGTAGTGAATGCTGTTAGGGAAATAACTACACTAACAACTAGAATGACAATGTTAAAAAATGAGAGAAATGGGCCCGGAGAGATAGTACAGCGGTGTTTGCCTTGCAAGTAGCCGATCCAGGACCAAAGGTGGTTGGTTCGAATCCCGGTGTCCCATATGGTCCCCGTGCCTGCCAGGAGCTATTTCTGAGCAGACAGCCAGGAGTAACCCCTGAGCACCACCGGGTGTGGCCCAAAAACCAAAAAAAAAGAAAAAAAAAAAAAGAGAGAAGTAGAATGCCTGTCATGAATACAGGCAGGGGTGGGGCAATTGGGGGCACTGGTGGTGGGAATGTTGCATTGGTGAAGGGGGGTATTTTGTTTATGACTGAAACCCAACTACAAACATGCTTGTAATCATGGTGCTTAAGTAAAGATTAAAAAAAAAAAAAAAAAAGACATTCCTGAAGAATGCAAAAAATGCTCTAAGAAAGGCAATTCCTGGGCCGGGTAGGTGGCGCTGGAGGTAAGGTGTCTGCCTTGCAAGCGCTAGCCAAGGAAGGACCGCGGTTCGATCCCCCGGCGTCCCATATGGTCCCCCCAAGCCAGGGGCGATTTCTGAGCACATAGCCAGGAGTAACCCCTGAGCGTCAAACGGGTGTGGTCCAAAAACCAAAAATAAAAAAATAAAAAAAATAAAAAAAGAAAGGCAATTCCTATTTAGAAATAAAGAGCCTCATAGAAACACAGGGCAAAAGTGATATGTCCCCTCCTCCACATGATTTGCATCAGGTTCAGTATAGTAGTGGGTGCTAAAAGTACCTTCTCACAAATGCTTTTCTACATATTTTTCAGTATTGGCAGATAGATACTTGGTAAGTTGGGCTAAGCCATGTATTCAAAGTGCACCTTAGGGAAGAAATAAATAAATCTACTGAGGGCTACAGAATAACAGGGACAGGTGCCTAACAGACCATGTTTGATCTAATCTGTCTCCTTAATTCTAGGCATTCACATCTTAATAAATTTTTAGCAGCTCTAATATTTTCCTCAGTGTGCATGGATAACTGGAGCCTGATCTAGTCCCTCACATTCATTCATTCATTCATTCATTGATTCATTCATTACTTTTCTTCCCTGCTGTGAATGTGAGACAATGAATTTTTGTTGACAGCAGTAGCATATAAATAGCCAAATGTTAAAGGAATCTGGACAATAACAAAGCTTAGATTTAAAAGGGGTCACTTAGATGAAACTTACAAAGGAGATTAATTTAGTTGAGGCTGAAAACGTGGAGAATTTTCATTTCTATTTGCCATTTATTTCTGACCTAAGGGCACATGTAGCATTGTATGTGTGTATATTACAAAACAACAGAAAAATTGAAGGTGATAGTCACAGTCAAAGGCATGACCTCATCCTTCATCTCCTGATTGGCACACCGCTTCTGTTCCTTAATTCAGAGTCAGATCTTCTTAATAGCCATGGAGACATCTCTGGCTAACAATACCAGTCTGACGCACTTGGCAAGAGGAGGGAATGAAAATGAATCATTATATACTCTGATAAGGAGGAGAAAATTAATTAGGATAACCAGATGCTCAGGAAAAAAGTAATACAATTTTACACCAAGCT
Organism: Suncus etruscus; assembly: GCF_024139225.1. Classification (NCBI taxonomy): domain Eukaryota; kingdom Metazoa; phylum Chordata; class Mammalia; order Eulipotyphla; family Soricidae; genus Suncus; species Suncus etruscus. Next base: position 52,072,978 of record NC_064851.1, read on the forward strand.
TGACAAATCCAAACTCATAAAGTTGATTTTAGTCACATTTTAAATCTTTTTTAAGTGGGACATAAAGAATAAGATAGAGTTAAAGTCTGCTAGAATAATAAAGTCTTTTATTTCACACATGATCTTGCATTTGGTAGCTTTGCTTTATAATTAGGCCTGACTTTTAATTGTAAAGGTGTGAAGAGTGTATTTTAAAACATGAAAAATCTATTCAACTTTCATAGCAACAACAGACTTTTTGAATCAACTGAACAGCGGGAATATTAAAACAGAAAAACTAAATCCTCAAAAATTAGATGCATACTTTAAACAAAATATTAGAGTACAATGGCATTTATAAATATTACCAGGCACTCCAGATAGTTCCTAACTTTATTTTATCAATGGCAATTTGGGGGAGTGTCACACTCAGTGGTGCTCAGGGATTGCTCCTGACTTCGTGCTCAGGAATTAGACCCAGTGGCACTTGGGGAATCATATGGAATGATGTCAGCTGAATAGTCCCCTATTACTAGCGTTTTGTGTTTTTCTACTTATAGTTTGATAAACATAGTGTATATGTAAACCAATTCTGAACCTTTATCCTGATTCACCATTTTGGGCATTCCATTGCTTAAATGACAATAAAACGAACAGTGCTAGTATAGTATATTATGAGCAGAAATGTTGACACAGGATGAAGAGCAGGACTTTTAGTCATTATAGTCAGTAATTTCTGGATTATAAATTGCAGAAAAATGAAGGTCTAGGAAAGAATCAGGAAATGGAGGTTTAAAGAATAGTCACTTCAAACTATCTAGAAATGTATTAAAGCCTCTAGATTTCTGTTACTCTCACTTGGGTCTCTTTTACAAAAATGTATTTGTTTTACTAGAGTTGTGGTACCCAAACAAATTATTAACACCTCTCATAATCTGAACTTTAACAGTGCTTGATGGAATATCTGTTCTACAGAATATCTGCCTGAAATTGGTCTTAAAGAGAATATAACCGAAAGACATCACCAATTAGAATATTGTGAACCAAGAATATCAGCTTTTATATACTTGCAGAACTTTATTAATTATCTGAACTTGTGCAATGTACCATATATATATTTATATAATGTACCATTTATATATGTGTGTGTGTGCGCACGCGTGCGTGTGTGTGTGCGCACGTGTGTGTGTGTGTGTGTGTGTGTGTGTGTGTGTGTGTGTGTGTGTGTGTATGTGTAGTTTTTTTGGATCACACCTAGCAGCACTCAGGGAATACTCCTAGTTGTGCTCAGAAATTACTCCTGAAAATCTCAAGGGCTCATATGAGATGTCAAGGATCAAGCCTGGAATGGCTACATGTAATGCAAACACACTACCTGCTGTCAGGTTAACCTGTCTTCACCCTAAACAATCAGGACTTCCTTTTTACATGTCAAAGACTCACCAGGGTGGGAAGAATTTCTAGATGGGTCCTTTACCTTAGCTCCATCCCCCACCCCCACCCCAATAGGGTTGGTCTTAACTACTCAATGAATACTGCAATATCAGACAGCCTCTTCTAGCTACATGGGGTGGAAATTTCCCCTAACACATGTTTCACTCTCATCAGCCTGGTTTGGATTATTTCTTGTGGTGGTCTCTGCTCCAGATCCACTTTCCTGGGGTGGGATTATGGCATGTGGAGCTATTTACAACCTACTGTGTATAACTCAGGGTTACCTATATTTTATTTTTTAAACAGTTCTCTTTTCAATTTTTAAAAAAAAATTTTTTTGTTTTTTTTGGTCACACCAGGTAGCGCTCAGGGGTTACTCCTGGCTCTAATCTCAGAAATCACTCCTAGCAGGCTCAGGGGACCATATGGGATGCCGGAATTCGAACCACTGACCTTTTGCATGCAAGGCAAATGCCTTTCCTCCATGCTATCTCTCCGGCCCCTCAATTTTTTTTCTTTTTTATTTGGGGGGGGTCACACCCGGCAGTGCTCAGGGGTTACTCCTGACTCCATGCTCAGAAATCACTCCTGGCAGGCTTGGGGGACCATATGAGATGCTGGGATTCGACCAATGACCTTCTGCATGAAAGGCAAACGCCTTACCTCCATGCTATCTCTCCGACCCAGTCCCTCAATTTATTTTTTATGTTTATTTGTTGGCTTCCTTATTAGTGCTCAAGAATGTATTGAGAAAAGTAGTGAGAAAAAGGGACAAATCAGGAGATTCAGAGAAACTCACTATCTGCCCATAGCTTAAATAGGCTTATAGCTGAGAAGAAATTGAAAAGATATGGTCCCATTGTAGAACTTATCTATATTCTGTTCTCTATCACCATTACTAAAAGAAGTTAAAAAATCTGTTAGTAAGTACACTCAATTTTTTTCTCCTTTACCTTTGTTTTTGTTCTGGGTTCAACCCAGAGGACCCACTACTCCTGCATCTTTTACAGACTGTCATAGTACCTGTGATGACTAATTGAATGGATCAACTTGGTTAGGCCTTAAGTGTAGTACCCTGATGTTTTTCAAATGTCAATATAGAGGTTTGTGAAGTTCTTCTCTCTCCATAATGAAGTAGAGCTCCATTAAACCAGTTAAAGACATTGAGAAGAAACTATTCCCCAATAAACAGGAAACTATGTCAATATAGTATTTATAGCATCAAGTTGAGATGTTTGTTTTTTGATATATCTGCTGGTACGATTCATGGATTTTAGACTTTTTTTTTTTTTTTTTTTGTGGTTTTTGGGTCACACCCGGCAGTGCTCAGGGGAAACTCCTGGCTCCATGCTCAGAAATTGCTCCTGGCAGGCACGGGGGGACCATATGGGACGCCGGGATTCGAACTGATGACCTTCTGCATGAAAGGCAAATGCCTTACCTCCATGCTATCTCTCCAGCCCCAGGATTTTAGACTTTTCATTCCCTGTAACAACAGTGTAAGTCAGAGTGAATGCATCCACCTTGAAACTCAGATGGGACCCAGCAAAAGGTGCAGAGCAGCATGGTGAGCTGTCCCCAATCCCCTGAAGGTGGCAGCTAGTGCTACACACCCCGCAGTCCAGCTGGCGTCCAGAGAGAAGTACAGAACAGCGTTTTATGCTGCCTCCACTATCAGAGCAGTTGCGAGTGGTACCTGCCTCACAGCTCAGATGGGACACAGAAAGAGATGCAGAGTGTGGTGAGCTGCCTCTAACCCATATGTTTCCTGCCCCACAGGAAACAGCAGCAGTAGGTAGTGGTACCTAACCCCATTGTCCAGAGGAGACCAGAGAGAGGTGCAGATCAGCATTGTGAACCACCCTGCCCCACAGAGAAAATGGGTTGTACCTCAGTAAAGATGGGACACAGTAAGAGGTGCAGGGCATAGTTGTGAGCTGTACATGCACCCTGGAGATGGCAGCAAGTGGCACCTGCCTTGTAGCTCAGATGGGATCCAGAGAAATCTGTGCAATGAGAAGAGTGTGGCTGCTCTGCTTGAAAGCTGCACACATATCCATAGGCAATGAACCTCAGCACAATATATAGAAACCACCACATTTCAAAGGACACATGGGAAACAATGTATAACACTGTCATACTTAGAGAATAATGATGGTAGCTCTGCAGATCCAACAAGTACTGGTCAACAATATAACCTCTCTAATAAAGACTTTATAGAGAAAGCCTGGAAAATGCTCAAAGAACTCAAAGGAACCATGGAAAGAATGGAAATGAACCACAAAAAAAATCAAGAGGGTACGAAAGAAGAAATGAGAAAACTTCTTACTAACAGCACTGAAAAGCGTGATAAATGAAACTAATGAACTCACTAGAAAGCCTCCCCAGCAGAGTAACAGCTGCTGAGGACTGAATGAGTGAGCCGGAAGATGAGTTACACAACTCAATACAACAAAAAGTGTTGGAAAAGGAACTTAAAATAAAGGATCAGAGGGTGGAAAATATCCTCAAAGAATGTGAACAGATGAAAATAGAAGTCAATAGAAAAAACATAAGAATCACTGCAGTCCCAGAGGCCCAGGAAGAAAATGCTAATTGAGGAATCAATAGTCAAGGACATCATTGAAAAGAAGTTCTGGGGCTGGAGGGATAGCATGGAGATAAGGTGTTTGCCTTGCATGCAGAAGGTCGGTGGTTCAAATCCTGGCATCCCATATGGTCCCCCGAGCCTGCCAGGAGCGATTTCTGAGCGTAGAGCCAGGAGTAACCTCTGAGCACTGTGGGTGTGACCCAAAAGCTAAAAAAAATAAAAAATAAAAAAATAAAGAAAAGAAAAGAAGTTCTGAGAGCTAGAGCGTGTACAACCACATCCTAAGTGCCTGAAAAGTACTAGCTAAAAGGAATCCAAAGAAAAACACCTTAAGGGACATCCTGGTTATAATGATGAATACCACAGATATGGATAGAATACTGAAGGCAGCAATGTCAAAAAAGGATATTACATACAAAGCTGCATCCTTAACATTTACAGTGAATTTGTTACAAGCAACCCTCAAGGCCTGAAGGCAGTGATTGGATATAGTGACAAAATTCAATAAATAAATGCTTTATCAAGAGAACTTCACCCAGCTAGACTTACATTCAACTTTGAAGGATGAATACATAGACTCACAACTAAACAACAGCTTAGAAATTGTATGAACTAAAAACCAGCCTTAAAAGAAGCACTGAAAGTTCTACTTTAAGGCAAGGCAGACCCAACAAACACAACAAACTCGTAAAAAAGATGACACTAAATCTATTGACAATCATGTCTCTCATTGTCAGTAGTCTAAATAACCAATTAAGAGAGAAAAAATTGTGAAATGGATCAAAAAGTTGAACCTAACCTTTTGCTACCTGCAAGAAACACATCTAATTAGTCAGAGCAAACACAGACTCAAAGTTAAAGGTCAGAGAATAATCATTCAAGCAAACAACTTGCTTATTAAAAAGGCTGGGGGATGTCATATAAATATCAGATGACACAGAATTTAGACTTAGAAGTGTTATAAGGGACAAAGTTGGACATTTCTTAATAATCAAGGGACATGTATGAAAAAAATAATTCACACTCCTAAAGCATATATGCACTAATGAGGGGCAAGTAAATACTTAAAACAATTACTGGTAGATCTGAAGAAAGACATCAATAGCAACCAGTAATAGTGATAGATGACTTCAACACTACCCTGCACCTCTTCATAGGCTAACCAGGCTAAAACCAAACAAAAATATACAGGGCTCTCCACCCCCAGGAAACTGAAACATATTCTTCTTCAATGCACATGGGACATTTTCTAAGAGACCACATACTGGGCCATAAAACATAGCTCCATAAAATCAAGAGGATAGAAATGGTAATAACTTCCTTTTCAAATCATAATGTACAAATATTAGAAGTGAATTACAAACAGAGGAAAAACTTTAAAACCTGGAATTAAATAGCTCACTACTGAAAACCAGTGGGTCAGATACTAAATCAAAGAAGAAATCAAGATTCCTGGAAACAAACAAGAATGAAGACACAAATTATCAGAATTTGTCAGACATGGTCATACTGAGAAGAAAATTTATAGCTTTGCAAGCTTTCATCAAGAAGAAAGAAGGTAAAAAAAAAAAAAAAGAAGAAAGAAGGTACCTACATACATAATTTATTGCACAGTATAAAAATTGGAAAATGATCAATAAAATTAACCAAAAAGGCAATAATAAAGAAAATAATAAATTAACAAAGAAATTAATGAATTGGAAAACCAAACAACAATGCAACAATCAATGACAACAATCAATGAAAGCAAGAGTTAATTCTTTAAAAAATAAACAAGATCAATAGACTATTAGTAAGACTCACAGAGAAAGGGAGAAATTTAATATAACAAACTAGAAATGAAAAGGGGGATTTTACAGATCCCCCTATATACTACATATATCACAGAAATTCAAATGGTTAATCAGAGGTTATTTTAAGAAATTCTGTACCACAAAACAAGAGAAGTTGGGAGAAACGGATAAAATCTTGGACTCATAACCTCACAAGTTTGAACCAAAAAGATCTAGAATATGTGAACAAAATAGGTTGAAGAAATTGAATGTCTTCCCCAAAACAAAAGCCCAGACACAGATGGATTCACTACTGAATTCTTTCAAACATTTAAAAGAGGACATATTGCCAATACTTTTCAGGCTCTTCCGGGAAATTGAAGAAATAGAAACACGTCCAAATATTTTCTATGAAGCCAACATCACCTTTGTAACAAAAGCAGACAGAAGTGCCACAAAAAAGGAGAACACAGACCAATATCCTTGATCAACACAGATGCAAAAATTCTCAACAAAATCCTAGCAAATAGGATCCAATGACTCATCAAGAAGGTCATACATTTTTTTGGGGGGGTCACACCCAGCAGCGCTCAAGGGTTACTCCTGGCTCCACGCTCAGAAATCACTCCTGGCAGGCTCGGGGGACCATATGGGATGCTGGGATTTGAACCAATGACCTTCTGCATGAAAGGCATACGCCTTACATCCATGCTATCTCCCCGGCCCCAAGGTCATACATTATGACCAAAGAGGTCATTCCAGAGATACAAGGATTGTTTTACTTACATAAGTCAATCAATGTAAAATACCATATAAACAAAAAAAAAACAGATATCAAATGATTGTAACAGTAGATGTAGTAAAAGTATTTGATAAGGTACAACACCCATTCATGACAAAAACTCTCAACAAGAAGGGAATTAAAGAAACTTTTATCACTATATTCAAGGCTGTTTACTACAAGCTCACAGCAAATATCATAGTCAAGGGGAAAAACTGAAAGCCTTTTCTCTAAAATATGGCACAAGACAAGGTTATCCCTCTGACTACTTCTATTCAACATAGTAGAGGAAGTATAACCATAGCAATCAGACAAAAAATTATATAAAGGGCATCCAGATATGAAAGGAAGGAATCAAGCTCTCACTGTCTGAAGATTATATAATATTATATTTAGAAAAACCTAAAGACTACCAAAAAGCTTCTAGAAACAATAGATTTGTATAATAAAGTGGCAGGCTACAGAATTAAAACACAAAAATCCATGGCATTCTTATTTACATATAATGATTGAGAAGAATATACATTAAAAAATTAATCTCATTCAAAATAGTGCCACAGAAACTCAAGTACTATGAAGTCAACTTAACTAAAGAGGTGAAAGATCTGACTTAGGGCCCGGAGAGATAGCACAGCGGTGTTTGCCTTGCAAGCAGCCGATCCAGGACCAAAGGTGGTTGGTTCGAATCCTGGTGTCCCATATGGTCCCCCGTGCCTGCCAGGAGCTATTTCTGAGCAGACAGCCAGGAGTAACCCCTGAGCACTGCCAGGTGTGGCCTAAAAAACAAAACAAAACAAAAAAAAAAAAAGAAAGAAAGATAGATCTGACTTATACAAAGAAAACTACAAAACACTGCTTCAAGAAATTCAAGAGGGGAGCTGGAGAGATAGCACCGTGGTAGGGTGTTTGCCTTGCAAGCGGCTGAACCAGGACCAACAATGGTTCAAATCCTGGCATCCCATATGGTCCCCTGTGCCTGCCCGGAGTGATTTCTGAGCAGAGAGCCAGGAGTAATCCCTGAGCGTCACCTGTTGTGTCCTCAAAACAAAACAAAACAAAACAGAACAAAACAAAAAGAAATTCAAGAGAACACAAGGAAATGGAGTTATACACTCTGTGTCTGTATTGGGAAGATTAACACAATTAAATGGCAATACCCCAAAGGCATTATACAGGTTTAATGTGATCCCTCCAGATACCCATGACATTTTTCGAAGTGGATCAAGCACTAGTGAAATTCATTTGGAGCGAGAATCACTCATGAATAGCTAAAGCAATCCTTATGAAAAAAGTTGGAGGCATCACTTTCCCCAACTTTAAGTTGTGAACTTTAAATTGTACTATAAAGCAATAGTCATTAAAGCAGCTTTATATTGGAATACAGACAGTCCTCAGATCAATGGAATAGAATTGAGTATTCAGAGAATAACCCCAGACATACAATCAATTAATCATTGATAAAGGAACAAGAAACACAAAGTCGAGCAAGGAAAGACTCTTCAATAAGTGGTGCATGGGTTAGCCACATGCAAAAAAAAAAAAAAAAAAAAAGAACTCAGACCTCTCTTTAACACCATGCACAAAGGTCAAATCAAACTGGATTAAAGACCTCAATATCAGACCTGAACTGTAAGGCACATTGACACAGCCCCCCACACCTACCCCCAGCATGAGGTATGATGGCTGAATACCTGCAGACACTGCTGCAGTGCAGGCTTAACCTCTCCACTGAAAAGGGCTTGCAGTCCTGGTAGATACTGCTGAGGAAAAGCTAGTTGTACCCTAAGTTAGTACTTGGTAGGATGGCAACAATGAGCTTACTAAAAATAAAATCAATGCCTAATGAGATTTAACAATGCTAAGTAGTATGGATGAACAAATTGTGTGCCTATGCCCTTCCAGTTAGACAACTATTGCTAAAACATACCTTACTAGCCCTTAGCTACCTTTCCCAAAATTAGAAAAATTTACAATAATATTATTTGGCTAATTACTTAGTAATAAGTATGCTACGAGTACATTTAGTTTTTCAAGAAATATATGGTTTCCATGAAAACCTTTTTGTCCTTGTCTCCTATTGTTAAAAAACACTGAATCACACTCTGCCTGTTCCGTGCTAAAAGTATTCACATAATAATCAGCCACTAATCAATGGAGTTAATACCACAAGAATTTTTTGCTCTTTTAGGTCCTCTTGTAGCTATGCTTAGTTAGATGATTCTATTAATTAATAGTAAATCTTAATGGGATGCTAGTGAAAGATATGATTAATGGGAAGAGAGTGATTTCTATTATTTCTGTTTAGTGTAGTGAAACTAATGACTTTAGAACAAAGAATTTATAGAAAATAATGAAATGTTCATAATATACAGGTGGCGGTTTTGTACCAGTGTTTATTCACAATGTTTAACCCTGCAGGTATAATCTATATAATGCTTAACATACCATAAGTGCCTGCTATTGATAATTTTCTGCTTAAATATGGATAAAAATTCTGAATAAATGGACTCTATTCCAACTGCCCTTGAGTGTGTCTGGTTTCTGAGTACCCATTCCTAGCTGACTCCTAAGCTCCCATCTTTTTCCAAGTAACCCTAAAGCCTCTCTCAGTGCTGCTCGACTGAGCTGGTTTGTGGCAGTACATTGAAGTAAACCTAGGCAAAACATTCCATGATACTAAGACTAAAGGCATCTTCAAGGAAGTACCATCACTGTTCAAACAAGTGGAAACAAAGATAAACAAATGGAACTACAATAAACTGAGGAGCTTCTCTAATTCAAAGAAAAAAGTGACTAGGATAAAAAGGCTACCCACACAATGGGACAAACTATTTACCCAATGCCCATCTGATACGGGGCTAATATCTAAGGTTTACAAGATCTACAAGACATAACTAAACAAGATAAAAACCATATAACCTCATCAAAGAATGGGGAGAAGAATTGAACAGACATTTCCTCAAAGAAAAGATACAGATGGCCAAATACTACATGAAAAATACTCCGTATCAGTAATCATCAGATGCAAATTCAAAATAAAAATGAGGTATTATCTCACACTACAGACACTGACACACATCACAAAGACCCAGAAAAACCAGGCCTGGTGAGGATTAAGGGAGAAAGGAACTCTCATTTAGTGCTGGTGGCAATGCCATCTATTCCAGAAAATAATATGTATTTATCAGAAAACTGGAAATTAAGCTTCCATATGATCCAGCAATACCAGTCCTAGGAATATACCTTTGGAACTCAAAAACACAATATAAAAATGTCCTCTGCACTCCTATGTTTATCGCAGCATTATTTACCATGTAAATTTACAATCTGCAAATCACCTAAGTGACAGACAACAACAGATGAGTGGCCAAAGAAACTAGTACATTTACACAATGGAATACTATACAGCTTTTAGAAAAAATGAAGTCATGAAATTTGCCTATACATGCATGAACATGGAGATTATTATGCTGAATGAAATGAGTGAGAGGGAGAGGGGTAGACATAGAATAGTTTCACTCATCCGTAGGATATAAGAAAACAGTATGGTAATAATATCCAGAGACAATACAGATGAGGACTGGGAGGACCTGCTTGACATATAAAGCTTGTCATAAAGAGTGTTGAGTGCAGTTAGATCACTAACAAGATCTGACCTCACTAGTGATTTCTACATCCAGTGACTCTGACCTCACCAGTGAATTCTACATCTTGGGATCTGATCTTACCAGCCTCATTTACACCTGTCCCAGACACAGAAAGACAATGGTTGGTGGGAGAGAAATGGGGGACATTGGTGGCAGGAAAGTTGCACTGGTAAAAGGCAGTGTACATTTTAAGACTTAAAACCCAACTATGAGCATTTCTGTAACCATGGTGCTTAAAAAATTAATTTTAAAAATAAATACAATAATGTGAATCAATTACTTAAATTTTATCTCAATATAATACATTATATAATAATACATAGTAATATTTTATCTATGTTTATATTATTTGTGATATATAAGAATAAGTGAGTTCATTTAAAAAAAAATAAATAGCTTTGTTTGTTTGAGCCACAGGGTGGTGTACTCAAGAATTGTTTCCGGTTCTGACCTCAGTGATCACTTCCAGAGGTTTTGGGTGAGATGTATATATACCCAAGTTTGAACTGGGGTCAATTGTATGCAAGGTATGCATTCTACAAGCTGTAATCTCTCCAGGCCCAGCTTCAAAAAAGTCTTAATCTGAGCCCTAATGTTAGCAGTCATAGTGCTACATTTCTGAAACTACTTTGTATGTACTGAAGTATAGAGAAAATATACTGATGAAATAGCTCTAGGGTGTTATATTTGACTGGAAAAATTAGCATAAATTCAGAAGCTCAGACTATTTTCCTAGTTCAATTTACTCTAAAATACGAGAAGCTATGATACTTTAGAGAATTCAGAATGTGTGCAAGATGAACATGGGATACCTTGTTACTTTGAAATATCTCAGTTTTTTTGTTGTTTATTTTTATATCTCAGTCTTAGAACTAAATATCCAAGCCAGAGTCAACAACAATAACATCATGAGATCTAAACTTTAATTAAACCAAAATTAAAAATGGGCCTGTTAAGCTGACAGGCTAAAGTGGGGGTGCTTTCATGTGATGCCTTCTATAAATATTGGTGGAAGGTTGACATTGGTGGTGGGATTGGTCCTGAAACATTGTATGTCTGAAACCCAACTACAAAGAACTTTGTAAATCACAATGGTGTCAATAAAAAAATTAAAAAAATGAAATATGTCAGTCATTATACAAATCCATAGCTGGTGTGTTAATCTTTAGTTTTCCTGAAGATTTGAACTTTATTAAAATAAAATGTTGATTAAAAATACATGTTTAAGAATTAAAAAGAACAGTAAAATGTGCTCTCTCCAGATATAATTGGATGATAAATTATGTACTTTTGACATCTGGCACTAGTTTCTGTTTTTTTGTTGTTGTTGTTTTGGTTTTTGGGTCACACCCAGCAGCACTCAGGGGTTATTCCTGGCCCTCTGCTCAGAAATCGCCCCTGGAAGGCACAGGGGACCATAAGGGATGCTGGGATTCGAACTACCATCCTTCTGCATGAAAGGCAAATGACCTACCTTCATGCTATCTCCCCAGTCCCTGGCACTAGTTTCAAAGTGAGAAAGTACATTAGGTTGTAGAATTCAAAGGCTATCACAAAAGACAATAAAAAGCAAAAAACTCTGGAAAATTATCAGAAAGTGGGTGGGTCTAAAAGCTTTTATAGAAGAATAGAGTGACAAATCTATAGCTATTGGCAGGCTTCCTGGAGGTTTTGCTGGAGGAGTCACGTTCCTAAGTTTTCATGTTTTCAACCTTTCTAAGAAGGAGGCTGAGAGGAAATCCAAGATACTGCTATCATGAGTTGACAGCAGAAACAGAAATTCTCCATGGTGGTCATCTACATGGGATATTTTTACTTTCGTGCAATGCCACCAGGCAAAAGGTCGCCTGTTTAAATTAAGCTAGCAAACTGATGCACCTGTAAGAGAATAGGTATTTCTGTGGTTTGCTTTGTGTTTTATCATTTCCCAGTTGCATCCGGTGATGCTGTTCTGGAGTGTATCTTTTTTCCTGGTTCCCAGGTTAAGATAAGAAGGAAAAAATAAACAAATGAGGAAAATATGCTTTAGGCCAAATTTTATTTTATTTTATTTTTTATTTTATTTATTTATTTTTGGTTTTTGGGTCACATCCGCAGTGATCAGGGGTTACTCCTGGCTTCAGGCTCAGAAATAGCTCCTGGCAGGCTCAGGGGACCATATGGGATGCCGGGATTTGAACTGATGACCTTCTGCATGAAAGGCAAACGCCTCCATGCTATCTCTCTGGCCCCCAAATTTTATTTTCATTAAATGTGGTTTATAACCTTTCAAAAGAAAAGTTATATATATATATATACATATATATATGTATATACCTCAGAGTTATTTTATTTTTCAAGTACCAGAATCTCATCACTTTATAATTACATATAAGATCTTCAAAAATATTTCCTGAAATTTTATTTCTGTTCTTCCTAGAATTTCATTTCTTGAGCACCACCTGCATTTCTTAACACCAAGCCAAGGAGCTGCTCCTGAGTACTGCTGGGTTTAACTTTTCCCCCCAAAAGACCCCAAAATAGATAGAAAGTACTAAAAGAACTTAAGAGAAAAACACATCTCACCCCAATAATAAAATAGGGAGAAGAAATGAACAGATATTTCTTCAAAGAAGAAATGCTGATGGCTAAAAGGCTCATGAAAAATGGTCCACATCACTAATCATCAGAGAGATGCAAATCAAAACAACAATGAGGTATCAGAGTCTGTCACACATCACAAAGAATCAGAACCAGTGCTGGTGGGGATTCAAGAAGAAAGGAACCCTCATTTGCTGTTATAGGGATGTTGTCTAGTTCAACCTTCCTGGAAGACAATTTGGATATGTCTCAAATATAGAATATAGAATATTTCTCAAATATAGAAACTGAGCTCCCATATGATCTAGCAATATCATTTCTAAGAATATATCCTAGGAACAGAAAAACACAACACAAAAATGCCCTCTGCACCCTATATTTATTGAAACTCTATTTGCTATAGCCAGAATCTGGAAATAACCCCGATGAGTGACTAAAGAAACTGTGACAACTTTACACATTGGAATACTATGCAGCTCTTAGGAAAAAATAAAGTCCACGACATTTCTAGCCTTACGTACAACACAGGGTCCAGATATTTTACATCAAGGGCTTTCCTAAGTGATAAATGTAAAAAAAATGTATAAACGTCCATATACATTTGTTTCATCACTTTTGTTGGTAGAAGCCTTTGGATTGGTCCTCATGTTGCTTTCTAATTAGATTCTTCTCAATTGGTTCTTTGGTTTACATATTAAAAAGATGTTTCCCGGGCCCAGAGAAATAGCACAGCGGTGTTTGCCTTGCAAGCAGCCAATCTAGGACCTAAGGTGGTTGGTTCGAATCCCGGTGTCCCATGTGGTCCCCCGTGCCTGCCAGAAGCTATTTCTGAGCAGACAGCCAGGAGTAACCCCTGAGCACCGCCGGGTGTGGCCCAAAAAACAAAAAAAAACAACAACAAAAAAAAAAGATGTTTCCCCAGGGCCTGCGAGGTGGTGCTAGAGGTAAGGTGTCTGCCTTGCAAGTCCTAGCCAAGGAAGATCCCCACGTCCCATATGGTCCCCCAAGCCAGGGGCAATTTCTGAATGCTTAGCCAGGAGTAACCCCTGAGCATCAAACGGGTGTGGCCCGAAAAACCAAAACCAAAAAAAAAAAAAAAAAAGATGTTTCCCCATTGCCTCCTCATCTGGCTTTTTCTCCTCCCCTTGGGGGAGAGATTTGTTTTTCCCAATAAAGGCTGCTATGAACCTAGAGGAGAAGCTGCCATCTTGGCTCATGTTTCCACGTGGTGAAGTGACTGGCTTGTGGGTTAACAGCTTGCAGAAGTTTCTGGCCTGTCATTCCTTCCCAGCTTTGTGTAGATTGTTTCCTGCATTGGAATTGCTGCTGAACCTGCATCTTTAGTCCTACCCAAACTTGAGCATGGAGATCCCTCTCCTCTGGGGATTGTGGAACACACAACCCACCATTTCACAACTTTGTTTTTCTTTTGTGTGTGTGTGTGCGGGGGGGGGGGGGGGGGGGGGAATGGGTCACACCTGACAGTGCTCAGGTTTAGATACAGGCTCTACATCCAGGGATTACTCCTGATGAGATTGGGGAGCATATGGAATATGATGGGCTGAACCCAGGTCTGCCACATGTGAAGCAACTGTCATACTTGCTGTGCCATTTTCTAGGCCCCATTTCACACACTTTCTATGTTCCATTTACATTCACTTTTATAATTTCCTTCAGTCATTTGATTTAGTCTTCTTCACTATCTGTTCCTATATGGTTCTTTTATTTTCTTTAATCTTAAAAGACATGTCCCCTGTTTAGAATGACCTCTCTGTCTATCCAAGTAGAGCAGCATTTCTCTGTTCTCTATTTCTGTATTGTCATTGTCCTCTTTCGTTTTAGAATACTCCTCACTATGTGAGCTTCTCTACTATATGAGCTTGTAAACAACTTGCTTTCAGAGTGGGTTTCCCTGCCTCACCACCTAATCATGAGATGGAACCAGGAGATACTTCTTACTGTCTTTGACATAAGATCTGCACAAAAACCAAGATCTCTAATTATTAAAGCTTAACTGTGACAACCATAATTGAGGAGAACTTTTCTTGAAACGGTGAATAAAGACTTTGGGGTTAGACAACTTAGAAAGCTTGAAACCTGTAGTTGTTTTTATGGCAGGATGCTTCATGGGTAGGGACACCTTGTTTTTAGGCCAAATGATTTTTCTTTCTATATTCCCCAGCTTTTGCTGCACCTACGCAAAAAAACTGCCACTCCTTTTTTTATCTTTTAGATAGGGGCTCCTGTCTTTTTCATAGAACCTTGATACACAAGTTACTCTGTTTTACTTCATATTTTCATATTTTTATATAAAATTAAGAAGGGATAAAATAAATAAGAAAGGATGGGGGCCAGGGGCCAAGTGTCTCAGGTGCATTAGTGGAGATCAAAAAGGACAGAACTAAATATCCAAGCCAAAGTCAGCCACAGTATAATCAAGAGACCCAAACTATAACAATCTAAACTTAAAATGGGCCTGTTATACTGATAGGCCAGGGGGCAAAAGGTGGTAGTATAGAATGCACTCTGGGAACATTGGTGGAGGGAGGTCAACACAGGTGGTGGGATTGGCCCTAATTCATTGTATGTCTGAAATCCAACGATGAATAACTTTGTAAATCACAGTGGTTTCCACTTTTAAAAAAATGCAAAAAAAAATAATAAAAAAAGAAATGCATTCAGATGCTGCTGCTCATTATGCATCACTGAGAAGAAATGGAGAGAAAATCTTTTGCACAGACACCAGAATGCCTGGTAGGTAGTATCAGGGCAAAGTAGGCACTGCTTGTATCTAAACAAATTTCCACCAAAATGTTGTGGAGAACTGGAAACATGAGGTTTAGAAATGCCTATATGTAATGGTCACCAGGGGTAGGAGAAGAAAAGAGTAAAAACCCAATACATTTGTCATGGTTATTTTTGTAAAAATTAAAATATACTAATGAATAAGTTGTAAATTTGAATTGCTACCAATTCAAAAGTGGACCCAAGTTCCACTTAGGAAGTTATTTACATAGTCTGTGTGATTTGGAGGCAAAAATTTGAAACAAAGAAAATGTAGGAATATTTCTTCATTTTTTTTAGTTATCCTTAAAAGTCTCTAAGTAATTATTTGATAAAGATAGGGCTATTTATTATCTTCTTCAAAGGAATATGAGAGAATCAATCAGAGGGGAAAAAAAGCTGGCTCATAATCATTTTATATATTAGATATATATTTCAAAGAAATTTCAAATATGCTTCCATGGATGACTAAGTACACCTGGTTCCTGCCCCCTGAAAGGGGTTGTTAGAGAAAAAAAAATTTAAGGCTATTCACATCTATCCAAATGCAACTATAACAAGCAAAAATACTCTGTGGGCAAAGTCAAGTTCAAAATGTAAGACTGGAGTTAAAAATCAAAGAACAGTGATAGAACCTTTAATTTTTGGGGGGAAGAAAATCCTTCCCTGATCATTTATAATATTTCCTCCTGGAATTTCAAAATTTAATGCAGGAGGCAGGGAAGGACATAAAGCAAGGTTAGGAAGAGGCATCCTGGTATACCGAGACCCTCGGTCTCCTTCTAATTTAAGGACACGCACAATTGAGTTTTATACAAGGTGCTTGCCAAAAAACAAACAAACAAACAAACAAACCGAAAACCCACAGGCAGAAACACAAAATTGTGCATTATCATAATGCAAAAACTGGTAACAGAATCAATTACCACAAGAATTTCACCTTCCCTGACCCCTCTTTAATTATAGAATCCCGTTTCTCAGTTTGCCTTATTGAATGGAAATAGATTGAAACTAACTTTCCTTGAATAGCATTTTATAAAGCAAGAGGTTTATTTAATCATTTTTTAAAGACTCAACCCCATCCCCTCCCCAGCTGGGCTTTCTGCTTCAACAGGACTGTCATCTCTTACTGAAGGATGGAGCAACTGTGCGGTCCTTTCTCACAGTAAGTTTTGCCATCAGAGGACATCGACTTGGAAATCATCTGTCCCCCCGCGTGATTCCACTCGAGGCCCCAGTCCGCGTGATTCCCACTCACGTTTTTCTTCTTAGCACAATTCAAACGCATTGAATGCATAAATAGCTCCAGATCCCTTTTTGCAAGGGATCAAGAAACAAGTCTCAAACCAGATCCAAACCCGACTCCTACTTAAGTGCAGGGGTTCGTTGGACCAGAACCGACTTCAATTTTGAGACTCATTAGACAAGCACATCCTGCTTAAAAGACCCCCAGTGGTCTCCAGACTGCTGCCCCAAAGCCTTACCACCATTTTGCATTTCAAAGGGGGTCAATATATCTCCCAGCTGGAGCTTGAGCCAGGCCCCGAAAGGCAGAGACCCGTAAAACTCCGATGGCGCGCGCCCCTCACCGGGTGGAGAGTGGGCGCCTCGCCCCGGGCAGGCTGGCGCGTCCTACCGGCTCCTACTGTCTCCTCCTCCTCCTTGCTTAGCATCCACGGCCAAGTCTTCCCATTCAAAGCCGTTTCTTATCTGTCCTCTCAGTGGTGCCGGGTCCCAGGGACTGTGTCCCGGAGTTTCGTTAGTCAGCTCCAGAAACCTAGTGACGCTGTACGCCCCAACTCCAAGGGGAGGTGAACGTGAGCGTGGAGGAGGAGCGCAAGAAGGAGCCAGTCTGTGAAATCCAGCCGGGGGTGCAGTCCAGTCCCCCGTGAACCGAGCGAGGGTTCGATGGAGAGGTAAGCCGAGGTGCAGGTGAGGGGTGCAGGGCAGAAGGTGGGCTGGCTGGTGCTGCTGGGTCAGGCTGAGAGCTGCGGCCAAGACTTTCTGGCCCTGGGGTCGAGAGCAACTAAGTTTTAACGTTGGCTTTGAACATGGAGCTGGAGCAGAGTTCTTGAATTCAGAGGCTCCGAAGGTGAGCAGAAAAGAAAAGAACGGGGCGTGGAGGATTGGAATTGAGAGATGGCTTTAGAAATGGGCGGCTTCCTGGGGGGTGAGGGGTGGGGGTGGGCATTCCCCCAGGGTCTTTCGGACCTTAGAGAGCCAGCCCATCTGCTGTCTTGCTGCAGCAATCAATTTAGGTACGCTTTAGGGAATCCTGGCATCACCGAAGGCGATTTCTTTCCTACTTCTAGACCAGAATTGGGGTGGTTTTGAAACCCTGAAATTTTGGGTGTGGAGCTGTGAGGTGGGGTGGGGAGCTGAGTGTGGAGGGATGGGTGGTATAGTCTGGAATCATAATCTGCCTCTGTTAATCCTATTAAACGGGATAAAAGGTTTAAATAGATGAAAGTGTACCTGGAGATGCGTGGAAGAAATTTGTCCTATCAAAGAAAGCTCTTGCTTTCAAATCATTTGAATTTTATTTGTTGATAAGTGATATTAAAAAAAAAAGCCAGGGCCGGGAAGGTGGCGCTAGAGGTAAAGTGTCTGCCTTGCAAGCGCTAGCATTGGACGGACCACGGTTCGATCCCCCGGCATCCCATATGGTCCCCCCAAGCCAGGGGTGATTTCTGAGCGCATAGCCAGGAGTAACCCCTGAGCATCAAATGGGTGAGGCCAAAAAAAACCAAAAAAAAAGCCAATAGAACCAAAATTTTAAAGTATCTAGCCTAGGACTAAACAGGGCCATGATATCACTGACAACTCAGAAAATCTAGTTACATATTCTTTGGTCATTACAGTGTAAGAAACTATGGAAAAATCTACCATACACTTGGAAATTCTTAAGGGAATTTCCCTACTTTGTTGGCAGTTTTAAAATTCATGGTTATTTTCAAGCTATTGATTAATTTATGGAATGTTATACAAGTTTTAATGAAAGTCAACATCCATTTAATTAGGAGCTGATAATTTACTTTTTGCATTGGCCATTTGAATTTCCATGGGGCTCCATGAGTGTTTTAAGATTGCAGAACTATGAGGCCAGAGTGGTGACACAAGTGGTAAGGCGGGTGTTTGCTTTGCATGAGGCTAACCTATGAGGGACCGAGGTTCCATTCACTGGCATCCCATATGTTCCCCCAAGCCAGGAGCAATTTCTGAGCGCATAACCAGGAGTAACTCCTGAGAGTCACCGAGTGTGGCCCAAAAAGCAAAAAAGAAAGAAAGAAAGAAAGATTGCAGGACTACATAAATTGAATGCCATTTTTCATAATGGAGAAGTTTTTGTCATTATAAAAATATTTTGAATAAAGCCCTGGGCATATGACAAGGCAATTTTTATTATTTTTGAAATGGTGAAATCAGCAAGAATTCAAGTTATTATAAGAAAATTAACCAAACAGATCATTCATTAAAAAAATCTTGATTGAACATCTCAACTGGTTCAGACATGAGTCAGTTTTTAGGATTGCAATAAAGAAGATAGTTTCCTTTTTTTTTTAGGGATTATAGAACCTAAAGGAAAATATTTTCCACTAAAAAGTAAATCTAATTAAGAATTTCCCTAAAAACTTTTCCCTAAAAAATTGTTCCATAAAGAGAACTGATTAGGCAATGACAGAAGTACAGTTTGCCATGAAAGCACAGAGGAGGTAAATATATTCCAGTTTTTAAGATTAGGTGTTGGAAGCTAGGTTCTGAACAAGGAGGGACACCATTTTATAAAGGCCACATGGCAGGCTTCTCAGGTTCTGAGCCAGGAGAGACCTCATTTTGTAAGAACCACATGATGTAGGTCTTCAAAAACCTTTTTTCATAGATAGCACCCCAAGCTGCCTGGCCATACCAGGTATCCTATCAGAGAAGGACAAGGGAGCAGTAGAAAAGTACCTCTACACAACAGCCAATCATTTTAAAGATCATCAGAAAGCTGGAACCTCCCTATATTCTTTCCCTATATAATCTTCCTCATGACCTTGGGCAGGCCTCATCTCCTTTGAAAGATGGCCTTGGCTAGCCAGTGTGGGGGTCTTTTGGCAGATGGATTAAAGTATTAAACTTTATTCCAGTTGTGTGGTCTTGTCCTTCAACTCCGGACCGAGCAGCATAGGAACTAAAAACTGTAGGTTAGCAATGTACTTGTGCTGCATAGATACAAGTCATTGGCAGTGATAGAAAATGGTTTATAAAAAAAAAAAAGAATATCTGTGTCATATATAAGATCTATTATTGAAATTTTGAAACTTCCTATATAGTAAGGAAATAATATTAAGAAAATGCAGCTAAAAAGAATAGACAAAGTTTGGGGGACAGTAAGACAATAGGCCTTGCATTGGATGACGTGGGTTCAATGCAGGACACTTCAGTTGGCCCACCAAGCACACCAGGAGTAAGCCCTGAGCATTGCCGGTGTGACCCCTCCTTTTCAAAAAAAAAATAAACAAAATATTACAAATAAATGTTTTGAATATATAAGAATTAACAAATAATATGTTATAAATGAGTGATGAAGAATAATTACCAGATAAGTATTCTTGAGAACATTGATTAGGAAAATATTTTTTTTCAATCCTCACATCATATAATAAACCAAAAAAAAGGTTCTATGAAGGTTAAATAGTTAAATGCAAACTGAAAATATCACAATAAATTCTCTGATATTAGGCTATTGACATTCTTCTAAGAACTGAACTTTTGAAAATGAGGAGTATTTAGACTTATGTTCCTCTCTTTTACTTTAATACAAAGAATTACAGACCACAAATGCTGACCTCAAGCCAAAAGGAATTACAATATTTTGCTCTTTTATATGTCTTATCTTTTTTTTTCTTCAAGGTGCTATATAATTTATATTGGCTTCTTTTGTTTCTCTTTGACAGCAAGGAAAGAAATGTTCTCAGCCCAGGAACCTCAAAACCTACTTTAAAAGAACTGAAGGGGGATTCTTTAAGAAACACCCCACAAACACACATTTCTACAAAAAAGATAGCACAAAAAAAAAAGATAGCACAAAATTTCATGACAATAATTTCTTTCAATATCAATGGATTAAATGTACCAATTAAGATACAAAATTGCAAAATGAATCATAAAATTGATTACAACATTCTTCTGCCTGCAAGAAATATATTTGAATAGTCAGTGCAAACACAGACTCAGAGTCAAAGGTAGGAAAGACAGTCTTTTAAGCAAATGACTCCCTTAAAAAGATTGGGGTGGCCATACTAAAACTATCAGACAACATAGACTTCAGGCTCAAAAGGGTTCTGAGACAGGGTTATAATTTTTACTAATCAAGAGATATGTTTATTAAGAGAAATCACTCTCCTAAACATATATGCACCCAATGAGGGCCAAAATAATACTTAAATGAACTGCTAATAGATTTGAAGAAAGACATCAATAGCAGCACAGTAGTAGTTGGAGAAATTGCTGTCATCTCTTGATAACACGATGGAAAAAGGATATTTAAAACAAATTAAAATAACAGTGAAGAGATGGTCATAAGTGCGAGCAGTCACTAAACAGGTAGGTCATTAAGTGAGGAGTATCTGTATATAGCAATATATAAATTTTTATATATTACTATAATATAATTATAATATAAATACTTATAATAATGATATATAACTACATTATATATTATAAGTATAGTATATAATAATTACTATCTCTATATAAATTTTATATAAATATACATATTTATAGTATATAAAACATACAGATATTATATGAATTTTCAAAAAATGCTGAATACACATTTTTCTCCAATGGACATAGGACATTATCCAAGATAGACCACTTGATAGGGCACAAAGCATCCCTTCATAAGATATACTATTTTTTTGGGGGGGGGCCACACCTGGCAGTGCTCAGGAGTTACTCCTGGCTGTCTGCTCAGAAATAGCTCCTGGCAGGCACGGGGGACCATATGGGACACTGGGATTTGAACCAACCACCTAAGGTCCTGGATCGGCTGCTTGCAAGGCAAATGCCTCTGTGCTATCTCTCCGGGCCCAAGATATACTATTTCTTTGTGCCATCATATCACTACTCATTTCTGGATTCTCACTTCAGACTTGTTTTTCTTCTGATAATGCTCATCTCTGACAGACCTGTTCAATCCTGAGGCTAGCCTTTCTCTCCATTCACATACTATAATGCATTTCATCACATATTATAATACTGAACATTGTGCTTGACCTATTGCAAGTATTTAGTAAATATTCACTAGATTAGAAATTTCTAATTATAATAGAAAATAATTTTATGTAGAATTTTTCTTCAGATTCCTTAACTATCCATATTTTCCTTTCTTGTTTATGGAAGGAGGGAGAACTACATTAAATTACAGAAGCATTATAATGAAAAGGATAAGTATAATTTTTGATTCTGACTAGAGATAAGAAATATTAAAATTGGGGCCGGGTAGGTGGCGCTGGAGGTAAGGTGTCTGCCTTGCAAGCGCTAGCCAAGGAAGGACCGCGGTTCGATCCCCCGGCGTCCCATATGGTCCCCCCAAGCCAGGGGCGATTTCTGAGCACATAGCCAGGAGTAACCCCTGAGCATCAAACGGGTGTGGCCCAAAAACCAAAAAAAAAAAAAAAAAAGAAATATTAAAATTAATGTTCTGATTCTTTTAAAACTTGAGAATGCAGTAAGGCATTCAGCATTATATTCAGCATATAATGAATTATATATAACAAAATATATTCATTATATTCAGCATTATATGAAGCAACTGTTGACTCAGTAACTAAAGCTGCATGTAGCATTTTTTGACACTCACCAAATTAATCTTTATATACATGTTATAAATGCATGTCCATAAAACATATTTGTTATATATGCATGTCCATAAAACATATTTGTTACATATGCATGTCCATAAAACATATTTGTATATCAGCATGCTTATCCCTAGTATCTGTTTGTGTTCTTTTAGAGCTTTAGTTATGATATAAAATATTTTTTGTTTGTTTTTATATTTTTGGGTCACACCTGGCAGCGCTCAGGGGTTCCTCCTGGCTCTACACTCAGAAATCGCTCCTGGCAGGCTCAGGGGACCATATGGGATGCCGGGATTCGAACCACCATCCTTCTGCATGCAAGGCAAACGTCCTACCTCCATGCTATCTCTCTGGCCCCATCTAAAATATTTTTTTTCCTTTATCTTTATTTAAACACCGTGATTACAAACATGATTATAGTTGTATGATTACAGTCATGTAAAGAGAACCCCCCTTCACCGGTGCAACATTCCCACCACCAATTTCCCAGATCTCCCTCCTCCCCACCCCCCTACACCTGTACTCGAGACAGGCTTTCTACTTCCCTCATTCATTCACATTTTATGATAGTTTTCAGTGTAGTCATCTCTGCAACTGCACTCATCACTCTATGTGATGAGCTGCATGTCCTGAGCTGCACCTACCAGCCCTCATCTCTCTTGTCTCTGAGATACTGTTAAAAATGTCCTTCATTTTTCTTAAAGCCCATAGATGAGTGAAACCATTCTGCGTCTTTCTCTCTCCCTCTGACTTACTTCACTCAGCATAATAGATTCCATGTACATCCATGTATAGGAAAATTTCATGACTTCATCTCTCCTGATGGCTGCATAGTATTCCATTGTGTATATGTACCACAGTTTCTTCAGCCACTTATCTGTTGAAGGGCATCTTGGTTGTTTCCAGAGTCTGGCTATTGTAAATAGCGCTGCAATGAATATAGGAGTAAGGAATGGATTTTTGTATTGTATTTTTGTGTTTCTTGGGTATATTCCTAGGAGTGGTATAGCTGGATCGTATGGAAGCTCAATTTCCAGTTTGTGAAGGAATCTCCATATCGCTTTCTATAAAGGTTGTACTAGACGGCATTCCCACCAGCAGTGAAAAAGAATTCCTTTCTCTCCACATCCCCGCCAGCACTGCTTGTTTTCCTTTTTTGTGATGTGTGCCAATCTCAGTGGCGTGAGGTGGTACCTCATAGTAGTTTTGATTTGCATCTCCCTGACGATTAGTGATGTTGAACATCTTTTCATGTGCCTTTTGGCCATTTGCCTTTCTTCTTTTTCAGAGTGTCTGTTCATTTCTTCTCCCCATTTTTTGATGGGGTTAGTTGTTTTTTTCTTGTATAGTTCTGTCAGTACCTTGTAAATTTTGGATATTAGCCCTTTATCTGATGTGTATTGGGTGAATAATTTCTCCCACTCAGTGGTTGGCCTTTGTATTCTGGGCACTATTTCCTTTGAGATGCAGAAGCTTTTCAGCTTAATATAGTCCCATCTGTTTATCTCTGCTTCCACTTGCTTGGAAAGTGCTGTCTCCTCCTTAAAGATGCCTTTAGTCTCAATGTCCTGAAGTGTTTCACCTACATGTTGTTCTATATACCTTATAGTTTCAGTTCTGATATCAAGGTCTTTAATCCATTTGGATTTTACCTTTGTACATGGTGTTAGCTGTGCATCTAAAATATTTTTAACTTTTTATTTTGAATATTTATCTTTATATCTTATATATAAATTATACTTTATCTTTTTTAATTTACCCCAGGTTATTTGTACTTTATTTCTATATTTTGAATTAATTACTTTAAACACGATGGACACAGGTTGTTCATAATTGATTTTTTTCAACAGATACAAAGTTATTCATGATTGAATTTTAGTCAAGCAATGTACAACCTCCTTCACCAGTGCACATTTTATACAACCAATGTTCCCTGTTTCCCTCCCCCCCCCCACCCGTGCCTACTTATGGGGCAGATCTCTCTCTCTCTCTCTCTCTCTCTCTCTCTCTCCTTTCTCCCTTGCCCCTTTAGACACTATGATTTGCACTACTGTTAATAGGGAATACCATGCATATCACTTTATCTCCTTTCAGCACCCAGTTCTTACCCAATGATCATTTCTAACTATCATTGTGATATTGGTCACTTCTCTACCCTAATGTCACTCTCCCACTTTTTGTAGGGACTGGTCTTTCTGGCCATTATCTCTATTGTCTTTGTTATTTTAATACACCTTTTTTTCTTATATCCCATAAGTTAGGGAGATCATTTTATGTCTATCCTCTGATTCATTTGCTCAACATAATAGTCTTCCTAACTGTAGAATAAAAGCCCTTGGATGGGGCTGGATGGAGGTGGATGGATGGAGGATAAGGTCTTTCTCCTCCAGCTCAGACCACTTGTCTGCAACCCTGTTCAGCCAGCGGGGCTGAGGGTTCAGAATAGTGGTGGGTAGAAAACTCACAGGCAGTCAGGCTTCAGTAGATATCAGCTTTATTCAGTGGATAAGGCTGAAGAATCAGTCCCAGAATGACCCCTAGCCTTCCTCAGACCCTTGCTTTTATACACAAGAATCAGGTACCACCCTAAGGTGGGAGCAGAATATCAAGTAATTAATAATCCAATATACTATCACCAGGTCACACTCTAGGTGGGGCACAATTATTGATTAGGGTAGGGTCAGTAACCCAACACATAACATCCATGTAAATGCAAATTTTATGACTTGATTTTTTTCTAACAGTTGTTTGGTATTTCATTTTTCAGATATACCAGAGTTTCTTTAACCAATCATCTATTCTCAGGCACTTGGGTTGTTTCCAGATTCTGGCTATTGTAAATAAAACTACAATGAATCGAAAGATGCAGAGGGCTTTTCTGCATGGTGTTTTTGTACTCCTAGGTCATATTCCTTGGAGTGGAATTGCTGGATCATATGGAAACTCAATTTCTAGGCTTGAGGAATATCTATATTGATTTCCAAAACAGCTGGGCCATCCTGCATATTTACCAGTAGTAAGTGAGAATCCGTTTCTCCCCATATTTGCACCATCATTGCTTGTTCTTGTTCTTTTTGTTTTGTTTAGTATTGTTGGTGCTCAGGGGTTACTCCTGGCTCTGTGCTCAGCAATTGCTCCTGGCAGGCTCAGGGGACCATATGGGATGCTGAGAATCAAACCGGGGTCCAAAGAGGGTTGACTATATGAGAGGCAAACACCCTACCACTGTGTTATTACTCCTGCCCCTGCTTGTGTTTGCTCTTTGTGATGTGTGCCAGTCTCTGTGCTGTGAAATGAGATATTGCTTTGCTTAGCATCTCCCGGATGATTAATGATGTGGAACATTTTTTCATCTTAGCAATCTGTATTTCTTCTTTGAGAAAATGTCTATTCATCTCTTCTTCTCATTTTTGGATGGGCTTAAATGCTTTTTCTTGTTTAGCTCTTCCAGTACCTTATATATCTTATATATGTGTTGAGTATTGGGTGAATGGTTTATCTGATTGAGTGGGCACTCTTTGTAGCATAGTCACCATTTCCTTTGATGTGAAGAAACTTCTTAATTTAATATCCTTTCATTTGTTTCTTTGCTTCCACTTGCTTGGTCAGTGGTGTTTCATCCTTCAAGAGGCCTTTATGTCATGAAGAGTTCTTCATAAAAATTCCTCTATGTACCTTATGATTACAGGCCTGATATCAAGGTTTGTTTTTGTTTTTGTTTTTGTTTTGGTTTTTGGGTCACACCCGGTGGTGCTCAAGGATTACTCCTGGCTGCTGCTCAGAAATAGCTCCTGGCAGGCACAGGGGACCATATGGGACACCGGGATTTGAACCAACCACCTTTGGTTCTGGATCGGCTGCTTGCAAGGCAAACGCCACTGTGCTATCTCTCCGGGCCCGATATCAAGGTTTTTTAATCTATTTTTATTTGACTTTATTGTATGGCCTATAGAGTGGTTTGAATTCACTTTTATAGCATATAACTGACTAATTTTCCCAACATCACTCATTAAAGAGGATTTTCTTGCTTCACTAAGTAATTCTTGCCCTATTATCAAAGATTAATTGATTATGTATTTGAGGCTAAGTATAATATATTCAAATCTATTCCTTTCATCTGAGGCTTTGTCTTTATTCTAATACCATGCTATTTTAATGATTACTACTTTGTTTGAAGTTGGGTAAGTGATACTTAGCTTTAGCTATTCATAGACATTTATTGCTCCATATGAATTTCAGTAGTGCTTGATTTACTTCTTTGAAAAATATCCTGGATATTCTTTTAGGGATTGCAATAAATCTGTTCAATGCTTTGGAATGTATTGTCATATTAATAATGTCGACTCTCTACCCAAGCATTTTTTAAATCCAAGCATTATTTTTGAAGCAGTGTTTTATAGTTTTGTTTATAAATATCTTTCACCTCTTTAGTTAATTCCAATATAATTGTGTTTTTGAGGTATAATTGTGAATGCTATTGCTTTACAAAATATCTCATTCTTCTCTGTCATTATTTCTATAAGAAAAGTCATGAATTTTTGCATATTAATTTTTTAGCCTGCCACTTACTATATAAATCTATTGTTTCTAGAAGATTTTTTGTAGCATATGTAGAATTTTCTTTTGTGGGTGTGTACATTAGTAATTATTATTATTTTGGGGGGGGGTTTCAGGCCACACCCATTTGATGCTCAGGGGTTACTCCTGGCTAAGCGCTCAGAAATTGCCCCTGGCTTGGGGGGACCATAAGGGACACCGGGGGATCGAAATGTCCTTCCTTGGCTAGCGCTTGCAAGGCAGACACCTTACCTCTAGCGCCACCTCACCAGCCCCAGTAATTACTTCTTTTTTTTTTTTTTTTTTTTTTTTTGGTTTTTGGTTTTTGGTTTTTGGGTCACACCTGGCGGTGCTCAGGGGTTACTCCTGGCTGTCTGCTCAGAAACAGCTCCTGGCAGGCACGGGGGACCATATGGGACACCAGGATTCGAACCAACCACCTTTGGTCCTGGATCAGCTGCTTGCAAGGCAAACGCCGCTGTGCTATCTCCCGGGCCCCCAGTAATTACTTTTTAAAAATAATATATTTACTTAAGCACCATGATTACAAAGATGTTTGTTTTTAATTGGGCTTCAGTCATAAAAAAAGAACACCCCCCTTTACCAGTGCAACCTTCCTACCACCAATATTCCCTGCCTCTCTCCTCCCCTACCCCTGCCTGTATTCAAGAAAGGCATTCTATTTCTCTCACTAGCTACCATTGTCATGATAGTTGTCAGTGTAGTTATTTCTCTAACTGCACTCACCACTCTTTGTGGTAAAGTTCATATAGTGGGCTGGTTCTTCCAGCCTTACCTCTATTGTATCTGAGTATTATTAACATATTATCTTTAATTTTCTTTTTTTCTCATCATTTGATTACTTTTATTCCCATGTCTGTTTCTCTATACATTTTATATTTATGCAATTATAAGAATTCTGTTCTCTCTCAATTTACTCTTTTTAACATGGTATCTTACAATTTCCTCAAAATTGTTGCAAACCTTATGATTTTATATTTTCTTTTTTTTTTTGTTTTTTTTTGTTTTTTTTTGTTTTTTGGGCCACACCCGGCGATGCTCAGGGGTTACTCCTGGCTGTCTGCTCAGAAATAGCTCCTGGCAGGCACGGGGGACCATATGGGACACCGGGATTCGAACCAACCACCTTTGGTCCTGGATTGGCTGCTTGCAAGGCAAACGCCGCTGTGCTATCTCTCCGGGCGATTTTATATTTTCTTATGGTTACTTGCTATTCTATTTCTTTTTTATTTTATTTTATGGAGACAAAGATGCAAAGAAAGAGGACAAGGTGAAGTTACAGCGGGAAGACAATCACCCATAAACAGAATTCTCAGAAGAAATCACCTTGCTGACACCTTAATTTTAAACTTTTAGCCCAAAAACATTAAGAAAAATGAAACAAAACACATGCACAATTACTTTGTCCCTCAAGTCCCCAGATTGTAGTACATTATAACATTTCTTAGTAGTATACAAAGCAATCTAAAGCCACAAAATTTATGTAACTCCTTTAACATTGAAGGCATAGTATATTTTTTACAGTTCCATGTACATGCATATTAATTTAAGTTAACCTCAAAAGTTTAAGTGATAGACCTTGAGACTTCCTGATCTGAAGTTTAATACTATTGTATTAGTCTGCTTTTGACTTTTTTAAAAATGTATTTAAAGGAAGTATTTCACGTAATTGACACAATTGATCATAATATATTTATTTCAGAAAGAACAAAGGCAGGGCCCAGAGAGATAGCATGGAGGTAAGGCATTTGCCTTGCATGCACAGGTCGGTGGTTTGAATCCCAGGATCCCATATGGTCCCCTGAGCCTGCCAGGAGCGATTTCTGAGCATAGAGCTAGGAATAACCCCCGAGCGCTGCCAGGTGTGACCCAAAAACCAAAAAAACAAACAAAAAAAAAAAACACAAAGGCAAAGTTATTAAAAAAAAAAGAAAGAAAGAAAGACTAATGAATGGAAGAGAAAGGATTCAGTAGCAAGTATATTTTTGAAAATCATTGAATGACCAATTAACTCATTAAAGGCCCAGCAGAAGGTTCATAGGCTTCTCTCTCTCTCTCTCTCTCTCTCTCTCTCTCTCTCTCTCTCTCTCTCTCTCTCTCTCTCTCTCTCAAGGGTAAGAGTCAAAGAGTCAAAGCACAGTAAAAATGGTGTTAGTGTGGCAATTGTTGTTTGAATAGGCCCAGCCAAATATGGACATGGAAAGGAAAAGCCTTGGCCTTAATACAAGGAGACCTTACCCCTGAAGTTTTCTGGCATAAGACCAACTCTAGACTCCAGGCATACTGAGTTGTCCAACCCAAGTCAATAGATAATGATCTATTTCAGGAAGGATTTTCTGAAACCCCACAATGAGTGGGATGATTCTGTGTCTATCTCTCTCCTTCTGACTTATTTCACTCAGCATAATAGTTTTCATGTTCATCCATGTAAAGGATGGACCAGTATACATTTTACCATCAGTATATGGGACTCCCCACATCCATGCCAGTACTAGTTGTTGTTGTTGTTGTTGTGATGTGTGCCAGTCTTTGTGGTGTGACTTATATCTCATTGTTCTTTTGATTATCATTTTCCTGATTATTAGTGATGTAAAATGTTTTTTCATGTGCCTTTTGGCCATATGAATTTCTTCTTTGAGGAAATGCCTATTCATTTTTTCTCCCAAATTGTGAATAGAGCTAATTTTTTTTGTTTTTGTTTTTCAGTAAGCTATACAGTGCCTTGTATATGCCTTGTATATCTAAGATATTAACCCTTTATCAGAATAGTTTCTTTCATCCCATGAGTATTACCACACCCCCCATTTCCTCCAGTGTCACATTACCTGCTAATAGGCCTCCCATTTCTGGGAGAGGTCTTGGGAGGTAATAAAAGGATTTTCGTGAGGGGCAAAGAGGGATTTTGCTTGTATGGGAGATTTTCCCTGCATGGGGGATTTTGCCTGGGTGGAGGATGGAGGAGAAAGCAAGATAGAGAGATAGCTGAGGAAGAAGGTACAATGTAGGGCTGAATAGAAACCCAGCATAAATGGTTATGATATAGGCCACACATGTTGGCCAGGGCAAATAAAGCTGATATTTCCTGGAACCTGTCTGAATGATTTCCTTGCCTCTACCTGAAGTTGCTGACCCACCGGCTAGAGAAGGAGGTTCAGCCACATGGCCTGGGACGGCAGAGAAAGACACGTCCATGCATCCCCGCCATCCAAGCCCATCCAAAAGGCTTAATGCAACACATGAGTAGGTTTTGTATCCTAGTCACCATTTTCTTTGAAGTGCAGAAACTTCTTACTTTAATGTATGTAAATGATACTGATGAAGTCAGATGTAGAAGCCATTGGTAAGGTCAGATCCCAGGCAAGAAGAGTACTCACAACTTAGTATGCTTGGAGTCTATAATTGGTCTTATGGCAGGATGCTTCATGGGTTGGGTCTCTGTGTTTTAGTATATCCCCATTTTTTCCTTTCTATTTTCCCCATCTTTTGCTGTGCCTATGCAAAACAAAATAAAACAAAAAAACAAACAATAAACAAAAACCAACTGCCACACACATTCCCTGTATTCATTTTATTTTCTTTTATATTTTTTCTTTAAATAGGGGCTCCCACATTTTTAATAGAACCTTGGGACATGGATTACTTTATTTTACCACATATTTCTGCATTTTTCTATGAAACTAAGAAGAAGGAATAAGGAATGGCTGGGGGCAGGGGCCAAATGGTTTCAGATGCATTAGTAGGGATAAATAAGGACATAACTAAATATCTAAGCCAAAGTCAATGACAATAGAATCAAGAGACCTAAAAATTAAACTTAAATGGGCCTGTTATTCTGGCAGGCCAGGGGGAAAAGAGTGGTGGTATATTCTGGGTTCTTTGTTGGAGGGAAGTTAACACTTGTGGTAGGAATGGGCCTGACTCACTGTGTATCTGAAATTCAACTATGTAGATCACAATTGTTTCAATAAAATAAAATAAAATAAAGTAGCTGTTATTTTGCCTAGGTACAGGAAAAGCTAAAATATAATTTTTTTTTACCTATATTAGGTTTAGAGCAGCATGGTGGCATTTCCTACCAAGAAATGTGGTCATTTCAACTGCAGGCTTCAGCCAGTTTTTAGTTTTTCTAACCCCAGAGTGTTCTGAGAAAAGTAAAAGGTTCTCTCTCCTTCCATTTATTCTCTTTGGTAACTGTCACTGACAGACATTGCACTAGAGTCGTTTCAGCTCTCACAGGCCTTAAGTCATTGCCAGGTCATAGTGAAACAAGCCCTGTTTACAAGTCATTGCCAAAGTGCCATGAAGCATGCCCCAGTATCAACTAATTGTCAGGGTGGCACAAAGTTTGCTCCTGGTTCCTTTATTGTCAGGGTATCTCAAAGTCTACCCCTAGTTTGGTTGATGGGACCCAAAGATTAGGGGTCAATTCCAGGGCAATTGAAGCTTAACCCAAGTCATATGACAAATGTTCAGGGTCAAAGGTCCATCTGAAACATAAAAATTTTGGAGTTCCTGGGGCCGGTGAGTTGGCGCTAAAGGTAAGGTGTCTGCCTTGCAAGTGCTGGCCAAGGAAGGATTGTGGTTCGATTCGGTGTCCCATATGGTCCCCACAAGCCAGGGGCAATTTCTGAGCGCTTAGCCAGGAATAACCCCTGAGCGTCAAATGGGTGTGGCCCCAAAAACCAAAAAAAAAAACAAAAAACATTTTTTTTGGAGTTCCTAACCCTAATAGATAGGAATTCCTCTCTTTCATAAAATTTCCTCATTTTAATGGATCTAAGCAAAAAAGAAGAAGGATATTGCCACAGGGTAATATCAAGGCACTAGGGTATGGCTATGGCTATGGTTATGCTTTTAGTCCACTATTTCTGATTTATAGGTATAATAACAGCATTGTTCCCCAGTAAATCTATCTATCTATCTATCTATCTATCTATCTATCTATCTATCTATCTATCTATCTCTTGTTTAATCAAGTCCAAGGCAATAACATTGTATCCCCACTTTTGTCTGATGAATCAAGTTCACAGTAATAACATTGTTCCCAAGAAATATACAAATCCCCTCCAGTCTGTTGAGAGAAAGTTCAAGGTAGGATGAATCAGGAATGAGTAATGAGGTAATCTGTTGGCTGAGAGTAGCAAGGAGGCAATGGAAGTGTCAATGAATTCCTGCAGCTGCTGGATGAAGTCATAGGCCAAGGTCAGATCTTGAGCCTGTACCCATTTGTAAAACGATTCTGGTCATGAGCAGCAATTCAAGGTGATGAGAAGCTGAATGGGTGTGGGCGAGGAGCATGGGGGTTTGTGTGTGATGTGGTGTTCCAGGTGTAAGGGATGTTGTGCTATAGGGGTATAGGGTTTAGTAGGGAAAGCAACAAGTCCAGAATAAGTGAGCATAGGGAAATATTAGAAAAGGTTTTACTGAATGGCAAGCGGGGAAGGTGGACTGTAGAAAAGCTATGTTCAACACTGACAGACATTATATACTGATGGACATTAGGCTAACATAAAGGTGATTACCACACACACAAACATACATGCATAATTAATTGATCAATATGTTACAGCTGTAAAATTGACCCAACTAGGGTGCTAAATGGGTCAAAACACTTTATAAATATAAAGCCAGCACATAAGGTGGTGAGGAAATTTTAGACATGGCTATAAAAGCATCATAGGTAGATTATGATTTATATGATTTATGATTTTTATTTATGATTTTTATTTATGATTTTTATGATTTATTATTTAAATGATTTTTATGATTATACCTATGAAATAATCATAGGTGTGATTATTTATATCATACATAAACGAATTGGCTTTTCCATATCCTGTCTTAAACATATCACAAAAACTTTTTTGGTACGTTGCTAAACATTATACAATGACCGCTGTAATAAAAGTTAAGAGCACTGTAGAACCTCGTCCTCTGACAGGTAGAGCAGGAGGCTAAAACTAACCAGGGAGGATGAAATTGAACAGGCCCAACAGCCCACAGCCAACATTATACTTAATGGCGAAAATCTGAAAGCATTTCCACTTAGGTCAGGAACTAGGCAAAGCTGTCCACTCTCTCCACTCTTATTTAATATAGTTTTAGAAGTCCTAGCAATAGCAATCAGACAAGAGAAGGGAATCAAAGGAATCCAAATAGAGGAAGAGGAACTCAAACTATCTCTTTTGCAGATGATATGATGATATACATAGAAAACCCTGAGTCCACAGCAAAACTCCTATAAACAATAAACTAATACAGCAAAGTGGCTGGCTACAAAGTCAATACACAAAAGACAGTAGCATTTTTCTATAAAAATAATGAAGTAGAGGAGAAAGAGATTAAGGAGAGAATCCCATTTAAAATAGTTTCCATCAAGTACTTAGGAATCAACCTTACAATAGAAGTGAAGGACCTGTACCATGAAAACTTTAAAACAATTCAGAAAGAAATTGAAGAGGACCTAAGGAAATAGAAGAACATCCCATGCTCATGGGTAGGTCAAAATGACAATGTTACCTACACTTCTATATAGATTCAATGCAAACCCTATTCAAATTTAGACTTTTTTTTTTTTTTTTTGGTTTTTGGCCACAACCATTTGATGCTCAGGGGTTACTCCTGGCTATGCACTCAGAAATTGCTCCTGGCTTGGGGGGACCATATAGGATGCTGGAGATCAAACCACGGTCCATCCTACACTAGCGCTTGCAAGGCAGACACCTCTAGTGCCACCTCTCTGGCCCCTCAGACATCACTTTTTAAGGTTTTAGAACAATCAATTATAAAATTTATCTGGAATCACAAAAGATCCAGGTTAACCAAATACATACTGAAAAACCAGAAACTGTGTAGCTTCTCTTTACCTAACCTGAAGCTTTACTATAGTGATTAAAACAGCATGGTACTGGAACAGAGACAGTCTCAGACCAGTGGTTAGAACATAATATTCAGAGATAAGCTCTCGAATATACAGTCAACTAATATTTGACAAAAGAGCCAAGAATTTTAAATGGAACAAAGACAGTCTCTTCAACAAATGGTGTTGGAACAACTGGATAACCATCTGTAAGAAATTAAAGATTGATCCATATCTCACACCTTACACAAAAGTCAACTCAAAATGGATTAAAGACCTTGAAATCAAATCTAAAGCTATAAAGTTTATTGAGGAAAAAATAGGCAAAGATCTATATATCAAAAACATCTTTGAAGATAGAATGCCAATGGCAAGAACATTAACATCAAACCTAAATAAATAGGACTACATCAAACTAAAAAGTTTCTGCATAGTGAAAGAAACACTACTTAATACTAGAAGACAGTTAACAAAATGAGAAAAAAATGTTTGCACTCAACATGTAAGATAAAGGGTTGATATCTAAGATATACAAAGCACTCAGAAAGCTGAGCTTCAAAAAATCTGATAAAGTCATAGAAAAATGGGGAGAAGAAATAAATAGACACTTCTCCAAGGAAGACCAAAAGATGGCCAACAGGCATCTGAAAACATGCTCACCTTTACTCATCATTAGGGAAATCCAAATCAAGACAACAATGAGGTACCACCTTACACCAGTGAGGATGGCTCACATCAAAAATAACGGGACCAAACTCTGTTGGTGGGGATATGGTAAGAAAGGAACTCTCATCTACTGCTGGTGGGAATGCTGCCTGATCCAACCCCTATGGAAAACAGTGTGGAGAATGCTCAATAAACTCAGAATTGAGCTGCCATATGACCCAGCAATTGCCCTCCTGGGTACCTATCCCTAAGTTGGAAGGACATTCATCCCAAAGTATGGGTGCACTCTACTATTTATCGCAGCACACAGTACAATATCTAAGATTTAGAACCAACCACGATGCCCAACAACAGATGAGTGGATCATGAAGATGTAATATTTATACAGGTGGAATACTACATAGCAGTTAGAAATAATACAATCAGGGGCCGGTGAGGTGGCGCTAGAAGTAAGGTGTCTGCCTTGCAAGCGCTAGCCAAGGAAGGACCATGGTTCGATCCCCCGGCGTCCCATATGATCCCCCCAAGCCAAGGGCAATTTCTGAGTGCTTAGCCAGGAGTAACCCCTGAGCATCAAATGGGTGTGGCCTGAAAAACAAAAAAAAATGATACAATCATGGATTTTGCAGCATGGATCTACAAAATATGTTAAATCAAGTAAGTCAGAAGATGAAGGATAAGTACAGAATGATAGCACTTTTATGAGGTTCTTAGAATATATACTATCTATACATTTAATACTCCAAGAACAAATACTATGGTCTAATAGTGTAGAAATTCCAAGCACTGTAGTTGTCAGCATTTACTGGAGAGAAGTATGAAAAAACAAATGGAAGAACAACAACACAAAGCCTTCTTAAATAAAAAACTCACTATACTTAAATCTTGTGAACTATGAATATTACATGGCAACTTTTAAAACTTGACTTGTTTTATTTAGCTGCTGCATAGAATATGTGCTTAAATTTTACTATTAGTTTTATATAATATACTATAATGGTATTACCTAGTCTTTATAGTAATTTAAAATATTTGAATCACTGTGAATTACAGACTTGCAAAGTCATTCATTATTACGTTTTAAGCATACCATGTTCCAATACCAATCAAATCACCAATGTCCACCTTCCTTCACCAAATTCCCCCTAGCTTCCTTTCTCTCCTCCAGCCTGCTTCTTGAGCAGACACAGTTCCCCTCCACCATTGTCCTAGTGTCCCTTTCCCATCTTCCATTCCCAACCCAGTGACCAGCTTCCTACTGAAAAACAGTTCTGTTCATTTCTTTTGCCTTTGGGGTTTTGTTATTCCCTTAGAAAGTTTCTTTATAGCCCACATTGGAGAGAGATCATTCTATGTCTGTCTTCCCTCTGATTAATTTTACTTTATGCTCCAGATTTAACCAATTAGCAGCAAATTGAGTGATTTTATGTTTTCTTAAGGCTGATGGGGGCTGGAAAAATGTGTTATGAGGACTGATTTTTATATGCCTTTTGGACATCTATGTTTCTTTTTTTTTCACATCTATGTTTCTTTGAGGAAGTTTCTGTGAGGAAGTTTCTGTTCTGCTTTTTCCCCATTTTTATAATGGGGTTAGGTATTTTTTTCTTGTAGAGTTATACCAGTGATTTATATAGTTTAGATAACTCTTTATTGGATGAGGTGGGCAAAACGATTTTCTAAGTATGCAGCTTGTTTTATTCTGGTCCTCATGTCTTTTGAGCTGCAGGAGCTTCTTAATTGAATATAGTTCAATTTGTTTATCATTGTTAGCAGTGGTGTTTTGGGGGAACAAACTGGCAATACTCAGGGGTTACTTCTGGCTCTGAACTCAGAAATTGCTTCTGGCTTTACTCAGGGTTATCATATGAGGTGCTAAGTATTAAACCCAGGTAAGCCACATGTGAGGCAGGTAGCACAATACCTGCTACACTATAGCTCTTACTCCAGTGATGTTTCATTCTTAAAGATTCCTCTAGCTTCAATGTCATAGAATTCTGCCATTATCTTCCTCTCTGTACTTAATACTTATTGGTTTCTCATCTTTATTGATGTATTGAATCCATTTTATTTGACATGACATTAGAAAGAGGTCTGACTTCATTTTTTTCCCATGTCGCTGATCATTTTCCAAGTACTACTTGTTAAAGAGGCTTTCCTTGCTCCAGTTCATATTATTTTACTTTTTTTTTGGGGGGGGGGTCACACCTGGCTGTGCTCAGGGGCTACTCCTGGCTCTGTGCTCAGATGTTGCTCCAGGCAGGTTTGGGGGGGGGGCATATGGAATGCCTAGATTCGAACCATAGTTGGTCCTAGATCTGCTGCAATCAAGGCAAACACCCTACCATTTTGCTATCTCTTTGGCCCCTATTTTACTTCTTTAACAAAGATTAACTGATCATATGCCTGAGTGTCTATATCTGGACTTTCAATTATATTCCATTGACCAAAGAGTATGTCTTCTTTCAGTATCATGCTGTTTTAATTACTACTGCTTTGTAAACTTTAAATTTGGGGAAATTGTTGCCTCCCATCTTCTTTTTCCCAAGGATTGCTTTATTGTCCCATCTGAATACCAGAAATGTTTGATTCAATTTTTGGAAAAATGTCCAGGGTATTTGTAAAGGGACTGCATTGAATCTGTATATTGCTTGGGGAGTATTGCCATTTTGACTATGTTAATCCTCCTAATTCTTGAGCAAAAGATGTGTTTCCATTTCCTGTGCTTTTTATTTCTTTAAAAACTGTTCTGTAGTTTTCTTTCTATAGGTAACCTCTTTGGTTAAGCTGAATAAAGTTTATTTTTGTTTGTTTTTGGGCCACATCTGGTGTCACTCAAGTTATTTTTGGCTCTGTGCTCAGAAATTGCTCTGGCAGGTTCAGGGGACCATATGAGATGCCCAGGATCAAACCTGGGTCTGTCCTGGGTTGGGTGCATGAGAGACAAATGCCCTACCACTGTGCTATCACTCTGGGCCCCTAGGTAAGCTGATTCTTGAGCACAGTTGTAAATGGAATTGCTTTTTTTTTTTTTTTTTGGAATTGCTTTTTTTTTAATTTGTTTTTGTTTGGGGCCACACCTGGCTGTGCTCAGGGAATCCTTTAGACTCCACTCAGAAATTGTTGCTGGTAGTCTCAGTGGGCCATATGGAGTACCAGGGATCAACCCAAGTCAGCTGCATGCAAGGCAAATTCTCTACCTCCTATACTAATGCTCTGGGCCCCAGAATTGATACTTGGGGCTTACTCCTGGCTGGGCTCTGGAGACTGAGGTGCTGAGGATTGAACCTGGGTCAGCTGTGTGTGTGGCAAATGCCCTACCTACTGTTTTATCTCTCTGGCCCTGAGATAGATTTTTTTAACTCTCTTCTATTTTATTATTCGCATATAGGAAATCCATCAACTTTGTGTGTGTATGTCTTGTAGTTTTACTGTATAAATCTATTGTTTCCAGGAGCTCTTTTGTAGAATCTTTAGTATTGTCTAAAAATAGTAATATGTCATCTGCAAATAGTGAAAGCTGACTTCTTTCTTATCTGGATGACTATATATATATATAGTATATATATATGTATATATATTTGCCTAATTGCTATGACAAATATTTCCAATACTATATTGAATTAAAATGGTGAGAATGGTAAAGACTGCTTATGCCTGACCTTAGAGAAAAGGCTTTTAGTTTTTTCCCATTGAGAATAATGTTTGTTGTGGACTTGAGGTAAATGGCTTTGCTCTATTGAGGAAATTCTTTCAGTTTCCATCTTGCTGTAAGGTATTTTGTGTTTTTTTTGGGGGGTGGGGGAACTACCTGGCTGTGTTCATAGTGTAATTCTGGCTTTTTGATTAGAAATTGCTCCTGACTGGCTCGGGGTACCATACAGGATGCTATGGATCGAATCTGAGTCTGACTCGGATTGGCTCCATGTAAGGCAAACACCCTAACACTGTGCTGTCATTTCGGCCCCCTGTTAGTTTTTTTAATCATGAAGGGGTACTTTATGATCTTGTCAAATGCTTTCTCAGTCTTAAGAAAACATTTGCTGTTACCTGGTTTAATCTGGAGAGTATAGTGAAATTAATTCTATTTGTGATCCACTTGTGTTCTTAGTACATCATTGGCTGAGAAGATAGTGAATGTCATTTCTATCCTCTTTGTTGAGGTATGTTTTGTGGTCCAGTATATGGTCTATTCTGGAGAATGTCCTGTGTGCATGAAGAATAATGTGTATTTGACTTTTAGGGGTACTAAAAGACCTATTATATATCTACCAATCTCCTCATTTTCATTTCTACCTTCAGATCTAGTACTTCTTTGCTGAGTTTTAATCTAATTGACCTATCAAGAGGTGATAGAGTGTGTCTCCAGCTATTATTGTATTGCTACAAATGTCTTCCTTAACAAATTCATTAACATTTTTAAGTAGTTTGATGATCCCTTCTGAGGTGCATATATGTTTAGAAGTGTGAATTCATTATGTTGTATATGTCCCTTGACCATTAAAAATCAACCCTCTTGGGCCCGGAGAGATAGCACAGTGGTGTTTGCCTTGCAAGCAGCCGAGCCAGGACCTAAGGTGGTTGGTTCAAATCCTGGTGTCCCATATGGTCCCCCATGCCTGTCAGGAGCTATTTCTGAGCAGACAGCCAGGAGTAACCCCTGAGCATCGCTGGGTGTGGCCCAAAAACAAACAAACAAAACAAAATTAACCCTCTTGGGCCTGCGTGGTGGTGCTAGAGGTAAGGTGCCTGCCTTGCCTGCGCTAGTCTAGGACGGACCTAGGTTTGATCCCCCGGCATCCCATATGGTCCCCCAAGCCAAGCGACACCCAAAAAACAAACAAAAAAATTAACCCTCTCTGTCATTTAAAACTTTTTTAATATTGAAGTCAGTATTCTCTGATACAAATATGACCATTCTGTCTTTTTGTATGACTTGTTTGCATAAAAGATTATCTTCTCTATCCTTTGATTGAGTTTATGTTTACCCTTACTGTTCTAATGTATTTCTTGTAGGCAGCTGAAGATTGGATTTAGTTTTCTTGGGGCTGGAGAGATAGTAATCCCTGTGTCCCATATGGTCCCCCATGCCTGCCAGGACCTATTTCTGAGCAGATAGCCAGGAGTAACCCCTGAGCACAACCGGGTGTGGCCCAAAAACCAAAAAAAAAAAAAGTTTGGATTTAGTTTTCTAATCAATTCTGACAGTGTTTATTGGGGGGGGGGGAGGCTATTTAGGCCAAACCTGGAGGTACTCAGGTTATTCCTCGTTTTGTACTCAAAAAATCACTCCTGGCAAGCTCTAAGGACCACATGGGAACTGGGTCAAACTTGGGTCAGCTGCCTTCAAGGCAAATGCCTTGCCTGCTGTGCTGTGCTATAATTTCGACCCCAGTTGTCTCTAATTTGGTGCATTTATGCTATTGACATTGCATGAGATGATTAACAAGGAATGTTGTGCCACCTTTCTCTATAAGTTTGCGTATTTATAACATTTTTCTTGTCTTAATGTTGCCTTTTCAGTTCTTTGTGCAAAACTGGTTTCAAGTCTGTGAAGTTCCTGATATGTATTTTATATGTATGTATCATTCCTTCAAATCTGAATAAAAGTCTGGCTGGGTAAAATATGCTTCATGCGGCATTCATTTTATTATGGTTCACTCATTGTTTTCAGGCCCACGGTGTTTTGTTTGAGAAATCTGCTGTAAATAATTCTTCATCATCCTCCTCCTCCACCTTCTCCTCCACCTCCTCCACCTCTTCCTCCTCCTCTTCAATCTCCTCCTCCTCTTCCTCCTCAACCTCTCCTCTACCTCCACTCCTCCTCCTTTTTTTAACTTTTTGGGCCACACCCAGTGGCACTCAGGTTAAACCTTGCTCTATGCTCAGAAACTATTCCTGGCAATTTGGTGGACTCTATTATATGCTGGGATTGAACCTGGATTGACTGCATGCAAGGCAAAACCCTGTCTGCTGGACTATCTCTTTGATCCCTCTGCTGTAAATCTTTCTTGGGGGAGGTGAATGAAGTGATGATACTTATTAACAAACAGCTATTTTCTGCTTTCTGTCAGTTACTCCACAAATAATGCTGTGGCTGAGTATTGCCTTTATAATAGTCCAAATTTACCCTGACACAAAAGGCCCTTTGCAATCTGTTCTTACACATTTTGGTGTTGTCTGTTACTTCTCTGCTTATATCAGCTCCATTGGCCTTTTCACCTTTTATTGCTTTGTAGAACCCTTCATGTAATTGTCCCGTGAAGATTTCCCACATGCTGCTGTTTGTTTTCCTTCCGTTATATGTGCTAGCATTTTAGCTGTCCCTTTATAGTACAGCTTTAGTTTAAGGCATAGTAAAAGACGTTGTCTTTTATTCTATTATTGCATGTAATTATTTTATTCTATTATTGCATGTAATTATTTTATTTTATTATTGCATGTAATGATTTGTTTCTATATCTTCCTTCCTCTAGATATACATATAGTAGTGCTATGCATCTCTTAATTCTCTGTTTTGTTTTTATTTTACAGAGCTGGGGAACAAATATAGGGCCTCAAAAATGCAAGGCAGGTGAACTACCACTTAGCTCTATCACTGGCCTTTATTCTTTATGTTCTTAGCATATGAAGTCTAACTTGTCTAGCCATCAGATTTAATTTAGCTTACAACTAAAATACTGACTTGAAAAATACTAAAAAGAAGCCTTTTACTTTAATAACCTTAAATATAAAACTTTAATATGTTTTTTTTTTGTGGTTTTTGGGTCACACCCGGCAGTGCTCAGGGGTTATTCCTGGCTCCAGGCTCAGAAATTGCTCCTGGCAGGCACGGGGGACCATATGGGACACCAGGATTCGAACCGATGACCTCCTGTATGAAAGGCAAACGCCTTACCTCCATGCTATCTCTCCGGCCCCTAATATGTTTATTTAAAGATTGATTTTAATAGTTTGAGAAGCCACTCAGGAAGATTATTATGGAAAAAATTGGTAATTTGATATAGGTTATTGATGAGGCAGATAGAACTACTGCTGCTTCTCCAAAGAACAATCTTATTAATCTGGCAATAATAGCAGTCACAGGATCTACAGAGAATTCAAGCCAAGATGGCCCTTAACCTATAAGTGATATTATGCAAGGCAAAGTACAAAAAATAGAAGAAATCAATGAGTCTTCAGATCTCAAATGAGTTGAAATCTCTTCTTTTTAAAGTCATGTAAGAATGTTAATTATATTAGAAAATTTAAGTTCCTGATGAAACTTTTATTTAATGTTTGAAATCTTAAACACCCTGATTTACAAAGTTGTTCATACTACAGTTGTTTCAAGTATTTGGTGTTCCAACACCAATCCCATGCTAATGGCACTGGCACTTCCCCAATCACATGAAGTGCCCATCCCCAGGTTCTCATCTGTCAGGCACTCAGAGCACCTCTATAGCTTTGAGGCTCACTCAGATTCTTTGGTGTGACTCGTTGAGGGTCCCTGGCTCCATCTTGCTGTCTCTGTAGGATGAAGATTAAGAAGTAGTTAGGTGGACAGCTCAGGAAGTACATAGAGAAGGGTATACTGTGGAGCAAATGTAGGAATTAATGAAGCTAGGGGCAGGGTAGGGGACTGGAATCCTGACCCTTCGTAAGCAGAGAGGACTCAGTTATACTAGAGCAGAAAGTTTCTTGCTTGTTTTTTTTTTTTTTTTTTTTTTTTTTTTGTGGTTTTTGGGTCACACCCGGCAGTGCTCAGGGGTTATTCCTGGCTCCAGGCTCAGAAGTTGCTCCTGGCAGGCACGGGAGGACCATATATGGGACGCCGGGATTCGAACCGATGACCTCCTGCATGAGAGGCAAACGCCTTACCTCCATGCTATCTCTCCGGCCCCTCTTGCTTGTTTTTTAATCATGGTACTCAGAGCTTCTTCCTGGGTTCACATCTGGTTCTGCTCAGTGGACTCTGGAGTGCCAGGCATTTTTCCAGGACTAATCAAGTCTGGTTTTGTATCACTCTCTGCCATGCTTATGAATTATTACTAGCTCCATATTCAGGAACCACACCTGGCATTATTCAAGGATCAGAGGAGGTACCCAGGGAATGAATTAAGGTCCTCTGTATGTACTTCAAGCATCTGGTTTGTGACACTATGTCTCAAAGCCTGCACATAATCACTTTTGCCTTCTGTCATTTATGGTATA
Source organism: Suncus etruscus (assembly GCF_024139225.1). Taxonomy (NCBI): domain Eukaryota; kingdom Metazoa; phylum Chordata; class Mammalia; order Eulipotyphla; family Soricidae; genus Suncus; species Suncus etruscus. The sequence goes on from NC_064851.1 coordinate 52,115,689, forward strand.
ATTTAAATGAAATACTGGGGTACTGGATCACTGTAAATACAGCACAACACCAAGTGATGCCTTTTATTTCTTTTTTTTTTTTTTTTTTTTTTTTTTTGCTTTTTGGTTTTTAGTTCACATCAGGTGATAGTCGGGCGTTATTTCTGGTATCTTTGCTCAGAAATATCTCCTGGCATGGGGACCATATGGGATGCTGGGATTTGAACCACTGTCTATACTAGATTGGCTGCATGCAACGCAAATGCCCTACTGCTGTGATTTTTCTCTGGCCCCTGATGCCTTTTTCTTTTCTTTTTTCTTATAACTCTGATAAATGTGCAAGTGGGGAATGCTTCCTATGTGGGAAGCATTTTCTGCTCAGTCTCTCCTGAGGTCTAGTTTCAAGACTAGGTATCATATGCTATCCTAACTCATTCCTGGAACATTTGAGGGGCTGTGTCTTGTGAGGGAACATTTCCCTTTCTTCAGACTGTCTGGTATCTAATGTTGGGGGGAGTTTTTGCTCCTTGAGATTTTTGGTGTATAGTTTTGGTATATTTCTGTCCAGAAGGTTCCTGGTGTTTTGGAGATTTTTGTCCTCTGGGAAGACTGGGCACTAGTGTGTGGAACATTTTACTCCCCAAGTGTCTAATGTTTGTGTCTATTTCTGCCCTCATCCAGATCCTTGGTATCTCACCTTTAGAACATCTATCCCCCTCCTGTTGCCATGTCTTAAAATAGGGAATATTTCTGTAAACCATGCCTTTTGTACTTGGGATGAGACATTTCTGACTGCCATTATGCGTCCTTATGGGGCAAATTTTTCTTTTGACTCAAGTGGAAAAGGACAAATTTCCAGGATCATATATATAGTCATGGTGCAAGAACATCCCTCATGCTTGACTGTGCCATAAGCATTCATCTTTTCTTCTTTACTTTCCTTCTTGTTTAGTGAAAGATTCATCTACTCCCTTGATGCATAGTGTGGCAGTAGTTCATGACTCCTGAATTACTTGAGGGTCATTTTTGAGCTCTGATCACTCACATGGGTCTATTTTTCCCAGTGTAATTTAAAATTATAAATTTAGTTTTATGAATTTTGGTCAATATTAATTTTTTTACTCACTCATATAAAGTATGGAGAAGTATCTGTTTTTATGACTTGTGTATCTGAAATGAGGGTTATCTGCTCTTGGGTTTTGTGTGTTTACTATTGCAGGCTATAGTGTAAGACCTGTTCTTCTCTGATATTTTCCCTATAGAGTAGTAACTGCTCCTCTTTCAAGGTGAATGGTAAGAGGAAAGTTGAAAGGAAGTGATGGGTACGAGTAGAAGTGGAGAAGTTTGAGGCAAGTTAATGGTTACATTCATGGTTACATTGATCAGTTCTTTCCATCAGCCTATTAAAAAAGAATGGAATACTTGATAAAAATTTTCTAGTCTGATTCTTTTGTATTTTTCTAAGAATACCACTTAAAGGGGCTGGATAGTACAGGGGCAAGTTGCTTGCTTTTCACATGCTGGTCCTGTTTTGATCTCTGGCACCTGATATGGTTCTCTCTCCTCCCTCCAGCTCCTCCAAAAGGGATCCCTGACCTAAATCCAGTTGTAATCCCTGAGCACAGGCAAATATGTTCCAAAAAGCAAAATGAAAAAATAAAATGCAGTGGTAAATTAAGAAATAGCTTGGCTGTAGAGCAATTGCATGTATATGACCCAAGGCTTCATAGAGAGGGCAACAATTCTGGGATAAGTGAACATAGGGAAACAATCAAAAAGTTTTTGTAGAGTGGCAGGCAGGAGAGGGGGGGGTAATGGTGCAACACAGATGGACATGAGACTAAATAAATGTGGCTAACACACACCTATGCACAGACATACATTATAGATTGACCAATAAATGACAGCTGTAAAACTGACCCAATTAGGAACAGGTCAAAGCACTTCTAACGTATAAAGCTGGCAGGTAAGTGGACAGATTTTCTAATTCTTAGGGATCACTGCTGGTGAGGGTAGACTTGGCTGTAAAAGCATAATAGTGTAGATAGTGCATATAATAATCTCAAAACAGGGCCTGAGTGATGATGCAGCAGTAGGGCGTTTGCCTTGCACGCAGCTGACCCAGGATAAACCACGGTGCTCCATATGGTCCCTCAAATCAGGGGTGATTTAAGAGCGCATATCCCAGTGTAACCCCTGAGCATCACTGGGTGTGGCTCAAATACCAAATTAAAAAAAATAGTCTCAAAACAATCTGCTTTTCAAAATCTGGTCTTCAGCATGACTAAAGCTTTTTTTTTTTTCAGTATTTGTTAAATAAGCTTATATAGAGCACTGCAACAAGTGTCTAGATCATAGAGCATCGTATTATGTGTCTACTCTAGAGCATCCTTTCCTGTAGAATTCTGTAAACAAAAACATTAGGACATGATTGAAGACATATTTAAATTGAAAGTAGGTTGCCAAAACGTTCTCATAATGAACTCCTTAATAAGAGTCTATAGTTGCTAGATAGCTTCTCCAAAGATATCTGTGGACAAAACAGAACATTTCTTTAGGAATAATCAATTTGAAAATGATTTGTCAAGACATAAACAACTTGTTGAGACATTTTCATAATGAGCACTGTAGTAAAAGTTTATAGAGTATAGAGCACTATAATGTATATCTAGAACAGGGGTCTCAAACTCGCGGCCCGCAGGCCGTTTGCGACACTCCGTACAACATTTTGTGGCCTACGGCTGGCCTTCAAATATCGAAGTATTCGAGATTGTTCGCTTACCGAATAATCACAATAAAAATCGCATTAGTAAGAAAAAAATCGCATTAAACATTCGCATACCCTTAGCAGTTCCGTTCAGGGTATGCAAATGTTGAATGCAATTTTTTTTTTTTTTGGGTTTTTGGGCCACACCCGGAGATGCTCAGGGGTTACTCCTGGCTGTCTACTCAGAAATAGCTCCTGGCAGGCACGGGGGACCATATGGGACACCGGAATTCGACCCAACCACCTTTGGTTCTGGATCGGCTGCTTGCAAGGCAAACACCGCTGTGCTATCTCTCCGGGCCCACTAATGCGATTTTTTATTGCGAATATTCGGTGAGCGAAATTCCTTATGCGGCCCTGCCTCACCCTGACTTTGCCTCCTGCGGCCCCCAGGTAAACTGAGTTTGAGACCTCTGATAGGGTGTCCAACTTTTTTCTTCATGGACTTCTGTGAACAAAAACATTAGAAAGTTATACCAAAAATATAGGTTTAAAATTAAGTTATTAAAAAATTCTTTTAGGAGCTGGAACTGTTGTGCTGGAGGTAAGGCGTGTGCTTTGCAAGTGCTAGCCTAGATCAGACTGCGTTCAATCCCCCAGCGTCCCACATGGTCTCCTAAGCCAGGAGCGATTTATGAGTGCATAACCCCTGAGTGTTACTAGCTAGCTGCCTTTCTTTTATGCAGCTGTGTCTAGTATTATATGTCCCATTGAAGTATAAAAGATATAGCTGCTGAAAAAAAATTAAGCTGCTGAAGATTTCACAGAAGAGGTGAGCATATCTGAACCTTGTGGTCATTGAACTTAAGCTGTCTTAAGCTTAAATCTTAAGCTTAAACTGTCATTGTCTTGCTGTTTTTTGTTTTTTTTTTTTACAATAGGCCATATAGTAGTAACCTTTGTCTATAGCACCTTAATGATATGAAATAGAGAATAAGTTGTATTTTTCAGCATTGTTTTTAGAATCAACAACATACTGTGACAAGTCAAGGTTTCCTAAGTCCACATAGGTTTATAATTTTTGCTTCTATTTATCCTCGGAAAAGCGTTTCAGATATATTCAAAGCAAAACTGGTAGTTAAAAATTTTCTATCATTTTTAGAGAATCGTGCTGTGCTTTGCTGTGACTGTGATAAGGCCTATTATGTCTGTCAGTTATTCTTTGGAAAATAACTCGAGGCAGTCCTGTGGTGTAATTTACTTGTGGATGCCAATGGCAAGGAGAGAAGCATGAAAGTCTCAACTGTTGGGTACTTTCTGTGACGGGTGAGGCCGAGGACTGTGGATTTGAGCTGGCCTTGAGCGAGTGAAACATTCATAGATTCGTTGAGCTGCTCGAGTTTCCGCCAAGCATGCTCCACAGCTTTTAGCCATCGAAGTGAGCGTTATTTTTCTCTGTAGAAGTTTTTTTCTCTCTATCAGCTTTCTTGGCTGTAGCCCCACCGACTAATGGCGCATTGAGTAGCCTCTCGTGTGAACTGTCGTGGTTAAGGGGAAATTAGCGCTGGGGCGTGACTAGGCAGCGTTCTGGGCTCTAGACGTGCAGGAAGCCTTTCTCTTTCCTTCCCTCCGTTGGGGCCAAGTCTCGAGGCCTAAGGTTACTGAGAGTGCGCATGCGCGCAGTGGGCGGGGCTTCCCCAACTTCCAAGGGGCCAAGGCACTAGGCTTAAGGTTACTGGGAGTGCGCATGCGCGCAGTGGGCGGGGCTTCCCTCTCCAACTTCCGAGGGCGCAGAGTGTCGGTCCTGGTGGCGACTCTTTGCGGCTGGTAGTGTGGACTAGGTGCTGGTAGACGGTGGCGTACAGAGGTGGGTGACTGGCCTCTGTTGGAGAAGGTGGCGTGGTGCTGGGTGGAAACGAGATGGTCCTGCCGGAGGAGGTGTAGCAGGAGCACGTGGAAATCGACCTTGCACCTTCCTCTTGCTGGACCCCGTGAAATGGGCCCCAAGGCCCGGGTGGGGGCAGGAGGAAGGGCGGTGGGTGGGGTGGGGTGGGGTAGCATGCAAATGCAGCCTTGCCTGCCTGGCTCTTGGCGTGATGTGAGTTGATGCTCCCCAGAGCCCTTCGGGAGGGTTCTGGGTTCTCTTCTCAGAAGATGGTGGTGGATGGAGATGGTGGAGGCATGAGTGGAGGCCTAGCACGCCTCGGAGTCGGTATGGCCTTGGGTGGAGGGGGGGCCCCAACTGAGGCGTTGTTTAGGACTTCTGGCTCTGCGTACAAGTATTACTGGTGGACCTTGTGGGATGCTGAGGATTGAACCCGTGTCAGCAGCATGCAAGGCAAGCGCTCTGTCCACTCTTCTGCTTCTCCGTTCCCTCTGCCTGAAGATAGAGAAGATGTTTATATTTCTTTCTTTGGGGGAGGGTTGGGTCACACCTGGCAGTGCTCAGGGGTTACTACCTGACTCTACGCTCAGAAATTGCTCCTGGCAGGCTCAGGGGACCATATGGGATGCTGGGATTCTAACCACCGACCTTCTGCATGCAAGGCAAACACCTTACCTCCATGCTATCTCTGCGGCCCGAAGACGTTTATAATTAAACAACATCTGTTCTTTAGTTTGTGAAAGGGGAACTTGGAACTGATGAAGTGTCCTTCTTCAGTTTACCTTGCATTAGTGTTAATGCTGAATCCTTGGCCCTGGAAACACTTGGATGGGGCTGTTTTGTAAAAGCGCCTGTGTCATCGCTGTCTCTCACCCAGCAGTTGTCCTTCCAGTATTTGCTATCTAATTTTTAGTATGTTCCTCACCCCCAACGGCTTTCTGACTACCGTGTTTGAGCTGATCTTCACTTCTGCTTAGTCCTTGAACCTAACTTACCTTGCCTTTCCTGTCCCCTCTTCTGCATTTTCACCTTTCATCACAGAACTATAGTTTCTGTTTCTGAACATGACTTGGCTACACAGGGGCATGCTTAGTAGTAGTAGTCGTCGTTGTCGTCATAGTAGTAGTAGTAGTAGTAGTAGTAGTAGTAGTAGTAGTAGTAGTAGTAGTAGTAGTGGTGGTGGTGCAGCCTTTCAGCAGGCATCTTAAGTTCACTTTTCAAGGGTAATAGGGTCGAAGAGCTGTGCAAATTTTGGCAGGCAAGAATTCTACCACTAAACCACCCATGCTTGTTTTGGAAACAAAATTCTTTGTTTTCCTTTTTCTCTGGTTTTGGAAATAAAACAGAATGGAGAGCTTCTGTAAAACATAAATAAATAAATAAATAAATAAATTTATAACTAAACAAATAAATTCCAAGCTCTGAATTTCTGAATTTACTGCTCATAAAAAGACAAATTTGTTGGTGATTGTTGGGGAGATTACTTTTTGGCAAAGGGCCACATCCTTTGAGGCTCAGGGGTTTACTCTGCATTCAGGAATCACTGAGTGCTAGGTACCATATAGAATGTCAGGATTAAATCCTGGTCGGCCACATGCAAGGCTAGCACCCTAGCTGCTGTACTATCTGTCCAGCCCCAATAATATAATGTATTAAGTTAGTTTCTCAACATAAGTTGGTTCTTTAAAAAAATAGATAATCTGGGACCAGAAAGATAGCATGGAGGTAGTGAGTTTGCCTTGCATGCAGAAGGATGGTGGTTTGAATCCCAGCATCCCATATGGTCCCCCAAGCCTGCAAGGAGCAATTTCTGAGCGTAGAGCCAGGAGTAACCCCTGAGCGCTGCCGGTGTGACCCAAAAACCAAAATATATATATAATCTTTAACAATATTTCTCCTTATTTTGTTTTTTGTTCTTTTTGGGAAGCACCACACCTTGCAACGCTGTGATGGGTACTCTGAGTGGGCTGTCGGCCCCTAATAGTGGAAGATGGTGTCCTGCTGAACTAGAATCACAGCTTGAGACTCTACACCCAGAGCACTTACCCCAACCCTTAATGCTCTCTTGAGCTTGTTTGTTTTCAGTATTTACTCCAGGCTCTGCACTTTAGGGATTAATTCCAGTGTTTCTCAGGGGACCATATGGGACGACAAAGATAAAATCCTGGTCAGACATATGCAAGTCAAGCACCTTACCTGCTATGTAATATCTCCCGCTCCATTCATTCTGATATTAGTGAAATAAATTAAACTTGGCTGAGATCACTCTTAAAAATCCCATAATGAGGGCCGAAGAGATAGCACAATGGCGTTTGCCTTGCAAGCAGCCGATCCAGAACCAAAGGTGGTTGGTTCGAATCCCGGTGTCCCATATGGTCCCCCATGCCTGCCAGGAGCTATTTCTGAGCAGACAGCCAGGAATAACCCCTGAGCACCGCAGGGTGTGGCCCAAAAAAACCAAAACAAACAAACAAAAAATCCCTTAATGGGTGATTTAAGCTATTGCAAGACTGATCAGAGCAGTTGATTTATTTTTGGTTTTGGCTGTTTTGGCCACACCCACCAATGCTCAAAACTTACTTTTAGACTGCCCTCAGGGATCACTCCTGGTTTGCTCAAGAGGCCCAGTATCTGTTAAGTACAGATGCTTACTATTTTTCTGACCCCTGTTTGTATTTTGTTTATGAGGAGTGATGTTGCAAGCCACACTTAGTGGTGTGTGGGGGTTATCCCCTGTTCTGCTGGGGCCACTTATGACTGTGCTCCAGGGACCATCTGGTGTTCATTATCTGATCTGGTTTCTATAACCCTCTATTATCTTTCCTGACTCTAGGAATTTAAATTATTTTGACCACACCTGGCAGTGCTCCTTGTTTACTTCTGGCTCTTAGCTCAGGGATCACTCCTGGTGGGCCTCTAAGTCATATTATCTAGGTATAGGTCCTGCACTGTACTATACCAACCCCCTGGCTAGACTTTAACAATCTTTTTAAATAGGAGTCACACCCATCAGTGTACATTGAACCTGGGGCCATTCCTGGTGCTCTTGTCCTAGTTCAGTACTCTTATATGTTTTGAGAAGGATTTGGGAGGGGCATGTGTCCTGCTAGAGATTGAACCTTATACTGACTGCAGGGTTATCTCTGGTCCCCAGTTAACAAGTCTTCAAGGTTTAGTTGATTTTGTAGAATGTGACCCTATTTCGGTTTTTTTTTTAAACGGTTCATTGTGTGGATATTCATCTTTGCATTTATTTGTATACCTATTAATGGACTTAAGTTTTTTCTCTCCCTTGAAGCTTGTGATAAGTCTGGTGTGGAAGGAAGGCCTTTGTTTACTCTTTAGCATAAAAAACTTCTCAACTTGGGGGCTGGTGTAATAGCACAGCAGGTAGGGTGCTTGCCTTGCACACAGCGTACTAGAGTTTGATCCCCCATATTTCATATGGTTCCCCACCACTCCACCCCTCTGCTACTGGGTGTGGTCCAAAAAAAAAACCATTAGAAAAAAATGCTTAACCTTATTGTCTTTGTTAATGTTTTTTGTCTTTGCTGGTGCTTTGAGGGTTATTTCTGTCCTGGTGCTGGGGTGGGGGTTTCACTGTTTGCCTGTGCTAAGAGGGACTTTGTGCTGATTCTGAGCTCCTACTGATGGGTCTTGGGGGACCATATGGGGTGCTTGGAATTAAATCTAGGCCGGCCATATGCAAGGTAAGCACCCAGCCCCCAGATGGTATATGAAAAAAAGTCTGATGACTTGTACACATTGAAATAAGGGTCAAAATAATGAAGATCTGTCACTTTTTCGTCTTACATTGCGAACTTGAATGGCATTTTCATTATTGCATCTTTGTTTGTGTGTTTTGTTTTGCTTTTGGGGATCATACCCGGTGGTAGCCACGCTCAGGGATTAGTCCTGGTTCTGTGCTCAGAAATGACACTTGGCAGGCTAGGGACATTATAGAATGGTGGGGATTAAACTCAGGTCATCCATGTGCAAGGCAAAAATGCCTACCTGCAGTGGTATCGCTGTGGCTCATTATTATTGCATATTTTGGCTGTTGTGGAATACCTGTGTGGAAGTTTTCCTTGGAATCCCTATTTTCAATTCGTTGTTAAATACTTGTAAGAGTAAAATTGGTCATGCCAATTTATTTTGACCAAAGTGGATTACATATCTTTCACAGTAATACATATAGGTACATATTGACATTGAATCAAGGGAATTCCCACTACCAAAGTTGACCTCCCTTTACCCACATTCACAGCATGCATCCCTTATTTCCTTCCCACATCCCCCACCCCCGGCTGCTAGTATAAGTGGTCCCCTCTGTGTCTAGCTTGTTGTAGCTTGGGTATTGATCTGTCATCATTGGATTGAGTTTAATGTTTAAGTCCGATCATTTTTATTACCACTTAGTGATCATACAACTGTGTGGTCTTGGTACCCTCCATTGTTTCCCCCTCAATTTGAGAGGCGGAACAAGATGGTTCAAGTTATGTGGTTCTGTTTGAAGAAAAGAAAAAATAAAATGGGGGTAAAAATAAAACAAGCAAAAAATGGGCCAAGTCCTTCTAGAGGCTATAAATATTAAATTGAGAGAAGAAAGGTAAAAAGGAAGAGAAACGCATCAACAGTACAAAAGGAAAAAATCTAATCAAACAAAAAATCCAAAATGCACCACAGCAATAAATGCAACCACCACACAATAACCACGGTCCTGAAATAAAAACAAAACAAAGCACAAAAAATGAAAACAACAGCAACAACAATAACAACCCCCCCAAATTATTTTGTGCTGCTTTTCTTTTCTTTTTTTTTTCTGCATAGGCACAGTAAATATTGGGGAAGTTAGAAAGGGAATTTCCTTGGTCTAATAGATACAAGATTTTTTCACCCTTAAAGTATATTGTCATGGGAATAACTATAGACTCCGTACATGTTCATTTACTCTCCCCTAGGTACTTTTGTGGTGTATGGAAAACTTCTGTTCCATCATGGAAGATAAAATCCGACATCTGAGGCTGGAGAGATTGCATGGAGGTAAGGCATTTGCCTTTCATGCAGAAGGATGGTGGTTCGAATCCTGGCATCCCATATGGTCCCCTTCCAGGGGCAATTTCTGAGTATAGAGCCAGGAGTAACCCTTGAGCACTGCCGGGTGTGGCCCCCAAAACAAACAAACAAAAAATCTGAGGTCTTTATCTAGAGATTTTGGTACCTGCACAGGTCAAAGAATGGAGCCTATAATGAAGTCTTTCTTTCTTTTTTTTAAAGGACTTTTTTGTATTTTATTTTATTTTTTATCACAATTGTTTTAATCTGATCAAAATTTTATTTTTTTCTCTTGATTTTTTTTAATATAAAAAAAACCCTTCACTAGTGCAATATTCCCATCACCAATATCCCAATTGTCCCTCCTCCCCACCCCACACCGGCCTGTACTCTAGACAGACTTTTTACTTCTCTCATTCAGTCACATTTTGTTATGATAGTTCTCAGTGTAATTATTTCTGTGACTGCACCCAACAATCTCTGTGGTGAGTTTCATGTTGGGAGCTGGACCCTCCAGTCCTTCTCTATTTTATCTCTGAGAATCATTACACAAATGTTTTTTATTTTTCTCAAAACCCATATGAGACCATTCTGTGTTTATCTCTCTCCCTCTGACTTATTTCACTCAGCATAATAGATTCCATATATATCCATGTATAGGAAAATTTCATGACTTCATCTCTTCTGATGGCTACATAATATTCCATTGTATATATGTACCACGGTTTGTTTAGCCATTCATCTATTGAGGGACATCCAGGCTGTTTCCAGAGTCTGGCTATTGTAAACAACACTACAATGAATATAGCAGTGAATAAGAGTTCCTTTCTCTTCACATTCCCACTAGCACTGCTTATTCTATTTCTTTGTGACATGCGCCAATCTCTGTGGCAGGAGATGGTACCTCGTACTTGTTTTGATTTGCATCTCCCTGATGATTAGTGATGTGGAGCATTTTTTCATGTGCCTATCATTATTGGTGTATAAAAAGACCATTGATATCTGTGTATTAATTTTATAGCCTGCTACGTTGCTATATGCATCTATTGTTTCTAAAAGCTTTTTGATAGAGTCTTTAGGGTTTTCTAAGTATAGTATTATGTCATCATCACATGTCAATTGAGAGCTTGACTTCTTCCTTTCCTATCTGGATTCACTTGATATCTTTTTCTTGCCTAATCGCTATAGCAAGTACTTCCAGTACTAATTTGAATAGGAGTGGTGAGAGGGGGCAACCTTGTCTTGTTGTACCAGAGTTTAGAGGGAAGGCTTTCAGTTTTTCTCCATTGAGGATAGTATTTGCCATTGGTTTGTGGTAGATGGCCTTGACTAGATTGAGAAAAGTTCCTTTCATTCCCATCTTGCTGAGAGTTTTTATCAAGAATCGGTGTTGGACCTTATCAAATGCTTTCTCTGCATCAATTGATATGATCATGTGATTTTTATTTTTCTTCTTGTTGATGTTGTGTATTATGTTGATGGATTTATGAATGTTAAACATTCCTTACATTCCTGGGATGAAACCTACTTGATCATAGTGAATGATCTTGATAAGGCATTGAATTCTATTTGCCAGAATTTTATTGAGGATATTTGCATCTGTATTCATCAAGGATATTGGTCTGTAATTTTCTTTTTTGGCTGTGTCTCTGTCTAGTTTGGTATCAAGGTGATATTGGCTTCATAGAAGCTGTCTGGAAATGTTCCCGTTTTTTCAATTTCATGAAAGAGCCTGGCCAGGATTGGTAGTAGTTCCTCTTGAAAGGTTTGAAAGAATTCATTAGTGAATCTATCTGGGCCTGGGCTTTTCTTTTTTGGGAGACATTTCATTATTGTTTTATTTTCCTCAATAGTGATGGGGGTGTTTAGATATGTTCCATCCTCCTTGTTCAACCGTGAAAGTGTATAAGAGTTCAAAAATTTATTTCTTCCAGGTTCTCATGTTTCATAGCATAAAGTTTCTCGAAGTAATCTCTGATTACCCTTTGAATCTCTGCAATATCTGTAGTGATCTCTCCCTTTTCATTTCCAGTATGGTTTATCAAGTTTCTCTCTCTTTCTTTGTGTGTTTTGCCAATGGTCTATCAATCTTGTTTATTTTTTTAAAGAACCAACTTCTACTTTCATTGATCTTTCGGATTGTTTTTTTGGGTTTCCACTTTATTGATTTCTGCTCTAAGCTTTGTTATTTCCTTCTGTCTCCCTATTTTTGGTTCCTTTTGTTGATCATTTTCTAATTTTATGAGCTGTGTCATTAGGCTATGCCCCTTCTTCCTTCCTGATGTGTGCTTGCAAAGCTATAAATTTTCCTCTCAGTACTGCTTTTGCTGTGTCCCATAGATTCTGATAATTTGTATCTTCATTGTCCTTTGTTTCCAGGAAAGCTTTAATTTCCTCTTTGATTTTATCTTGGACCCACTGGTTGTTCAGTAGCAAGCTATTTAGTTTCCAGTTGTTAAAGTTTTTTTCTGTGTGCCTTTGTAGTTCACATCTAATTTCAGAGCTTTATGGTCAGCAAAGGTAGTCCTCTTAATTTTATGGAGATATGTTTTATGTACCAGCATGTGGTCTATCCTGAAGAATGAGCCATATGCACTGGAGAAGAATGTGTATCCAGGTTTCTGACGATGGAGTGTCCTATATATATCTACTAGGCCTCTTTCTTCCATTTCTCTTCTCAGGTCTAATATATTTTTGTTGGGTTTCAGTCTGGTTGACCTATCAACTGTTGATAGGGCCATATTGAGGTCTTCCACAATTACTGTGTTATGATGAAGTCTTTCTTTATAGTTCAAGAATTTCTTTTATTTTAATATAGATGGCCATATATGTAGGTTTATTTCTTTGCTCTCTGTTTTATTTGTTTTATTTCCACAAGTCCCTGGATCTGTTTTTGTTACAGTACTGTATATATTTTAAATGAAAGCTTTCATATCACAGTACTTTTTATTTTGCAAGAAAGAAAATTATACAACTTAAACATACAATCCAAAAATCAAGCAGTTCATCAAAATAGTTGTATTTATCAAAACAGCCTACTGCATACAGAAACTGCTAGCATTAATAAAAAAAATAAAATAAAAAGAAATTGCTAGCATTAAAACAGCTTTATCAACTCAGTATGTAGTAGCACACATTTGAAATTGTTTATACCATATGAGGAAATTACATTTTAGGAACTCAGTTTTTTCAACACTCCAGAAGACATATATCCATGATGGCGAACCTATGGTATGCATGGCCTTGCAGCTGCCACGAGGGAAAGTCTGCATTAAGATATGCAGCATGTGGGCCCAGAGAGATAGCACAGTGGTGTTTGCCTTGCAAGCAGCTGATCCAGGACCTAAGCTGGTTGGTTCGAATCCTGGTGTCCCATATGGTCCCCCATGCCTGCCAGGAGCTATTTCTGAGCAGACAGCCAGGAGCACCGCTGGGTGTGACCCAAAAACCAAAAAAAAAAAAAAAAAAAAAAAGATATGCAGCATGTACCACATAGTTTTTAGATACTAAAATCTTGTTATTAAGGTTTAATTGACGTGCTGGCACTTTTGAGGAAATAATTTGGTTTTGTGCGGCCGTTTGGGCACTTGGACTCAAACAGGTTAGCCGTCACTGACATATGTAGTATGGATGACAGGAAATAGCTCGTGTAAAGTTTATTTCACATACACAACCTTGGAAGTGACAATAAAGTAGCATCTTGGTCATTTATGAGGAAATAGAAAAACGAGCTTAGATAGCAAATCTTTTTTTATGTTTTAAAATATTTTATTGAGATATAGTTCAAATGCCATGTTATCCAACCATTTTAGATATCTGATTCAACAATTTTTATAATATTCTGATGGTTATGCAACCATAACTAAATTCTTAATATTGGAATATTTTATCAGTCCATAGATAGAAAATTCATGCCCTTTAGCAGTCACTCTCAAACTCAGGTTCCTCCCAAGACTTAGGGAACTAATAATGTATGTTTGACTCTTCTAGACAGTTCATATATAATTTCTTTTCCATCTCTGTTGTTTTAGTCAGTCTACTGTAGTTGGTGGTCTTGGTTTTTGCACTGATCCTAGGATGAAGCCTAGGATAGAGTCTTTCATTATGTTTCCAGAAGACCTGTTCAGTTGCAGTTGTCTCAGTCAGACCTCTGGACACTACTTTCCAATACATGTTGACAATTACAGTGTTTGGAGTTTCTATCCTGTTAAACCATTGTATTTGTTCATGCAGTACTACATATATATATAGTGTATATTCTAGACATTCAGAATAGTGCAATCATTCTGTGTTTATCTTTCGTCTTCTGGCTTCATTTAACATAATATTTTGTAGATTCATCCAGGTTGGTGCAAAGTCTATGATGGTATCATTTCTAGCTGCTATGTAGTGTTCATTGTGTATAAATACCACATCTTATTGATCCAATTGTCTGTTGTTGGACATTGAGGTTGGCTCCAAATCTTGACAATTGTACTGGGTGCTGCGATAAATAGTGGGGTACACACATACTTTGTGATGGATGTCCTTCTGATTTGGGGATATATACCCAGGAGAGCAATTGCTGGGTCATACGGCAGCTCAATTCTGAGTTTACTGAGCACTCTTCAAACTGTTTTTCATAGGGATTGGACAAGGCAGCATTCCCACCAGCATTAGATGAGAGTTTCTTTCTTACTGCATCCCTGCCAACAGAGATTGGTCCTGTTATTTATTTTTTTTTTGGGTCACACCCGGCAGTGCTCAGGGGTTATTCCTGGCTCTAGGCTCAGAAATTGCTCCTGGCAGGCACGGGGGACCATATGGGACGCTGGGATTCGAACCGATGACCTCCTGCATGAAAGGCAAACGCCTTACCTCCATGCTATCTCTCCAGCCCCTGGTCCTGTTATTTTTGATGTGAGCCATATTCACTGGTGTAAGGTGGTACCACATTGTTGTCTTGATTTGTATTTCCCTAATGATGAGTGAAGGTGAGCATGTTTTGTTTTTGTTTTTTTTTGTTTTGTTTTGTTTTTTGTTTTTTGGGTTTTTTTGGGTTTTTTGGGTCACACCCAGCCACGCTCAAGGCTTACTCTTGGCTCTATGCTCAGAAATCACTCCTGGCAGGCTCGGCAGACTATATGGGATGTCGGGATTCGAATCGCCATCCATCTGCATGCTAGGCAAATGCTCTACCTCCATGCTATCACTTCGGCACCCTACATGAGCATGTTTTAATGTGTCTGTTGGCCATCTTTTGGTCTTCCTCAGAGAAATGTCTATTCATTTCTGCTCCCCATTTTTCTATGGCTTTATTAGGTTTTTTTGGGACTCAGCTTTCTGAGTGCTTTGTATATTCTATATATTAGTCCTTTATCTTATGTGTTGAGTGCAAAATTATTTTCTCTTTCTGTTAACTGTCTTCTAGTATTAAGTAGGGTCTTTATTTTATCATAATTAATTACATTGTTTTAGCATTTCCTTCCCTGACTACCTTTATTTGATCATATTTCAAGATTTGGTGAAAGTGAAAAATTTAAAAAGTAAGCTGGAGAAGATATAACCCTGGTCTGATTCCAGCACTACGTATTTTCTAGCAAGCCCTGGTGAGCAATGCTAGTGTCCAAGTCTGCACATCCCCTACAAAATAAATAAAGAAAAAAATTAAAAATAGTCTTTTCTTCATTGACAGATTTAGGATTCAGTCATTGGAATTATTTGCATGCCTTTTATACATAAAAATATTTTTTGGTAAACAAACACGTTTTCTAACTCTATGAGGGACCAGCAAAATATTTAGTACAATTATTGACAAATTTGAAAGAAGACATCAATAGCAACACAATAGTAGTGGGGACCTCAACACTGCCTGTCACACTTTGTTAGGTCAACCAGGCTTAAACCCAACAAAAATATACAAGCTCTGAAAATAGAAATGGAAGAAAGTGGACAAATATATATATTTGAATGACACTCCATTCTCAGAAAACTGGATACACATTCTTCTCCAATGGCTCATTTTGCAGGATAAAGTACATGCTGGCCCATAAAACATATCTTCATAAAATCAAGAGGATAGAAATTGTACAGACTACCTTCTCAGATCACAAAGCACTGAAATTAGAATTGAACTACAAAGGGAAACAGGAAAAATTCTAACACCTGGAAATTAAACAGTGCACTACTGAACAACAAGTTGGTTAGAGATGAAATCAAAGAGTAAATCAAAAAATTCCTGGAAACAAAATGACAATGAAGACACAAATTATCAGAATTTATGGGACACAGCAAAAGCAGTACTAAGAGGAAAATTTATAGATTTGCAAACACACATCAGAAGGGGCTTACATAAATAGCTTAATGGCATAACTTATAAAATTAGAAAATGATCAACAAAAGAAACCAAAAAATAGGTAGACAAGAGGAAATAAAAAAGCTTAGACCAGAAATCAATGAAGTGAAATCTAAAAATCAATATGAAAAATTAATGAAAGCAAAAGTTGGTTCTTTAAAAAAATAAACAAGATTGATAAACAACTAGTAAAACTCACAAAGAAAAGAAGAGAGAAACTTAATAAACCAGATTAGCAATGAAAAGGGGAAGATCACTACAGATACTGCAGAGATTCAAAGGGTAATCAGAGACAATTTTGAGAAACTATGCAATGAAACATGAGAACCTGGAAGAAATGGATAAATTTTGGGCTGTTATAGTCTTCCACGAATTAAACCAGGATGACCTAGATATCTAAAAAGACCTGTCACTACTGAGGAAGTTAAAATGCTAATCAAAAGTCTTCCTGCAAACAAAAGCCTGGGCCCAGATGGATTCACTAATGCATTATTTCAAACTTTTCAAGAAGAATTGCTACCGATTCTTTACAGTTGAAGAAACTAGAACAGTCCCAAATAGTTTTTATAAAGCTAATATCACCCTGGTACCAAAACCAGACAGTGATGCTGCAAGAAAACAAATCTATAGACCAATATCCCTGATAAACACAGATGCAATGATCTTCAACAAAATCCTGTCTAATAGGAACCAAAGCCTCATCAAAAAAGGTCATAATACCACAACTAAATAAATAGGTTTCATTCCAGGAATGCAAGGATGGTTTAACATATGTGAATCAATCAATATAATAAACCATATCAACAAAAAGTAAAATATAACCCACATGATCATATTAATAGATGCAGAGAAAGCATTAATTAAGCTCCAACACCCATTCTTGATAAAAAACTCATCAAGATGGGAATGAAAGGAACTTTTCTCAGTATAGTCAATGCCATCTACAACAAGCCACAATGGCAAATACTATTTTTTTTTTTTGGTTTTTGGGCCACACCCATTTGACGCTCAGGGGTTACTCCTGGCTATGCGCTCAGAAGTCGCTCCTGGCTTGGGGGACCATATGGGACACTTGGGGATCGAACCGCGGTCCGTCCTAGGCTAGCGCAGGCAAGGCAGGCACCTTACCTCTAGCGCCACCGCCCGGCCCCGCAAATACTATTTTTAATGGAGATAAACTAAAAGTTTTTCCTCTAAAATCTGGTATAAGACAACACTGCCCTATCTCACCACTCCTATTCAACATAGTGCTGGAGGTTCTTGCCATAGCGATTAAGCAAAAAAAAAAAAAAGTATCAAGGGTATCCAGCTAGGAAAGGAAGAGGTCAAGCTCTGACTCTTTGCAGATTACATGATACCTCTTTAGTTAAGTTGACTCCAATGTATTTGAGTTTGTGTGGCACTAATGTGAATGGGATTGTTTTTAATGTCCATTTCTTCTCCATCATTATTGGTGTATAAGAAGGTCGTTGATTTTTGGAGTCAATTAAAGAGTTGAAGGACCTATACAAAGAAAACTACAAAATTCTGCTTCAAGAAATAAGAGAGGACACTAGGAAAAGAAGACACATACCATGCTCATGGATTGGGAGGATTAACATTAAAATGAGAATACAACCCAAAGCATTGTACATATTTAATGCAATACCTCTAAGGATACCCATGACATTCTTCAAACATTCCTGAATTTCATTTGGAACATAAACACCTACAAATAGCTAGAACAACCTTTGGGAAAAGGAATATGGGAGGCATCACTTTCCCCAACCTTAAATGTATTACAAAGCAATAGTCATTAAAACAGCTTGGTATTGGAATCAAGACAGACCCTCAGATCAGTGTAATAGACTTGAGTATTCAGAAAATATTCCCCAGACATACAGTCAACTAATATTTGATAAAGGGGCAAGAAACTCAAAATGGAGCAAGGAAAGCCTCTTCACAAGTGGTATTGAGATAACTGGTCAACCACTTGCATAAAAGCAAAATCAAACCTCCATCTAACACCATGCACAAAGGTCAAATCCAAATAGAATAAAGACCTTGATATTAGACCTGAAACCATAAGGTATATAGAACAACATGTAGGTAAGACATTCTATGACATTGAGACTAAAGTCATATTCAAGGAGGAAACATCACTTTCCAAACAAGTAGAAGCAGAGACAAACAGTTGGGACTGTATTAAGTGGAGAAGCTTCTGCACCTCAAAGTAAATAGTGACTAGTAACTAGAATACAATGGCCACCCACTGAGTGGGAGAATCTATTCTGCTAATACCCATAAGATAAGGGACTAATATCTAAGATATACAAAGTATATAACAAGAAAAAAGCATCTAGCCACATCAAAAAAATAGGGAGAAGAAATCACTAGCACTTCTCAAAGAATAAATACAAATGGCCAAAAGACATACGAAAAATGTTCCACATCACTAATCATCAGGGAGATGTAAATCAAAACTACAATGAGGTACCATCTCACACCACAGAGACTGGCACACATCACAAAGAACAAGAACAATAAGTGCTGGCAGGGATGTGGAGAGAAAGGAACTCTCATTCACTGCTGGTAGAAATTTCATCTAGTCCAGCCCTGATGGAAAACAGTATGGGAATTCCTCAAAAACTGGAAATTGAGCTCCCATGTGATCCTAGGAACACAAAAACACAATACAAAAATGCTTTTTTTTTTGGGGGGGGGGGGAGGGCACACCTAGTGATGCTCAGGGAATACTCCTGGTTTTACACTCAAATTGCTCCTGGCTTGAAGGGTCATATGGGACACTGGAGGATCGAACTGTAGTTTTTCTTAGGTCAGCCATATGCCATTCAGCTGCTCCACTGCTCCAGCCCCACAACATTGTTTTCTGTACACCTATATTCATTGCAGTGCTATTTACAATAGCCAGGATCTGGAAACAACTAAGATGACCTTCAACAGAAGAATGGCTAAAGAAACTGGTACATATACACAATTGAATGTTATGCAGCTGTCAGGAGAGATGAAGTCATGAAACTTTCCTATACATGTATTGGCATGGAATCTATTATGCTGAGTGAAATAGTCAATGGAGGAGAGACAGAACAAAATAGTCTCACTCATCTATGAGTTTTAAGAAAAATAAAGGACATTACTGTAATGATGCCCAGAGACAATAGAGATGAGAACCAGAAGGACCTGCTCATGGAATGAAGCTCACCACAGAGAGTAGTGAGTGTAGATAGAGAAATAACTACACTAACAGCTATCATAATGATATTAATGAGTGAGAGAAGTAGAATGTCTGTCTCGAGTACAGGCAGGGGGTGGG
The DNA here is from genome assembly GCF_024139225.1 of Suncus etruscus. Lineage (NCBI taxonomy): Eukaryota > Metazoa > Chordata > Mammalia > Eulipotyphla > Soricidae > Suncus > Suncus etruscus. The sequence continues at coordinate 52,134,962 of NC_064851.1, forward strand.
AGAGAGGGAGATGTGAGCCACTGGTGGTAGGCATGTTGCACTGGTGATGTGGGCAGTTCTTTTATGACTGAAGCCAAAGTACAAACATGTTTGTAATCATGGTACTTAAATAAACGTATTTAAAAATGTGTTCTACTTCTTTTTTTCCCTGCATATATTATTTTAATAAGCTCTGTTTCCCCTGTTGGTTCTTTTTATTTGGTTTGAAGAGACTGAAAAAGATGGATTGCAGCAAGCTATTTTTAGATGGTTTGTATTCTAAGGCATTAGCCTAAACATGAACTGCAAGAGCATTTTTGTTTTTGTTTGTTTTTTGGGCCACACATGGCAGTGCTCAGGGGTTACTTCTCGCTATCTGCTCAGAAATAGCTCTTGGCAAGTACGGGGGACCATATGGGATGTCAGGATTCGAACCAACCACCTTAGGCCCTGGATCAACTGCTTCCAAGGCAAACACTGCTGTGCTATCTCTCCGGCCCCTGCAAGAACATTTTTGAGCAAGTTAATTGAATCCAAGCTGTGTACAGCTTTTAGAACAGCTCATACTCATCTTCATGAAGCCTCCCAAGTTAAAAAAAGTCATTTACATAGCTTCCCAGTGTTATGCAGTTACTGTCTACCTAACACAAATAAAAATTAGTTGAACAATTTGACATAAGTGAGAAAAATCTTGGCTCTTAAGTTATATATAAGAGGCTTGGAGTTTTTTAGACTAGATTATGTATGCATAATATTTTGATTTCACAAATGATCTCTCAGTGACAGTATAGGATGTCTTACAAAGGCAGAATCACCCAGTGAGGTATTCTCAGAATAGAACCTAGTTGTTAAGTAACACATGACTGTAAACATGAATTTGTTTTGTTCTCCATTAAGTCTTTTGCATCTCCTTCCTTCTTCCACCTTATTACTACCACTCTCCTTAATCACTACATAGAATTTTTCTTTCTTATTTTTACAACAGTAATAATTAAATATTAGATTCTTGTACACTGTTGTTACTTTTATGGATCAATGCAAAGCTGTTATTCTTATTCATGTCCTGACTTAAAAGGTAACTTTTCAGGAAGCTCTTCTGATCATTCCTTCATTCCCCCCCCCCCAATCACTTTCTATCACAGTTCAGCTCTAATATTTCTCCAGATTTGATTACTAAGAAATTTTTTTCCCTTATTTTTTGACTATTTTGACTCACAGCTAGAATAAGCCAATTTCCAGAGGGTAAAGGCCATTCTACCTTACCCATCATAGAACTCCCTACCCTCAGTCCTTAAAACAATCTAGGTACTTGGTAAAATTACAGTGGGATGGCTAAAATAAACCAGTTAGCAAAGCAATTTCCTCTGTGCATATGTTCTATAAGGAAGATGGCCCAGGTCATTGGGTATGGACACCTTCTGGAAGCATATCCTTTAATTTTCAAGTTAAATGCTCAGTGTAATCTACTAGACATAACATACAAATAAAGGTGCTCAAGATCCATAGATAAAAGGATAAATGGTGTCAGAGGGCAGTGGGCGCCTCATAGTGCTAAAGCAATGGGATGTGGGTAAGAAGATCCCTGAGTTGACTCCAATGTGAACTTAAAGTTGTCTTTTAACGCACAAGCATGTTTGGTTACCACTTTGGGATGAAATCAAGGAGTTTCTGCACCAATTTATCCTCCCTTCTTCATGAGTATGACTCCCATTGCAGGTGAGACTCTCCAACTTTTAGAGCTACAAGAACGGGTTCAGGAAGTCCAGTGCTTAAGGAGGGAATTAAACCACCTAAGATTTCTTTTCCTATGATGGAATGCAGCTCACTGGAAGACAATTGAAGAATGAGCCTCTGCCTTCCTCAGACCCCTGCTTTTATTGACAAGATGTATATATACCAAGTAGAGAATAATTCAATATACCATCACCAGATCACACCCTAGGGTGGAGTACAAATATTGATTAGGGTAGGATCAGTAACCCAACATGCCTGTTCAGTCCAGCTCTTGCGGTACCCAGGGCAGCCCAGCTCTCCAGCTGTCGGAGAGCGGATCCAGCCAGAGGAATCAGGGTGGCGCTGAACTGGAGGCACAACTTCTGGACTGAGGCACTCTTGTTTCACCACCACTATTGCTACCACCTCCACCACCACATCTCCCTCCCGGTGCCACTGCCAGCTCCCTGCTCCTGCTTGCTCTTCAACTCCTTCATGCTTGGATCTCCAGGAAGCAAGGAAAATGAGGGCTGTTGCATTTTTATAGCTAGAGGAAATGATGGTTTGTATCTTGGACTTCTGCTTCTGGGTAATTGTGCTACCCAGAAACCGCTGTGGCAGCAAAGGACAAACATGTGACAGCTACTCACAGTGGTTCCTGCCTGTAGGCTCTTGGCTCAGGTATTAGTTTTCAGTTTCCAAAGTGGACTTACAGGAAAATTCCACTGAATTTTCCACTGGTGTGCTGAGGATCGAACCTGGGTCGGTTGTGTGCAAGGCAAATGCCCTACCCACTGTGTTATCTTCTGGTCCTGGGGTGGTTTTTTTTTTCTTAAACTTTATATTATTTATATATAGGAACGTCTTCAACTTTGTGTGTGTGTGTGTGTCCTGCAGATTTTTTTTTGTTTTTTTTTGTTTTTGGTTTTTGGGCCACACCTGGCAGTGCTCAGGGGTTACTCCTGGCTGTCTGCTCAGAAATAGCTCCTGGCAGGCACAGGGGACCATATGGGACACCGGGATTCGAACCAACCACCTTAGATCCTGGATCGGCTGCTTGCAAGGCAAACACCGCTGTGCTATCTCTTCCGGGCCCTGTCCTGCAGTTTTACTGTACAAATCTATTGTTTCTAGGAGCTCCTTTGTAGAATCTTTAATATTGTCTAAAAATAGTAACATGTCATCTACAAATAGTGAAAACTGACTTCTTTTCTTATCTGGATGCTCTTATATCTTTTCTTGCCTAATTGCTATGACAAATATTTTAATACTATATTGAATTGAAATGGTGAGAGTGGTAATGCCTGCTTATGCCAGATCTTGATGAAAAGGCTTTTAGTTTTTCCCCATTGAGAATATATTTGTTGTGGGCTTGAGGTAAATGGCTTTGCTCTATTGAGGAATTTTTTTCAGTTTCATCTTGCTGAGAGGTGGGTTTTTTTGTGGAGGGAGAAGGGCCCACACTCAGGGTATACTCCCAGCTTTGTGATCAGAAATAACTCCTGGCAGGCTTGGGTTACCATATGGGATACTTTGGATTGAATCTGGGTCTGACCTGTGTTGGTTGCATGCAAGGCAAACACCCTACCTCTGTGCTATTACTCCAGCCCCCTGTAGCTTTTTTTTTTTTAATCATTAAGGGGTACTTTATTATCTTGTCAAAGGCTTTCTGAGTTTTAAGAAAATATATGAGAGCTGTTGTGAGGCAAGACTTGCACGTGGTGTCCTGGGCTTTGGGTGGCAATCAGCCTGGCTGATTGGTTTCTGGTTCCTTTGGTCCTTGATCTGAGCTGTATACACAGGAGGTATCAAGGATGTTCTGCCCTCTGCATGTCTTACTTATTCTGGTGTATTTCCAATGGCAGAGGCTGCTGTGAGTCTTATGGTTGGAAAATTCTGAGTTAAAAGTATTTCTTAGATGCTATTAGAACATTTGCTCAGTGCGTTTAGGACTTTTTCTTTTCTCGGTGTAAATAAGTTGTTTGGCGACTTAAGTGACTGTAGTCAGATTTCACTGCTACTTACTGATATACAGTGAGACTCAAGTGACTGTAGTCAGATTTCACTGCTACTTACTGATATACAGTGAGAAAGAAAGAGATATTTTCTTGTTTTTCTTATTCCCCGAATTTGTGGAAGAGTATTGGGCTGTGCTCAGTTTCCCCGAGTTTTCTAAGAGCTCACAATTGTCTGCTTGTCACAATTTTCCTAGTGTCTTCTCCAATGATCCAGCTCACCAGAGCCGCTATATGGGGTGGGGAGGTGGAGAGCCTGAGTTCTTTTTATCTAAGCCACACCTGCAACTTTTTGTAACTGCCTCTGCTCCTGCCCTTTGCTGGGAGAGAATTCCGGCCAGCAGCTTTCTCTCAACCGGGACAGAAGGCAGAAATCAGCTACAAATAATTCGCGAGTGTTAAGCTCTTTTGTGAACACCTAAAAAATTAAGCTGCAGAAGTTAGTAAATGCTCAAGGTGCGTTCCAGTCAAGAGGCTTTAATGAGGGCAAGCAGGGCTTTTATGCCCTGCTTCTGTGGGAGGGGTAATAACATAGGATTGAAATATAAACCAATCAGATTTGTACAAGTACAACAATTTTAACCAATGGGAGCATAAACACATTTTGATGGCGGGAAGGATAAAGAGGAACCTGGCAGGATGGGGGGAGGGGAAGCAAATCGTTAAACAAATAGCTAATTGATATTTACGCAAATACAATTTTTGTTTAGCCTATTTTCCATTTAAATCTTTCTTTTGTGCAAGCAATAAGGATCATAATTTAAACTTTACAAAAACCTATCTATAATTACGTTTTTGAGAGCAGTTACAAAAACAGGTTCCATAGAAAGGTTAAGGAATCTGGTTAAGCCAGATTCTGTGTGCCGGGCTAAATTTATTTGCAGAGTTTCTTTTTGGCTCGGGGCTAAGCAAACTTTATGGCTTGAATCAGGCTCCGTCTCCCACAACTTTTCTGTGTTCTTAGGCAGATTCAGCCCATGTTGCTACATTGGCAACACAGTTTGAGGTGTTTCCATCTCTGTGTGTATGCTCTTTTTCCTCTAAAAGGTTTGCTACTTAGTGGAACACACTCACACCTAGACTAGTTATGCAGGATGTTCATACAGTCCTTTGTCAAGGACACCTGGCTGATTTCCCTGAACTCTCAGCATGTAAATCAAGGCACCATGCCTTGCTCGGCTTAGCACCTGTCCTGTCCCCTGTCCTGGTTCCCATCTTCCTCTTCTGGGTACAGGAAGAGGAAGGTCCCATAGAGGACATGCAGTGGGAGGATTTGCCTAGCTGGAATTTGGGGGTGCCCAGGATGCTGTGCACACTGAGTGGGTAGCTCATTGGTCATCAAGCCAGCACCCTTTCTCTGATGCTTCTTGTATTGGGCTAGTACTCTTGTGTCCATGAAGATGTAAGAAACATTTGCTATTGTTGCTCATCAGTGATTGACTGCTAGAAATGGAGTAATGTCCACAGTGTCTCTGCCATTGGCCCAGAGCTGAGGCTGGACCCTAGGTTCCCTCAGAGGAAGCTGTGTCCCAGGTGCAGTAGAAAAGATAGCAGCAGAGGCAGAAATGTCACTGAGAAACTCCAGTTTTTCTGACTGCCACTTGTCATGTTAAGGTGTTGTTTCTGTCTGGGTCTGTATCTCCACTTTGACTGTGGGGGTTTGAGAGGCTCAAGGTTTTCTGGAAAACCTAAGGAACTGGCATCCCTAGAGTAGGTCCAAGAGTAAACCCAGATGCTTTATTGGACATAGGTGGAATGTGGCTACTACAGATCCTGCTGCCATCTTCGCAGATAGTTCCTGTTCTTAACCTGTTCCCTGTTCTGTACCCATCAGAGATGCTGAGCAAAGTGGAACAAGAGAAGCCAACGCATATGCAGTGAGATCAACGAGCCTTGGTCACCTACTATAATTCCAGGCAGCTACATCTTGACAGCAAGATCCTGGGTATAGAGAGCAATATCGGGCCTCTGGGGAACATGGAGAAGTAGCTGACAACTCCCTAAATAGCAGTTAGTTTGCCATTATCATAGCCCAGCTGAGACCTGCCAGTGAGGGATCTGGCAATAACTCTGGCTCTTCCTGCACTTAATGTGGAAGTGTAGACTGGAAAATAGTATAGAAGTTATGGCGCTTCCTTGACTGTGGCTAATCTTAGTTCAGTTCCTAGTATACCATATGACCCCTAAGCACCATCAGCAGAGTTTCCTAATTGCAGAGCCAGAAACAGGGTGATGACAGCCTTGGGATCCTGAGCACTCAAATAGCCATAGTTTCGCATTAAGTACAGGAGAAATGTAGAAATATTAAGCAGTGTCTGAATTGCAGTAGGATAGTGGTGGGTTTTAAACAAAAGACAGTCGAAAAATAGCCCCTCTTAAATCAGATGTCTGGGTGGTGATTCCTTAAGATGGGTTAAGTGCATGAAGTGGAACAAAGAAAACTTCTTCCACAAATGGTGCTGCAAAACCCAGATTGTCACCAGTAAAGCAAAAATAGATTAACCATTATTTCCCACTGTGCATAATAGATTTTAGTTTGTCAGTGTTTATGGGCTAGGATACAAAATTAGGACTTACTCAAGTCTCAACATTGTGAAAACTGGAAGGCCTTGGGCGAACTATTTGTGGTGCCAAGAATCGGACTAGAGTTGATCACATGCATGGTAAACACTGTACCATTTGTATTACCAATCAGCCTGAATCCCAGACCTTGGTAACATTAGATTGACAAGAATTTTTCAAAAATAACTTTATTTACTCAATGAATCTAAGTAGATAGATTCAGAATAACTGGTATGAACCAGACTTCTTAAAGTTGAAGACATAATTCTTGCTGATAATACATCATATAGTGTAAAGAGAATTAGTCTTTCATGTAGACAACATGGCTGTGATGGCTGGCACTGCAGCCATTTGGTTTCCAAATCCCAGAGAATAGAGACAAGAGTTTGGTACTTTAAAAACACAAAAAAGCTTTTATTTATTTAAGCCATATCTCTTCAGATTTGGGGGAGAAAGTGCTCCCTTCAGCCTATGTCTCCCCAAAGGAGACAGGGTGGGACTTTGGCTGAGGTCACTGGTCAGGCTTGGTTGCTGAGGTGAGTTTGTTTCCCAACAATTGCACCAAGGGTACTGGCCTGTTTTCAACTGCTGCTGCTCTTTGAGGGTTTGTAGTGGTGTGGTGGTGGTGGTGGTGGTGGTGGTGGTGGTGGTGGTGGTGGTGGTGGTGGTGGTGGAGGATTGGTGTTGGAGGTAAGGGATACATAGGGCAATTGGGAAAGGAATAGGTGGAGTGCTGAGGTGATTATGGGCTGGAGGCTATACAGAGGTTCAGCACATGCAGAGGCCACAACAAAGGAGGTCATGGAGGGATTCCTGGGCATTTGCTATAATCACTGCTGCAGGGCTGTGGGTGGTGCTCAGAGGAAATAGCTTGGCTGCCATAGTGTTGATTGGGATATGGGGAAGAAGGAGTCATCATTCACTGTGGTGGGGAATGCCAGCTGGTTGAACTAGGCATTGCGATTTTTCAGCGGTTTTGTTTGTTTGACCAGCTTTTACTTGGAACCAATTAGAAATTCTTGTGAAGTTGAAAAATATGTAATGAAAATTTTGTAATGTAATTCTTCTATACAGATCACCTTGTTCTTTCATCATGTCCATTTACAATGGACAAAGAGTTGAATCCACACAGTTTATCAGATTTCACCCTGTTATACTCACCTGTGTGTGAAAGTACCTGCAGGTCTGTGCCATTTTGTCATGCATGTGCCCACAACAGCAAAGACACAACTATCCAGCAACACAAAACAATCTTGTAGATTTTTGTTGCAGCTCTCTTTTCCCCAACATCAGAAAGAGATCATTGTGCTTGCTTTCTATGTGGCAAGCACAGTTTGGACACATACATTTTTGAACAAACAAAAATGTATCTCTATTTTATGAGAAAAATACATAAAAGAAATGATGAAATATAAATTTACAACGAATGCCGAATGCAATAGATTAGCGGTTCACACCTAGGGCCATTTCTGCTCCCCACATCTACTTCATGGATTGAAAGAAATGTCCTAAGGGTTCAGATAAAATCTGCGTAATCAGGAAGCCAAATGGTTTCCTCAGCGACCTGGGACTGAGGCAGGTAAATTAAAGGAACTGTAAGAAAATCATTTAATCTTAGGAAAAATTTATGGTCTATAGTTTCCTTTCCCTCTGTGCTGCAAATGTGACAGGTGAGGCCTGAGGATGGGTCTTAGCCCCCAAACTTGCTCAAATGAGATTGTTTCTCAACAGTCGCGCAAGAGGCATTGCTCGGGTTTAATCTGATCCTCTTCTTTTAGGTGGTTGGTGGGTTTGAGTTGTGTTTGGAGTGTTTTGTGGAGAAAGATCTGGTGGAGGAGGAGGTGAGTGTGAGATGGAGAGGTGCACTGTTTAGCCTTTACAGTGTCTAGTATTTCTTTACAGTGTCAACCTCAGGGCAGGGCAGGGAGGGACTCCAGGGGCATTTCTTAGAATCTGTGGTACAGTACCATGGGTGGTGCTGGTAGAGAACATGGTTGCCTCCCTTCTCCAAACATCTCATAAGGACCTGGAAAAGAGGAAGGTGAGTTGAAGGATGCTGGAAAAGTGGGAAATTTGGTTTTATTTGGCCATGTGTTGATGTGGGACTGTTATTTTTCTCCCTTGTTATCCTCAGGAGGATCAGGGACCACACCACACCTGGGGTTCAAAGGGTACAGTGTTCCATGGGACCTGCAGTGTGAGGGATGGCCAGTCTTCTATGTTGATTCATGGGAACCTCCATGAAAATACCTGCAGTGCTCGGGCCTCTGAGGATATATGTGGTGATATTTGCATGATCGTGTTGTGTGCCTGCAATTAAACCTTATTGATCTGCACACAAAGCTGGAATGGGACTAATTCTCTGGCTTCCTTTCAGTTTTAGAGGTAAGGTAGCAAGGTATAAAAGGGGGATCCCAGCTCTGTCCTGAACTAGCTTTGTGCCCATGGGTGCATTGCTGAACCCCTCTGGGCCTCATTTTTCACCTTTTACAATATGCCTCTGATAACTTTCATGGAGGATCTTTTCTGAAGTTTTCTCTTTTTTTATTCCAAAATTTTTATTATAATTTTTTATTTTGACCAAAGTGGCTTACATATCTTTCACAGTAATATCTTAGGTACATATTAACATCGAATCAGGGGAATTCCCATCACCAAAGTTGTTCTCCCTCCACCCTCATTCCAATCTTGCATTCCATATCCCCCCCTCTTACCCCCTGGGCTGCTAGTATAAGTGGTCCCCTCTGTGTCTAGCTTTCTACTTAGTGATCATACAACTGTTTTGGTCTTGGAACCAGCCATTATTTCCCCCTCTATTTGAGAGGTGGAACTAGATAGTTCAAGTTATGTGGTTTTGTTTGAAGAAAAGAAAAACAATAAAATGGGGTAAAAAAAAAAAAGCCAAAAATGGGCAGAGTCCTTCTAGAGGCTCTCATCCTCAGTTTGAGAGAAGAAAGGGGAAAAGGAAGTGAAACACCACAACAATACAAAAGGAAATATTAAATAAAAAATCCAGTGAACACTTCAGCAAGACAAGCGTCACATAATAACCACGGTCCTGAAAGAAAACCATAACAGAGCGAGGCCATTGTAGCATTTCCATCAAAGAAAAAGTAGCACGATTATCAGAAAGCTCACCTGACACTTAGAAGGCAAGCTTCAGTCTCCTTTCAGTGTCTAGATGTGGCTATAAAGGTCTGAATTTTTTCCTCTTCTCCCTGCAGGTTCGCAGTGACTTCTTACATAGTAGAACAAATCCCAAGCATGAACGTGCCATGTGGTGTCGTACACACATTCTGGAATATGTAGCGGATATTCCTTTACAGTGAGTGTGCCTGGGCCTGAAGCCCCCTGCATCCTATCTTCCCTCCACCTACATCCCCTGACCTCCTGGCATGTCCTAATTTCTAATTTGTACACCTCATCTCTCATTCATTATTCTTCCTATTTTCTTTAACCTTTCTCATGTCCCAGTTCCTGTCCATTTTACTTGTTTACATTTATATCCTGTGCCTTAATCAGTGGTTACTAGATGACCAAGTTGCTCTCTGAGGACAGAGACAACATCTCTGAGGAGGCATTCTTCCATTGAATAAACGTAAGTAGAACATAATCACGATGACCATAACTAATGATAGAAATAAGAGATGAAAGTAGAAATGGTTAAAAGGAAGAGTCCTGGGAAAATCAATCTAATTGTAATTGTAGAGGAGGATTTGAGTTAAGCTCAAAGGATTAGTGGATTGACAAGAAACCAGGAGGGGGTACAGACATTTTGAGACTTCCCCCGGCTTGCTTCAACCTGGGAACATTGATCTTCTCTAACACTCATCCCCTGACGGCTTGTCTCAGCTGAGGTGAGTCTTTCTGGGCCAGAGTTGCGGATAAATCTGACTCTGCTGGGCCCCTTAAGCCCAACTCTTAAGGGGTTGAATCAGAGGAGCGCAGCAGCGAAGTGAAGCTAGCCTAGTTCCACCTAGCCAATGAATACCACCACAACATGTAGAAAAACCCACAACACAAGCATGACAATGGGGAAAGTATGCAGACCAACATCAGGCACAGAGAATAAAGATGGAAACTCTGATGACCCAACAATGGCAAACCACCTAGGTAGTCTTTCAGATATGGAGTTTAGAGAAGAAATATGGAGGATGCTCACAGAACTCAAAGAAAGTATAGATCAGAACAAAAAAAAAAATCAAGAGAATATAAAGATAGAAATCAGAAAACTCAAACTGAAATATCAGGTAAAATAACAGGTCTGAAAAACTCAGTAGACAAATTGAAGAACATAATGGATGAGCTTTCCCACAGGTTATGAACAGCTGAGGATAGAATTAGTGCACTGGAAGATGAAATGCATAACAACTCCACACAGCAGAAGAGATTGGAAAAAAATCCTTAAATCAAATGATCAGACAGTGGAAAAATTACTCAAAGAATATGAGCAGATGAAAATAGAAGTCTTTGATAAGCTCAACAGAAACAACCTAAGAATCATTGGAGTTCCAGAGACTCAAGAAGAAAATCTCCAGGTAGAATTAACAGTCAAGAACGTCATCACAGGGGCCGGGCGGTGGCGCTGGAGGTAAGGTGCCTGCCTTGCCTGCGCTAGCCTAGGACGGACCGCGGTTCGATCCCCCGGCATCCCATATGGTCCCCCAAGAAGCCAGGAGCAACTTCTGAGCGTATAGCCAGGAGTAACCCCTGAGCGTCACAGGGTGTGGCCCAAAAAAAAAAAAAAAAAAAAAAACGTCATCACAGAGAAACTACCAGAGCTAAAGAATACATGTGACCAAATCCTGCATGCCCGAAGAGTACCAGCTAAAAGAGACTTCAGGAAAAACACCCCAAGACACATCCTAGTCAAAATGATGAATCCCACAGATAGAGATAGAATACTCTTGCAAGCAGCAAGATCAAAAAGGGAAATTACATTCAAGGGAGCATCCTTGAAATTTACAACAGACCTGTCACCAGAAACTCTCAAGGCCAGAAAGCAGTGGTGGGATATAGTACCAAAACTCAATAAAATAAATGCTTCACCAAGAATACTGCACGCAGCAAAACTCACTTTCAGGTTTGAAGGAAGTATACATAGCTTCACAAATAAACAACAGCTCAAAAACTTTACAGACACAAAACCAGTCTTAAAAGAAAAACTGAGGCGCGACTGTGAAAAATTGTGAGTGCTGCCTGTGTGTGTCTGTCTACTATCCTGTTGCGTGAACCTCTTGGGAGTGGACCGAAAAGAGGCTCCAGAAAACTCGCTCTCCCAGAGGCCAATTCTAGGGCAGAATGCCAAGGAACATAATGTGAAAACTGGCTATACTTTGCAAAAGCCAAGTTCCCTGTTTGTGACGTCAGGCTGGGAAAATCCATGAAACTACGCCTGCCCAGTGGGGCCCGACTGTGAAAAATTGTAAGTGCTGCCTGTGTGTGTCTCTCTACTATCCTGTTGCGTGAACCTCTTGGGAGTGGGCCGAAAAGAGGCTCCAGCAGAGCACTTAACTCCGCTTCGCTACGCAGCCGTACGCTCTTTCTAAGAAAAGAACACCATCGCAACAAGAAGAAAAAATCACACTAAGAGCTGTGCTTGGTCATTGAAGCCAGCATTTCTCTCCGGACTATCTTCTCTGCTGCGTACTCAGGCCTAAGATTTGATCCTGTGTGAGGCATCATCCACGGAGGACTCCCTCCCTTGGAGGCAAGTCAACCCATCCAGAAAGGGCGGAGCGAGAGGAGTGTGCTGCCTGCATCATTTAGCCAATGAATACCACCACAACACGTAGAAAAACTCACAATACAAGTGTGACAATGGGGAAACAGCGCAGGCCAGCATCAGACAGAGAGAATGAAGATGACAATTCTGATGACCAGATAATGACCAACCAACTAATCAACCTCTCAACCTTTAGACTAGCAATATGGAAGATGCTCAACGAACTCAAAGAAACCATGGATCGAATTGAACAGAACACTAATAAGAACCAGGAAAATATGAAGACAGAAATCAAAAAACTCCAAACTGAAATAATATGTCAACTAACAGGCCTGAAAAAGTCAGTAAACGAAGTGAATGACAAAATGGATAAGCTCTGGAACAGGGTATCAGAAGCTGAGAATAGACTTGGTGCTGTGGAAGATGAGATACATAACAATTCCATACAGCAGGAGAGATTGGAAAAAAAACTTAAAGCAAATGAACAGACAATGGAAAAATTAGTCAAAGAATGGGAACAGATGAAAATAGAAGTCTATGATAAGATCAACAGAAACAACTTAAGAATCATTGGAGTCCCAGAGACCCAGGAAGAAAATTTCCAGGAAGAATCAACGGTCAAGAACCTCATTAAAGAGAAATTTCCAGAGTTAAAGAATATATGTGATCAAATCCTGCATGCTCGAAGAGTACCAACCAAAAGAGACCCCAGAAAAAATACCCCAAGACACATCCTAGTCACAATGATGAATCCCACAGATAGAGACAGAATTCTGAAAACAGCAAGATCAAAAGGGGAAATTACATTCAAGCAAGCATCCTTGAGATTTACAGCAGACCTGTCACCAGAAACACTCAATGCCAGAAAGCAGTGGTGGGATATTGTGACAAGACTGAATGAAATGAATGCTTCACCTAGAATACCATACCCAGCAAAACTCACTTTCCAGTTTGACGGAAGAATACATGGTTTCACAGACAAAAAACAGCTCAAAAACTTTACATACTCAAAATAAGTCTTAAAAGAAAAACTGAAAAACTTAATTTAAGACAAGGCTAACCAAAAGACACAAAATTTCTATATAGAGATGGGACTAAATCCCAGGACAATTCTTTCTCTCAACGTCAGTGGACTAAATGCAACAGTTAAGAGACACAGAGTGGCTAAATGGATCAAAAAACTCAATCCAACCTTCTGCTGCCTACAAGAAATGCACCTGAATAGTCAGAACAAACATAGACTCAAAATAAAAGGCTGGAGAAAAATTATCCAAGCAAACAACACCTATAAAAAAGTTGGAGTGGCCATACTAATATCAGATAATGCAAACTTTATACTCAGGAAGTTGTAAGGGATGAAGATGGACATTTTATATTAATCAAGGGGTATGTAGAACAGGAAGAAATAACTCTCCTAAACATATCTGCACCAAATGAGGGGCCAGAAAAATATTTAATACTACAACTGTTGACAAATCTGAAAAACAATGTCAATAACAACACAATAATTGTGGGGGACCTCAACATGGCTTTGTCAACACTGGATAGGTCAACCAGACTGAAACCCAACAAGAATATACTAGACCTGAAAAGAGAAATGGAAGAAAGAGGCCTAGTGGATATATATAGGACACTCTATCCCCAGAAACCTGGATACACATTCTTCACCAATGTACATGGGACATTCTCCAGGATAGACTACATGCTGGCACATAAAACATACCTCCATAATATCAAGAGGATAGAAATTTTGCAGACTATCTTTGCTGACCACAAGGCTCTGAAATTATTTGTGAATTCCAAAGGGACTCAGAAGAAAAACCTTAACACCTGGAAGTTAAACAGCCTCATACTCAATAACCAGTGGGTCCGAGGTGAAATCAAGGAGGAAATCAAAGGTTCCTGGAAACAAATGACAATAAAGACACAAACTATCAGAACTTATGGGACACAGCAAAAGCAGTACTGAGAGGAAAATTTATAGCTTTGCAAGCACACATCAGGAAGGAAGAAGGAGCTTTCCTGAGTAGCTTAGTGACACAGCTAATAGAACTAGAAAGTACTCAACAAAAGGACCCAAAAATAGGAAGACAGAAGGAAATAACAAAGCTGAGAGCAGAAATCAACGAAGTGGAATCCCAAAAAAACAGTCCGAAAAATCAACAAAAGCAGAAGTTGGTTCTTTGAAAAAATAAACAAGATTGATAGACCACTGGCAAACCTAACAAAGAAAGAGAGAGAGAAAAACTGATAACTCGTATTAGAAATGAAAAAGGAGAGATCACTACTGATATGACAGAGATTCAAAGGTAATCAGAAACTACTTTGAGAAACTCTATGCCACTAAAAATGAGAACCTGAAAGAAATGGATAAATTCTTGGACTCTTATAATCTTCCACAATTGAAGGAAAAGGATGTAGCATATCTAAACACCTTCATCACCATTGATGAAATTAAAACGGTAATCAAATGTCTGCCCAAAAACAAAAGCCCAGGCCCAGATGGATTCACTAATGAATTCTTTCAAACTTTCCAAGAGGAACTACTACCAATCCTGGCAAGACTCTTTCATGAAATTGAACAAACAGAAACACTTCCAAATAGCTTTTATGAAGCCAGCATCACCTTGATACCTAAACCAGACAGAGATGCTACGAAAAAAGAAAATTACAGACCAATATTGCTATCGAATGCAGATGCGAAGATCCTCAACAAAATCCTGGCAAATAGGATTCAGTGCCTCTTTAAGAAGATCATCCACTATGATCAAGTAGGTTTCATCCCAGGAATGCAAGTATGGTTTAACATCCGTAAATCTATCAACATAAAACACAACATCAACAACAAGAAAAATAAAAACCACATGATCATATCAATAGATGCTAAGAATGCATTTGATAAGGTCCAACACTCATTCTTGATCAAAACTCTCAACAAGATGGGAACAGAAGGAACCTTTCTCAATATAGTTAAGGCCATCTACCACAAGCCAGTGGCAAATGTTATCCTCAATGGAGAAAAACTAAAAGCCTTCCCTCTAAATTCTGGCACAAGACAAGGCTGTCCTCTCTCACCACTCCTATTCAACATAGCACTGGAAGTACTCGATATAGCAATTAGGCAAGAAAAAGATATCAAGGGAATCCAGATAGGAAAGGAAGAAGTCAAGCTCTCACTGTTTGCAGATGACATGATACTCTACTTAGAAAACCCTAAAGACTCTACCAAAAAGCTTCTAGAAACAATAGACTCATATAAGAAGGTGGCAGGCTACAAAATTAACACACAAAAATCAATGGCCTTTCTATACACCAAATAGTAATAAGGAAGAAATGGACATTAAGAAAACAACCCAGGGCTGGCGAGGTGGCACCAGAGGTAAGGTGTCTGCCTTGCAAGCACTAGCCAAGGAAGGACCAAGGTTCGATCCCCCGGTGTCCCGTATGGTCCCCCAGACCAGGGGCAATTTCTGAGCACTTAGCCAGGAGTAACCCCTGAGCATCACACGGGTGTGTCCCAAAAAAAAACAAAACAAAAACAAAAAAAAAAAAAGAAAACAACCCCATTCACAATAGTGCCACACAAACTCAAATATCTTGGAATCAACTTGACTAAAAATGTGAAGGACCTATACAAAGAAAACTATAAAACTCTGCTCCAAGAAATAAGAGAGGACACATGGAAATGGAAACACCTACCCTGCTCATGGATTGGCAAGATTAACATCATCAAAATGCAATACTCCCCAAGGCATTATACAGATGTAATGCTATCCCTCTAAAGGTATCCATAACGTTCTTCAAAGAAGTGGATCAGGAACTTTTGAAATTCGTTTGGAACAATAAACACCCTAGAATAGCTAAAGCAATCATTGGGGAAAAGAATATGGGAGGAATTACTTTCCCCAACTTTAAACTTTACTACAAATCAATAGATATCAAAACAGCATGGTATTGGAATAAGGACAGGCCCTCAGAGAGTGGAATATGCTTGAATACTCAGATAATGTTCCCCAGATATACAATCACCTAATTTTTGATAAAGGAGCAGGAAATCCTAAATGGAGCAGGGAAAGCCTCTTTAACAAGTGGTGTTGGCACAACTGGCTAGCCACTTGCAAAAAATTGAACTTAGACCCCCAGCTAACATCATGTATGAAGGTAAAATCCAAATGGATTAAAGACCTCGATATCAGACCCAAAACCATAAGATATATAGAAGAACACATAGGCAAAACACTCCAGGACATTGAGACTACAGGCATATTCAAGGAGGAAACTGCACTCTCCAAGCAAGTGAAAGCAGAGATTAACAGATGGGAATATATTAAGCTGAGAAGCTTCTGCACCTCAAAGGAAATAGTGCCCAGGATACAAGAGCCACCCACTGAGTGGGAGAAACTATTCACCCAATACCCATCAGATAAGGGGCTAATCTCCAAAATATACAAGGCACTGACAAAACTTTACAAGAAAAAAACATCTAACCCCATCAAAAAATGGGGAGAAGAAATGAACAGACAATTTGACAAAGAAGAAATACAAATGGCCAAAAAAACACATGAAAAAATGCTCCACATCACTAATCATCACAGAGATGCAAATCAAACAACGATGAGATACCACCTCACACCACAGAGAATGGCACACATCACAAAGAATGATAATAAATAGTGCTGGCGGGGATGTGGAGAGAAAGGAACTCTTATCCACTGCTGGTGGGAATGCCATTAGTCCAACCTTTATGGAAAGCGATATGGAGATTTCTCCAAAAATTGGAAATAGAGCTCCCATACGATCCAGCTATACCACTTCTAGGAATATACCCTAGGAACACAAAAATACAATACAAAAACCCCTTCCTTACACCTATATTCATTGCAGCACTATTTACCATAGCAAGACTCTGGAAACAACCAAGATGCCCTTCAACAGATGAATGGCTAAAGTAACTGTGGTACATATACACAATGGAATATTATGCTGCTGTCAGGAGAGATGAAGTCATGAAATCTTCCGATACATGGATGTACACGGAATCTATTATGCTGAGTGAAATAAGTCACAGAGAGAGAGAGAGAGAGAGAGAGAGAGAGAGAGAGAGAGAGAGAGAGAGAGAAATGCAGAATGGTCTCACTCATCTATGGGTTTTAAGAAAAATGAAAGACATTCTTGCAATAATAATTTTCAAACACAAAAGAGAAAAGAGCTGGAAGTTACAGCTCATCTCAGGAAGCTCAGCACAAAGAGTGATGAGTTTAGTTAGAGAAATAACTACATTTTGAACTGTCCTAATAATGAGAATGTATGAGGGAAATGGAAAGCCTGTCTAGAGTACAGGCGGGGGTCGGGTGGGGAGGAGGGAGATTTGGGACATTGGTGATGGGAATGTTGCACTGGTGATGGGTGGTGTTCTTTACATGACTGAAACCCAAACACAATTACGTATGTAATCAAGATATATTAAAAAAAAATAAAAACTGAAAGATCTATTCTAAAGACAAGACAGACCAACAGACACCCCAAACTTCTACACAAAGATGGCAATAAATCCCATGACAATTATCTCTCTCAATGTCCACGGACTAAATGCACCTGTTCAGAAGCACAGAGTGGCGAAATGGATCAAAGAACTAAACCAAACCTTCTGCTGCCTACAAGAAACACATAATACACATAAAACACAGAATAAACATAGACTCAAAATCAAAGGCTGGAGGAAAATCATCGAAGCAAACAACACCCTTAAAAACCTGGGTTAGGGGCCCGGAGAGATAGCACAGCGGCGTTTGCCTTGCAAGCAGCCGATCCAGGACCAAAGGTGGTTGGTTCGAATCCCGGTGTCCCATATGGTCCCCCGTGCCTGTCAGGAGCTATATCTGAGCAGATAGCCAGGAGTAACCCCTGAGCACCGCCGGGTATGGCCCAAAAGCCAAAAAAAAAAAAAAAAAAAAAAAAAAACTGGGGTGGCCATACTAATATCAGATGACACAAACTTTATACTCAGAAAAGTTGTAAGGGACAAAGATGGACATTATGTACTAATCAAGGGATATGTACAGCAGGAAGAAATCACTCTCCTAAACATATATGCACCCAATGAGGGGCGAGCAAAGTATTTAATACAATTATTGACAAATCTGAAAAGGATATCAATAATAACACAATAATTGTGGGAGACCTTAACATGGCCTTGTCAACACTTGATATGTCAACCAAATTGAAACCCAACAAAAATATACTAGACTTGAAAAGAGAAATGGAAGAAAGAGGCCTAGTAGATATATATAGGACACTCATTTGTCAGAAATCTGGATACACATTCTTTTCCAACGTACATGGGTCATTTTCCAGGATAGACCACATGCTGGTACATAAAACATACCTCCATAAAATCAAGAAGATAAAAATTTTGCAGGCTACCTTTGCTGACCACAAGGCTCTGAAGTTAGATGTGTACTACAAAGGGACACAGAAGAAAAAATTTAATACCTGGAAATTAAACAGTCTACTACTCAACAACCAGTGGGTCTGAGGTGAAATCAAAGAAGAAATCAGAAATATCCTGGAAACAAATGACAATGAAAAAACAAACTATCAGAACCTATGGGACACAGAAAAGCGGTACTGAGAGGAAAATATATAGCTTTGCAAGCACACATCAGGAAGGAATAAGGAGCATACATGAATAGCTTAATGACACAGCTTATAGAATTAGAAAATGATCAACAAAAGAAACCAAAAATAGGGAGACAGAAGGAAATAACAAAGCTAAGAGCAGAAATCAATGACATGGAAACAAACAAACAAAAAAAAATCCGAAAGATCAATGAAAGCAGAAGTTGGTTCTTTGAAAAAATAAACAAGATTGATAGACCATTGGCAAAACTAACACAGAGAGAGAGAGAGAGAGAGACAGAGAAACTTGATAACATGTATTAGAAATGAAAAAGGGGAGATCATTATAGATACTGCAGAGATTCAAAAGGTATTCAGAGAATACTTTGAGAAACTCTATGCCACTAAATATGAGAACCTGGATGAAATGGATAAATTTCTGAACTCATATAATCTTCCACGGTTGAATAAAGAAGATGTAGCATATCTAAACACCCACATCACTATCAAGGAAATTTAAATCATAATAAAAAATTTGCCCAAAAACAAAAGCCCAAGCCCTGATGGATTCACGAATGAATTCTTTCAAACCTTTCAAGAAGAACTACTACTAATCCTGGCCAGGCTCTTTTATGAAATTGATAAAACAAGAACACTTCCAAATAGCTTTTATGAAGCCAACATCATCTTAATACCAAAACCAGATAGAGATGCTGCCAAAAAAGAAAACTACAGATCAATATCCCTAGTGAATACAGATGCAAAGATCCTCAACAAAATCCTGGCAAACAGGATCTAATGCCTCATCAAGAAGATCATTCACTATGATCAAGTAGGTTTCATCCCAGGAATGCAAGGATGGTTTAACATCCGTAAATCTATCAACATAATACACAACGTTAACAACAAGAAAAATAAAAATCACACAGTCATATCAGTAGACGCAGAAAAAGCATTTGATAAGGTTCAACACCCATTCTTGATGAAAACTCTCAGCAAGATAGGAATAAAAGGAACCTTTCTCAATATAGTTAAGGCTATCTACCACAAGCCAGTTGCAAATATTATCCTCAATGGAGAAAAACTAAAAGCCTTCCCACTAAATTCTGGTAGAAGACAAGGCTGTCCTTTTGTAGTGTCAAATAAATAACGATGGGGCTGGATGGCGATGGATGGAGGCCTTTGTGCTTATGCCCCAGCCACGTGGCTTCATCCCCCATGCAGCTGGCGGGTCCCAGGCCCAGGTGATCGGCGTAAACAGACTCACTCACAGGCAGGCTTCATGAAGCATTAACTTTATTTAGGCCCTAGCCACCACATGTGTGTGGCCTACTCATAACCTTTCAAGCATACAGCCATTCTAGGCTTGCCCTGCGTCTTATCCTATTTCAGCCATCTCCCTCAGAGAGCCCAGCAGGGCCAAAAGGCAAAAGCTCCTTAATCCCTTGGCTTCCGGGTTTATCTACCTATTCCAAGACCCCTCCCAGGAATGGGCCGGGCTTTGCAGGTAAAGTCACACCTATTATCCGGTTCCCAAGACCCCTCCCAGAAATGGGTGGGTCTCAGATAAGTACCCTACATTTCCTCCTTTTTTGAAATATAAAAAGAGCCTTTTGTAATTTTGACTCCACCTTTAGCCAAAGGTGGGTTAATATTTTCATGCAGCAACGTAATAAAGTGAAAATTAATATACCAGCCCTATTTAAAAAAACATAACATTTTTGCAAAATATACTATACACCTGTAACCTAAAATTCTATTAATGCTTTTTTTTACCAAGCACTATTCCGGAACTTTCATGTTCCTATACTTTTAAACTATATTGGGGGAACTTTTTTGTTTCTATACCTTTTTTATACACAAGTACTACAGCATAAATGCTTAGCATACATTTTAAAAACAGGCTAAGTACATTAAAATACACACAGTAAAACATTTTGCAATTAAAAATATTAACTATGAAAGACAACAAAACACATTTAAATTATAAAGAAAATGACTAAGACAAAGATGCAGGTGGTTAGAAATCAGATTTTAAATGGGCTAAGCTGTATTACCTTCCTATTATTTTTATTTTTTAACCACTAACTAACTAAAACTTATTCCATCACCAACTTGGAGTAAAATATAAGACTACCCGCTTAGTACCTATACTAAAATCATAAGTTCAGATGAATAATTTGTTCCACGCTGATTTCACCACGTGGCTTCTGTAAACTTGCTGGTTTGTCCCACGCTGATCTCACCACGTGGCTTCCTTTTAGTTTTAGGCCCCGCAGATGGTTTTGTAGACCATGAGGTCGCAGGTTCCACTGCCCGCTGCCGGTTAGCTCCTGCTGTTTTACCTTTGTGACCTGGAGGATGGATTCCAGGTTTTTCGCTTTTCCGGGCCAAGCTGAGCCCAGCCAAGCCGATCCCAGCCGAGATCCCAGCCGAGCCGAGCCCAGCCGCTTTTCCCCTCTGGGCGTCACTTTGGACGGTTTTTCTCGGCCACAGCTTTTTTGCAGACGGCTTTTGGATGTTCAAAGTTCCAAGTGATTTAAACTAAAAGTTCAGTCCGAAATTTTCAAAGTCGAAATTCAAATTCAAGCCAAAGGTCATTCTCAGAAAATCAGTCCATTTTAAATACAGTCTTTTTTCTCCTCCGTTTCCAATTTAAGCTTTTAATAAGTTTTTGTACAGGCCGAGGTTTTTGTTTCTTGTAACAAAGTCTCAGTTCTGGGCCTGGGCCTGGGCTGGAGGTGATGCAAGCTTCCACCTCTCTTCTTTCAGTTGCCCTTCTTCCCCTGGAAGGGGTCACGGCCATCTTTGAACATTGTTGCACGTGGCCCAGGGTTTTGGGCTCAGTGCACCCGAAAAGAGCCAAAATGAAACTGAAAAGCAGAAATCTCACCATGATTGCTGTTTTCTTGGGTCCAGGATTGAGGTCAAAGTTCGGAGCGCCATTTGTAGCAAGTCAGCCCCTGAAGAGGTTGACTGATGGTGGGATGGATAATGAGGCCCTTTTCTTCCAGCTCGGAGCACGCGTCTGCCACCCTGTCTAGCCCACGGTTCTGAGGTGAAACGGCGGGTAAACAGCTCGCAGACAATCAGGCTCGTGGAAATATTTGCTTTATTCGGATGGACAAAACTGAAGTCCAAAGACTCAGATTCAGTTCCAGCCAGCCAAAAGCTCCCGGCCTTCCACAGACTCCTGTTTTTATACTCCAGAATCAGGTCCCACCCAATGGTGGGATCAGATACCAACCAATGGTGAAAGCAGAATCAGGTCCTACCCTAGGGTGGGGGCAGAATGCCAGGTCACACCCTAGGGTAGGGCACAATCACCTAATCAGTTTAGGGTGAGCAACATAGTAATCCCCCAAAATATTTACATACACAACAATTCCCCCTTTTGTTTTTAGTAAACAAACAATATTGTCTACAATTATTAAAAGAAAAATTAGTCACTAATAAAAGAGCGGCTGTTTGCATAAGCGCATCACAGGAAAATGTAAAGAAAAACTTCTAACCTAAGCACAGGGTGTCTAAAACCAGAAACATGTATCAAGGAATCAACTACAAGCTCCTGACAAGATAAATCTAAGACGTACATAGATCTTTCGAAGAGACACCAGAAAGGTTGTGTAGCAGGCAAGGAGAAGCACCTTTTCTTTATTTGTTGTTGTTGTTGGTTTTTGGGTCACACCTGGCAGTGCTCTGGAGTTACTCCTGACTCCACGTTCAGAAATCGCTCCTGGCAGATACCGTCATTTGAACCAATGACCTTCTGCATGAAAGGCAAACGCCTCACCTCCATGCTCTCTCTCCAGCTCCATTTTCATTCAAGTTCAGGTAGACCAGAAAGCCCATCTTTAAGGGCATTGAACTAGGCCTTTATTTCGGAAGAAGAGGCACATACACCCTCTGCACAGTGGGGAACCACTGCAATGATGATAAATAGGTATCTGAACTTAGTCCAAGTTCTTAATCCTGTCTGAAGTCCATAAGATGTCTGAAATTGATGTCGACTATTTATAGATGGGAGCTTAAGTCACAAACCAAAACAAAATGTTTAAGGCAGAGACCCTCCCTGTGTAAATAAACAACTTGAGGGCCCATCCAAAATGGATGGAACCTTCTATAAACCTAGTATTTTGCCTATGATGCGCCCACGCAAAAAAACCCTGAGAACAGACAAAAATATCATTTAGGAAATTATAGACAATAATATCTAACTCACAAACCTAAAGTCAAGAAAGCAAAACCTTAATGTAATACAACATCGATTCCTAATATTAAAAACTAAAATAGAAAAACATTAATTACAGATGAAATTTCTACAGAGTTCAATACCAATCTGTAAATAGAGGGGTCTGGAACTCCAAAAAGACCAGCAAAAGACACTTGATGGGTCTAGAAAAGCGGGTTGAAGCCTTGTACAGGAGATAACATCAAGCTGAATGAATAAGGAAGGCCAGTACAGTCATCCATGTGTTGGGGCATCCCCAAGCGTTACATCATTACATCATAAGTTGGTTGGGCTTCTGTATTTCCTTTGGGATTGGTGCAATCTTGGGGTAGCCATTGTAGAAACGGTCAACAATAGCATTGTGTATGTGGATGGAAAACCAGAAATTCAGATAGCACAGTTTAACTGGGATCCAGAGACTGTGGGTCTTGTCCATGGATCTTTTCTCTGGGGTTACATTGTGACACAAATTCCAGGTGGCTTCATTTCCAACAAGTTTGCAGCATATATGGTGTAAAACTCCAACAGTCACGGATTTCTTCTTCCAGCCGAGATCAGGAAGCTTGTAGTTGTGGGTGATGGAGATGGGTTGCACATGTGAAATCCTGAAAATTAAAATGTTAAGGACTAGGAAGAGAGAAGGAAGGATAAGGAAGACTAAATTGGGGAAGATAAAGTTAGGAAAAAGGGAACTATATACAAAATATGCAGAACAGACAGACATTAAACAAGATATACACATACAGACTTCACAAAAAATATGGCCATAACACTCACTCATACTAAAAAATATTTGTTGGAAAGGATCCAAAATAGAACGAAATAAAAGAGAATTCAGCTGAATCAACTAAAAGCGCCTTAAATTGTAATAGCCGGCAACTGTTTAGATAAATCATTTCAAATTCACAAAAAAAATTTTTTTTATGGTTTTGCCTAGCAGATCTGAAAAAGAATTTCATGCGTAATACAAACATGGACAACTCTATTATACGTGTATATCAGTATATATACAAAGTTATTGTATAACAGTTACTTTATGATAATCAATCATAGGCAAGAAGCATTGTGAAGAAAGTCCACCTAAAATTATCATTATGTCAGCGTCTTAAAACCTAAATTGAGGGAAATAAAGCAATGATGTTAAAATAAAAAGTGAAAGTCGTTAAATGAGTATACCTAGAAAGAAAAACAATATTAATATGATGAGAAATTTCTCTTTCAGGTGAACCTTGACTAAATTAATTTGTAAAATTTCATGAATAACTGAGACCTAGAGCAATAATGAAATTAAGACATAAATCCATCCTACAAGGAAACACATTGGGGATTCATGATTTTCAATCTATATTCATTGATCATGCCTGTGGAAAGAATCCTAGAGCATTAATAGCAACTGATAAGGAAGTGAAATGATTATCTGGTGTTCATTGTAGATCTTTAAGAAGTATAAAACAGGATGTATGCTGCTGTGGATTTCACCAATGTATTAGGGACTTTTTTGATCTTCTTGTCATCAAAATTGATCCAGTGTTGTTTTTCAGGAATTTTACAGTATGAAGTACAGTGCCCATAGTGAACTTTACCATAATGGTTTGACACCGATGATAAGTTGTATTTCTTAATCTTGCTTTTATTCTCTGAAGTGAATTCCTCTAAATTGAGGTCTTCTAAAGGAAAATCTATATAAGTATGCAATTTTTTTATTTGTTTGCCATCAAAAGCAAAACGTTTCAAGTGTATTATAAGTACTGGTGGCAGTTTCCATAAGTACGTTTTCTTTGAAAAATCCCTTCTATTTTTGCAACTGTTGCACAGAACTTTGTTGTCATTTCTCAATTATTCGTCTTTAAAAAATTCAGAGAGGCATTCCTGTAATGTACATTTATCTGTAGATGTAACAGCCAAAGACAAATGAACAAATGTCTCATAAACCTCAGACTTTTGGTGGCAAGTGAGACACTGGAGTATAGATTTGAATTGTCCTTGAAAGAGATCATAAATAATAGATTTGTGAGCCTTTTGGTGTTCTGGACTAAATTGTTCATAATTTTCATTTCCCATGAGATGTGTAGTTTTGTCTGTCATTAGATTTACAGTAAGCAAGTCCTGATGTAATCCCTCTATTAGGAACATCAGTAGTTCGTGAGGATCCTGCTGATTGTGTCCAGCAAACTGGTCATTAAGTAAACCAATTGTTACTTTGAAGCTTTCAGGGTTAATATATCTATGAAATCCATTTCCCATGGTTTTGATGAGCCGACCAAATTCTTCGGCTAATTTACCTTCATGCCCCATCGGATTTTTCTTGCTAATATCCTTTTTATAATGATCTTTATAAAAATACTGAGTTAAGTCTGAAATATTATACAAGCATTGCAATATTGAGTTCATGTAGCAAGAGTTTCCTATATTTTGGAGCCCAGTTAAGACAGGTTCCTGTCTTTCCTTTTGCATCTCGGAGTGTAAGGGTTTATCACTACCATCAGTCTCACTCATTGTATGGTGTGTGACAGCTAAATTGTTCCCTGCCGCAGAGACCTTAGTAATATTACTGCTGTTAGTGTCTGAAGTATTCTGTTTTTTCTCTGAAGGGGAGTTTGTAGTCTGAACCTGATCATTTGTGCTAGCCCGATTTCTAACAAGACGTAATGGAACCCAAAATTTCTTGGGAGGGTCATCATTTATAGAAACATAGGCATAACCCCTTCCTCTTAGGAGAAGATAGCCAGCTATCCATTTTTCATCCTCCTTGATCCAAATAGGTTTATGGGTTGTTTCTTGTCTCTGAATATCTTCTTTAAAATGTTTTTCCGCTGCAGTGTAACTTTCCCCTTGGGGTAAGTTAAAGTAATTTAGTGTGATAAGAGTCAAAGATAGCAAATCCGTTGGTGGTAAACCTCTTTTTCTATTTTTTTGCAATTGAGTTTTTAAGGTTCTGTGAGTCCTTTCTACAATGGCCTGTCCCCTACAATTGTAAGGAATTCCTCAGAGATGTCTTATCTGCCATTCCTTACAAAAAAATTCAAAAGTTTTGCTAACATAGGCTGGCCCATTATCCGTTTTTATAGAATATGGAATACCCATCACAGAGAAACATTGTAAAAGAAAACTACAAGCAGCCTTAGATTTTTGAGAAGACATGGGAATTGCCCACATAAACCGAGAATAAGTGTCCACCACAACATGAAGATAAGGTTTCCTTGGAAATAAATCTGTTTGAGTTATATCCATTTGCCAAAGTTCGTTAGACTGTAAGCCTCTTGGGTTTGCTCCTGCTATGTGAGTCTTTTTTGTTAACGGTGCACATACGTTGCAGTTTTCTACGATTTCTCTAGCTTGCCTCCATGGAATTTGGTAATTCACATGTAAACGGCAAGCATTTGTGTGTAGGGCTGAAAGTTCCTCTATAGGTGATTTAAATATAGGCATTGCTAGCAAGTCAGCAGTTTTATTTCCTTGAGCCATAGGTCCTGGAAGACCTGAGTGGGCTCTAATATGCGTGATGAAGATGGGCTCAGTTCGTTTTTGAAGAAGCTGCTGTAATTGTTTAAGTAAGTCCTGTATGATCGGGTTATTAGCATTAAGGGATGCAGTGGCTATCACATGACATAAATTTACCACATACAAAGAATCAGAAACTATATTCATGGCTTCAGATACATTTTCTAATAGGTAAATTAACGTTGCTAATTCAACTTTCTGTGCAGATTTATATTTGGTATCTATGGTCATATTAATGTTGTCTCCAGTTATTCCTCCTTTTCCATTTTGGGATCCATCAATGTAAAAAACCTTGGCATTGGGAATAGGGGAATCCCGAACAATTGAAGAAATAACAAACTGAGTTTTCTTTAAAAAGTCCCAAATTTTTCCTGCTGGATAATGGGAGGATATTTCTCCTGTGAAATCTGAGAGGGCCCTTTGTAGAGATTCATTAATTGGCAATATTGACTCAATTTCCTTTTTTGGTACTGGCAAAACTATTATATCTGGGTCAAAACCTAGTAAAGATATAGATCTGAGTCTTGCCTTGATAATAATCTCTGAAATCAGTTGCAAGTAGGGGACAACTGAGCGAGGTTGTTTGTTATGTAAATACACCCATTCCAAAGGTCCTGACTGTTGCATCAAGGCCCCTGTGGGGGTTTCTATAGTAGGGAAGATTAACAGTAATACCTTTTCTCCTGGGATGAATCTTGAGAGAAACGATTTTTGTAATCTGCTCAAGAAGATGTCCAATTCATTTTTTGCAGCTGTTGTTAAATTTCTCGGGCTATCTAAAGCAGGGTCACCCTCCAACGTTTTTAACAGATTAGATAACTCTGCATTTGGGATTCCTAGTGCAGGGCGGAGCCAATTTACGTCACCTAAAAGTCTCTGAAAATCATTAAGCGTTCTGAGGTTTTCTTTTTTGATAGAAAATTTTTGTGGACGTATAGACGTCCGGTCCAAAATAAAACCCAAATATTGATACGGTGGCATTATCTGTATTTTTTCTAAAGCTATTTTCAGTCCTGATGTTTGTAAACAGTCAGTAACATAAGAGTATAATTCCTGTAAATCTGTTTCATTGTTCATTGTGAGCAAGATATCATCTGTATAATGAAATATCATGGCTTGAGGAAATTTTTCATGAGCAGGGCTCAAAACCTTATCTACAAAGAACTGACACATGGTTGGGGAATTCAGCATGCCTTGGGGGAGAACAGTCCATTGGAAACTTCTGCAGGGATGGGTATTATTGAGAGAAGGAACTGAGAATGCAAAACGTTTTTTATCATCTGGGTGGATAGGAATATGGTAGAAGCAGTCTTTCAGATCAATTATAATTAGTGGCCATTCCTTTGGAATAACTACAGGTGATGGTAAACCAGTCTGCAATTTGCCCATAGGTATCATGGATAAATTTATAGCTCTAAGATCCATCAAAAGTCTCCATTTACCGGATTTCTTTTTTATAGTGAATATAGGTGAATTCCATTGAGAAAAAGATGGTTCAATATGTCCTAAACTTAGCTGTTCCTCCACTAATTCTGTCAGCACCTTTAATTAATCAGTTTTAAGGGGCCACTGACCTGTCCAAATTGGTTCATCAGATTTCCATTTTATTTTTATTGGTGCTGGTGTTTTTACGGTAGTGGCCCCCACTAAAAATTTTTGGTTTTTAAATCAAAAGAAGGTTCGGGCTCTTCTGGAGCTAATGGGATGTGGAATTCTGCTTTCCACTGTTTGTGTAGGTCACGGCCCCACAGGGATGGTGAAAATGGGCCCACGTGAGGTCTGATTATTGCTTTTTGATTTTCTTGGCCGTAAAATAGTATAGTCCTCGTACTCAACAGACAGGAACTCAGGCCTCCTATTCCTTCTAGGGAATACGGGATTTCCTGAAGAGGCCAATTTTCTGGCCATTCTTTATCAGAAATTACGGTAACCTGAGCACCCGTATCTATCATTCCATCAAAGGGTTTGCCTTCCAAGTGAAGTTTGATCATTGGGTGTTCATCTTTACATTTAGTAACCAGAGCCACGATTGGGTTTTGAGCAGCATCCGGATCTGTGCTTCCAAAACCTCCAATTCTAGTCTTATCTGAAGTCCCAAATTTGACATAAGGCACTATTACTATCTGGGCAATCACTTCTCCTTTTTTAAAGGTCCATGTAACTGGTACAGTAATAACTACAATGATTTCTCCCATGGAATCTGAGTCAATGACACCAGTGATTACTGATATACCCTTTATGTTGAGGGAACTTCTGCCAAGAATCAAACCCATAGTATCTGGGGGTGGCGGGCCTACAATACCAGTTTCTAACATGTAAGGGCATGCTCCTGGGTAAATTGTAATGTCCTCTGGGCATAATATGTCTAATCCGGCACTTCCTGAAGTGGAGTGGAATAATTCCCTTATCGTGATGAATTTTCTTGGGCTGGGCTTGGTAGGATTATTGTCTGTGAACTTTGCCCCTGATTTGGAAGGGCCTGGGGGGAGACCCTGTGGGCGTTTCCCTGCATCTGGTATGTGTGTTCTTGGGGAGCTGAATTTATAAGAAGACGACAATTTCTTTTGATATGTCCCTGTTTTCCACAATGGTAGCAGGCGATTTGCCTCCTGGGGACTGTGTTGAAACCTCTACTTAGGTTATTATTAATGAGGTTTCTGGATCTGCAATCTTTCTCCCAGTGGCGACCCCTTTTGCATTTTGGGCAAAGTCCTGGTTTCCGGAAAGTGTTCTGTCCCCGAGGGGAGTAAGGCATTGTTCCCTTGGTAACTGGGAAGGTTTGTACTGAGTCTAAGTGGGGTGGGGGTTGGGGTTCCACATAGACATTCCAGCAGGCATAAAGGTAATCATTCAGATATGACTTTTCATTTAATGTATTCAATACTAATCTACAGGCTGAATTTGCATTATGATAGGCCAAAGATTTTACCAGGAAGTTTCTCATCTCCTCATCTTCCACGTGTAACTTCAGAGCATCTTTAATCTTACCTACAAACTCTGCAAATGACTCATAAGGGCCTTGGGTAATTTTTAAAAAGTTTCCTCTACCAATCCTGCTAGAATCAATTTTTTCCCATGATGACAATGCAATCTCCCTAATTAAATTTAAGATTTCCTTAGGTAAAGCTGCTTGTGTCTGAATATTTGCAAATTGATTTTCTGCCATCAATAATTCATACGATAGAGTAACACCTGCCACTTGCTTTTTCATACCATCCGGACTATATAATTTAGCTTTTACGCCTTCGGAATAGTACATTTCCCATTCGGTTCGCTGTTTAGACGACAAGCATATTTCAGCGATTCTTTTAAAATCATACAAAGTCCAAGATGAGTTATGACTCCAAAGTCTTAATAACTCCACACTGTATGGCGATTTTGGCCCATGCTCTTTACATGCTCTTTTAAACCGATCTAATTCTTCCATCTGATAGGGTACATAGTTAGAAACATTTACCCCGTCTATAGGGGATAAGGCCTGATTAGCAAAATTACTCTGAATAGAGCTCTGAGACCGAGCATGTGGTTCATCGTTTGAATCTGCTCTGCTCTGCGATTCAATTTTGTAACTAGAAGGAGGCCTCCCTCGTGGAGTTAGCACTGGAGGTAGATCATTATCTGAGTCACTACTGTCAAGCAATTCACTAGAATCAGGCTTAACATTCTGAGTTGTTTATCTTCCAGCAAAAATTTTTATATTGTTGATGGTGGGGCTGGATTCGTCAGCCTGCACCTTGGTCTGAGTTTTCGTCAGATAAATTTCCTTATTATCTATACTGGTTTTAGCCTCACCATTTCTACACTTTCTATTTCCTAAATACCAGCAAATAACTATGCTCATAATAATAACGTTAGTCAACACAGAAATTCCACAAACTATGATGGCTAGAGACACTACACTTTTCATTTGAAATATAGACCACAACCATCCAACTGCAGTGATTGTCCTTAGATCAAAACCAATTAGTTTTAAACAAAATGGAATGATCCACTTGTATACTAGAGCACCAATGCGTAAGACTAAGGGTGGTAAAATCCACATGACTAACCACAGAAACCATTTGATGGTCAGCATAGGAAATTTCCAATGAAGTATTTCACTTACAGTTATTGAGGGTCCAGGTTCAGGCTGTTCAGCGTAAACAGACTCACTCACAGGCAGGCTTCAGGAAGCATTAACTTTATTTAGGCCCTAGCCACCACATGTGTGTGGCCTACTCATAACCTTTCAAGCATACAGCCATTCTAGGCTTGCCCTGCGTCTTATCCTATTTCAGCCATCTCCCTCAGAGAGCCCAGCAGGGCCAAAAGGCAAAAGCCCCTTAATCCCTTGGCTTCCGGGTTTATCTACCTATTCCAAGACCCCTCCCAGGAATGGGCCGGGCTTTGCAGGTAAAGTCACACCTATTATCCGGTTCCCAAGACCCCAATCCTGGCCAGGCTCTTTTATGAAATTGAAAAAACAAGAACACTTCCAAATAGCTTCTATGAAGCCAACATCATCTTAATACCAAAACCAGATAGAGATGCTGCCAAAAAAGAAAACTACAGATCAATATCCCTAGTGAATACAGATGCAAAGATCCTCAACAAAATCCTGGCAAACAGGATCTAATGCCTCATCAAGAAGATCATTCACTATGATCAAGTAGGTTTCATCCCAGGAATGCAAGGATGGTTTAACATCCGTAAATCTATCAACATAATACACAACGTTAACAACAAGAAAAATAAAAATCACACAGTCATATCAGTAGACGCAGAAAAAGCATTTGATAAGGTTCAACACCCATTCTTGATGAAAACTCTCAGCAAGATAGGAATAAAAGGAACCTTTCTCAATATAGTTAAGGCTATCTACCACAAGCCAGTTGCAAATATTATCCTCAATGGAGAAAAACTAAAAGCCTTCCCGCTAAATTCTGGTAGAAGACAAGGCTGTCCTTTCTCACCACTTATATTCAACATAGTATTGGAAGTACTTGCTATACCGATTAGACAAGAAAGATTTCAAGGGAATCCAGATAGGAACGAAGTAGTCAAGCTCTCCCTATTTGCAGATGACATGATACTCTACTTAGAAAACCCTAAAGACTCTACCAAAAAGCTTCTAGAAATAATAGATTCATATAGCAAAGTGGCAGGCTACAAAATTAACACACAAAAATCAATGGCCCTTTTATACACCAATAATGATAGGGAAGAAATGGACATTAAGAGAACAATCCCAGGGCTGGAGAGATAGCATGGAGGTAAGGCGTTTCCCTTTCATGCAGGAGGTCATCGGTTCGAATCCCGGCGTCCCATATGGTCCCCTGTGCCTGCCAGGAGCAATTTCTGAGCCTGGAGCCAGGAATAACCCCTGAGCACTGCCGGGTGTGACCCAAAAACCACAAAAAAAAAAAAAGTGAACAATCCCATTCACATTAGTGCCACACAAACTCCAATATCTTGGAGTCAACCTGACTAAAGATGCGAAGGATCTATACAAAGAAAACTATAAAACACGGCTCCAAGAAATAATAGAGGACACGTGGAAATGGAAACACATACCCTGCTCATGGATTGGCAGGATCAATATCATTAAAATGGCAATACTTCCAAAAGCATTGTACAGATTTAACACGATTCCTCTACCCATGACATTTTTCAAAGAAGTGGATCAAACACTTCTGAAATTTATTTGGAACAATAAACACCCTCGAATAGCTAAAGCACTCCTTGGGAAAAGGCATATGGGAGGCATTACTTTCCCCAATTTTAAGCTGTAATACAAAGCAATAGTTATAAAAACAGCATGGTATTGGAATAAAGATAGACCCTCAGATTAGTGGAATAGGCTTGAGTACTCAGAGAATGTTCCTCAGACATATAACCACCTAGTTTTTGATAAAGGAGCAAGAAATCCTAAATGGAGGAAAGAAAGCCTATTCAACAAGTGGTGTTGGCACAACTGGTTAGCCACTTGCAAAAAAGCGAACTCAGCCCCCCAGCTAACACCATGTACAAAGGTAAAATCCAAATGGATTAAAGACCTTGATATCAGATCTGAAACTATAAGGTATATAGAACAACATGTAGGTAAAACACTCTATGACATTGAGACTAAAGGCATCTTTAAGGAGGAGACAGCACTTTCCAAACAAGTGGAATCAGAGATAAACAGATGGGACTATATTAAGCTGAGAAGCTTCTGCATCTCAAAGGAGATAGTGCCCAAAATACAAAAGCCACCCACTGAGAGGGAGAAATTATTTACCCAATACTCATCAGATAAAGGACTAATATCCAAAATATACAAGGTACTGAGAGAACTATACAAGAAAAAAACATCTAACCCCATCAAAAATTGGGGAGAAGAAATGAACAGACACTTTGTAAAAGAAGAAATGCAAATAGCCAAAAAGCACATGAAAAGATGCTCAGCATCACTATTCGTCAGGGAGATGCAAATCAAAACTACTATGAGGTACCACCTCACGCCACTGAGATTGGCACATATCACAAAGAAGGAAAACAAGCAGTGCTGGCAGGGATGTGTAGAGAAAAGAACTCTTTTTTCACTGCTGGTGGGAATGCCATCTAGTCCAACCTTTATGGAAAGCGATATGGGGATTCAACAAACTGGAAATTGAGCTCCCATACGATCCAGCTATACCACTCCTAGGAATATACCTAAGGAACACAAAAATTCAATACAAAAATCTCTTTCTCACACCTATATTCATTGCAGAGCTATTTACAATAGCCAGACTCTGGAAACAACCAAGATGCCCTTCAACAGATGAGTGGCTATAAAGAAACCATGGTACATATACACAATGGAATACTATGCAGCCATCAGGAGAGATGAAGTCATGAAATTTGCCTATACATGGATGTACATGGAATCTATTCTGCTGAATGAAGTAAGTCAGAGGGAGAGAGAAAAACGCAGAATGGTTTCACTCATCTATGGGTTTTAAGAAAACTGAAAGACATTTTTAACAGTATCTCAGAGAAAAGAGAGATGAGGGCTGGTATGTGCAGCTCATGACATGAAGCTAACCAAATAGAGTGATGAGTGCAGTTAGAGAAATAAGTACACTGGAAACTATATAACAATGTGAATGAATGAGGGAAGTAGAAAGCCTGTCTTTAGTACAGGTGTGGGTAGGGTGGGGAGGAGGGAGATCTGGGAAATTGGTGGTGGTGGGAATGTTGCACTGGTGAAGGGGGGTTCTTTTCATGACTGTAATCATACAACTATAATTATATTTGTAATAATAAAAAAAGAAACCAGGAGGGAACTAGTGTAATGAAAACCCTAATCAGAACCACGTCTGTTCTTTAGAAGACACAATTTGCCAATCTATGTCCACTTGTTTTATGGTGGACCTTTTCTCACCTCTGATATCTCTGGTACCTGATCCCTTCCTCCTGATGGTTTTCTTGGATAACTAAAATTAAGAGAGTGGTGGGGATAGGTTTTGACTTGCAGCTCTCCTGTTCAGATGGAAATTATCTTCAATAAACTTGGACATCTGTTGACTGTGCTGACTGCGCTGCCATGATGAATTGGACGTCTGCTCCTTGACTTCTCAAGACTCTCTCTCCCACCTTTTTCATATTCTCCTGCAACAAAAGTGTAATGAGCACTTTGCTTCCTACTCCTCTCTGGGCTCCTTTTCAGGTCTCCCTTATATGGTGTCCATCCTATGTGCACACACACATGCACTGTTCATGAGAAGAGCAGCCAATAAGTATTTGATTACCTCTTGTTCTTTCAGGAACCAACCCCTACCCCAACACCCACAAAAACCTTGGGAAAGAAAACTTCCAAGAGACCCTTGTCTAGAACTGGTGACTCCTTCTCTGCTGAGTCTCATCTCTTCCCCTGGCACAGTCTCTGTCCAGATCAAGTAGCAAACTTTTGTCCTGGCTCTCACTTTTCTTTATTTCAACATTCACTGACTTCTTCCAGTCCTAGGAGACATAGCTCTCCTCCAGCTGACTTAAATTATTAGTTGATTTGGGGATACCAGGGTCAGAGACAAGTGGGAATGTGAGCCCAAGAAACCCTCCGAGTGGGTGAGGCTTTAGGGGGATCTTTGTTTCAGATAGGAGAAGAATAAAATTGGTATTGGTGGTAGAAGAGAGAAGCAGTGAGGACTATAGAGGCTACATGAACTACAACCAGATCTATGTATGACACATCGACCATTGGCAAGGTGAAGGGGCAGAGTTAAAACCAAAGCTGGAAGTCAGGGCCTCTGTCTGCAACCAGTCCTAGATTCTTCTGTAATTGTAGAATGAAGAGAATCCGTTTTCTTCCCATTGTAGTGAACTGTAGGTTGAGGACATTTTCCTGGCATCAGCTTACCATATGCTCCCCCATGAGCTTTATGGTCCTTCTTTTTCATTACCCATTTTCCCAGAAACTACTACTTTATGCTAATAATGCTTTGGTAAATATACACCCCCCCATATTAGATTTCAAGTAGATGCCACTAAGATTTGTCCCTCCAGCTCTTCCTCCCATTCTTCAAAGCTCTATCTAGCCCCTGATCTCTGAATTCTCATTGCCTCTGAGGTCCATGTTTTTTCTTGCCACCCCCATGATTCTGTCTCCAGTGATATGTTCTCTAGAAACCTGTCAGAGGGAAGCACAGGCCTAAGGCAAATATCTTTTGTATTCCCAGAAGAAGCTCTCCTTCCTCCTTCCAGGAAAGAGCCAGGAACCAGGCAGGGTGAGTGTCCCAGCTGCACTGGCCTAACTTGATCCTGTTGCAGGTGTTTGCTCAATTTTTTTTGTTGTTGTTTTGTTTTTGGGTCAAACCCAGCAGCGCTCAAGGGTTACTTTTGGCTCTATCAGGGGTCTCAAACTCGCGGCCCGCGGGCCATTTGCAGCCCTCCATACAACATTTTGTGGCCCGTGGCCGGTCTTCAAATATCACAGTATTCGTGATTATTCGCTTACTGAATAATCCCAATAAAAATCGCATTAGTAAGAAAAAATTGCATTAAACATTCGTATACCCTGAGCAGTTTCGTTTGGGGTATGCAAATGTTTAATGCGATTTTTTTCCAATTATTTTCTTAATGCGATTTTTATTGCGAATATTCAGTAAGCGAATAATCGCGAATACTTTGTGCCTAGTGCAGACATCATTTCCGCTGCTCCTGCCCACTGTCCCTTGCATTATCAGAGGCCTAAGGAGAGAAGGTAGAGAAGTTTATTACAGAATTAGATTTTGTAATACCTTCATCATTAATCTTCATCAAAGCCTGCAGTGAAGAGAAAGATTGATGATGAGCACAGACAATTTCAGGAAAAGTGGGAGACGCAGTATTTCTTTGTTGAGTACAGGGGCATCCCCACATGTCATATTTGCTCAGAGAAAGTTGCAGTACACAAGGAATACAACTTGAAACACCATTATTCAACTAAACATGCTGAGGAATGTACAAAATATCAAGGAAATGAGAGAGCCAAGCGGTTGCCAGTCTTAAAGCATGTCTAATGAGGCAACAAGATTTCTTCAAGAAAGCAACCAAAGAGAATGTTGCATCAGTCGAATCGAATCTAGTTACATGGTTAATGAGATGATTGCTAAGGCAGGGAAACCATTCACAGAAGGAGTTTGTTGAAAATGCATGTTACAGATTGCAAGTATTATCTGTCCAGAAAGAAAGGTCAGTTTAGCAAAATCAGCCTTTCTGCCAACACTGTGGCAGAACGCATTTCTTTTTCTTTTTTTGGTTTTTCTGGCCACATCCGTTTGATGCTCAGGGGTTACTCCTGGCTAAGTGCTCAGAAATTGCTCCTGGCTTGGGGGGATCGTATAAGACATTGGGGGATTCAACTGCGGTCCTTCCTTGGCTAGCACTTGCAAGGCAGACACCTTACCTCTAACGCCACCTCACTGGCCCCAGCAGAGCGCATTTCTGTCATGTCAAGTGACATCATCAACTGTGAGAAATCCAAATGTTTTGATGCATGCTCAGTTGCTATTGACGAGGGCACAGATATAACAGACACTGTGCAGCTCACAATTTATGTCCGTGGTGTTGATTGCAATTTTGAATTGACAGAGGAGCTGCTCACAATAATTCCAATGCATGGCCAGACCACCGCTAATGAGATATTTTGGCGTCTGTGTGATGCCATTGAGAATGCAGGTTTGCCATGGAAGAGGTTTGTTGGAATAATAAGTGATGGAGTGCCATCGATGACAGAGGAAAAAATGGACTGGTGGCACTTGTTCAAGAAAAACTTGAAAAGGAGGGTGTAGAGAAGGGCATTGCTCTTCACTGCATTATCCATCAGCAGGCCCTTTGCAGTAAATGCCTGCTGTGTGACAATGTGATGTCTGTTTTGTGAAATGCATCAACCAAATCAGATCCAGGAGCTTAAAGCACAGGAGGTTCCGTGCTTTTTTTAGAGGAAATGGAGTCAGAATATGGAGATGTGCTCTATTTCACCAAGGTACATTGGCTTAGCAGGGGAAATGTTCTGAAAAGATTTTTTGAGTTGAGAGAAGTGAAAGCCTTCATGGAGAAGAATGGGAATGCTGTTTCTGAGTTGAGTGAACACAAATGGCTCATGGACTTAGCTTTTCTTGTTGACATCACACATAAGCTGAATGTACTAAACAAGATGTTACAAGGCCCAGGGTAGCTTATCAGTGCTGTCTATGACAACATGAGAGCATTCTCCACAAAACTTGTGTTATGGAAATCCCAGCTCTCTCAGACAAACCTTTGCCATTTCCCAGCATG
This sequence comes from Suncus etruscus, assembly GCF_024139225.1. Taxonomy (NCBI): domain Eukaryota; kingdom Metazoa; phylum Chordata; class Mammalia; order Eulipotyphla; family Soricidae; genus Suncus; species Suncus etruscus. Next base: position 52,172,067 of record NC_064851.1, read on the forward strand.
CAAGGAACTTGTGGATGCAGGCATACCATTCAGTGGTGAGAAGTATGTTAATGCTATTTTTAAGCTAGAGAAGGAATTTGATCACAGATTTGCAGACTTCAAAAAGCACAGAGCTTCCGAAGAGATAGCACAGAGGTGTGTCCCATATGGTACCCCGTGCCTGCCAGGAGCTATTTCTGAGAAGATAGCCAGGAGTAACTCCTGAGCACAGCCAGGTGTGCCCCCCCCTCAAAAAAAAAAGCACAGAGCCACTTTCCAAATTTTTGTGGACCCCTTTTCCTTTGATGTGCAAGATGCCCCTCCGTGCTTCAAATGGAGCTCATTGATCTGCAGTGCAACTCTGATCTCAAAGCCAAGTTCAGGGAGATTAAAAGCAAACATGCATGGGCAACTTTTGAGAGAATTGCCCCCAGCTTCCCTGAGCTTTCCCGAATGTTCAAGCACACCATGTGCCTTTTTGGGAGCACATATTTGTGTGAAAAGTTATTCTTCACATTGAACTTCAATCAGTCAAAGTACAGGTCTAGACAATGATGATCATCTTCAAGCCATACTGAGGGTCTCAACTGCTTCTTTCTAAAACCAAATGTGGTTCAGATTTGTGAGAAGAAGCGCTGTCAAGTCTCTGGCTGCAAGGAATAGGCAAAAGATGCCATGTTCAGAAGAACTGTTCATGATCTTCACTCAATGTTCTATTTATGTTCAGAAGAAATAATTAAAACTGTTAATGACATTTGAGGACTTTTTTTTGTGAAATCCCTTAGTGGAGCCTGCCTCACCCCGACTTTGCCTCCTGTGGCCCCCAGGTAAATTGAGCTTGAGACCCCTAAGCTCTATGTTCAGAAATCACCCCTGGCAGCCATGGGGGACCATATGGGATGCTGGGATTCGAACCACCATCCTTCTGCATGAAAGGCAAACGTCTTACCTCCATGCTATCTCTCCGGTCCCAATTTGCTCAATTTTTTACTGTGACCCAGTTCATTACCTTCCTTCTGGAAGACTCAGAAGAGCAGTAAGGTCGAAGTGTCTCTCACTACACTCCAGCTGATAAGTGCCATTGTGAAGAGCAGGGTGGAGACCTGGTGCAGGTAGTGGGCTCCTCTAGCCAGAACTCAGCCTGCAAGCCTGGGACCTGGTGTGTTCCTCTCTCTGTTACAAACCAGCTGATCGATCATGCCAAATTCTTGTCCTTTATAGTTTTATAGTGCATTCACTTATAAAATGTAATCCTGGGGGCCGGAGAGATAGCATGGACGTAAGGTGTTTGCCTTTCATGCAGAAGGTCATCAGTTCAAATCCCGGTGTCCCACATGGTCCCCCGTGCCTACCAGGAGCAATTTTGAGCATGGAGCCAGGAGTAACCCCTGAGCACTGCCGGTGTGACCCAAAAACCACAAAAAAAAAAAAAAGTAATCCTGGGCTAGGCTTCTCTTGCACTCTCACTAAGCTCACACATTTGTAATCCTGATTCATCACTGCATGGCGTTCTCTCTGGGGGCCTAGTAGCAAAGACAATCTCAAACAATAGTTTATCTCTATTGAATGGATTCAAGAGCTTGAGTTTATGACTCAGGAAATTGACCGACTTGGGATCTCTAACCTAGCTCTGCATCCAAAACAAATAAGTGTATGAACCACTGGAAAGAGTGTTCTCCTTGGAGCATTTTGTTATTCTCCCATGAGTGCCTAGGGTATTCAGCCAGTTGCCCAACCCTTCCTTCTCAGGCAGTCACCATCCAGTTGATGGAACTAAAGACCTCCTTTGCTGCAAGATCTTCCCAAGCCCTTCTACTTTCAAATCCACATGTTGTTTATAAAGTATCAACTTGTTTTCTCAAAACCTTGTTCCCAAGGTGGCAAACTCCCCAGTTACTGAATGATTTCTGTTTTCTTCCGAATAGAATGCCTCATCAGCCTGGCTCCTTTCTTAATAAGAAACATCAGAAACAATGAGGCCATAGTCGAGTTCATAGACTGATGAATATGATGAACCATGTAAGCACAAGTGCAAGGAGAAGCAAAGTATTTTATGCACCATAATAAAAGAACTATGCCTTTTGATGCAAGATTTATGGGACTAAGTTCTGGGGAGTAGTTGGGAATAGTATGGAATGGGCTGAAGTGAACCAAAGGTTCCAAATCAAGCTCTTCAGCTGTGCTGGAAAGTTACAGACACTGAGGGACATAAAATAAAGGACTTAGCTGCTTGAAATGGTGGGTAACATGGTCCTCAGTGCACCCCTCTTTGACACCCAGGTACAGAACATACCCACCACAAATCCCCACTCAGTTAAAAAAACTTGATCATCTGATATGAACTTGACTCTGGTGTTAAGGATCTTGTACAGATTTGACTCAAGACAGGCGAGAGCCAAAACTTCACCCTTCTCTCAAAGAGTGAAAGACCCTACATTGCAAGGAGCTGCATGACAAGAACACATTGGTGTAGATCTGAACTTTATCAACCAGTACAGATGCCACTGTCTCTTCCTCCTTACATAGCCTTAGACCTACATGGACCTTGACTTAGATATAGGTGTCTATATTACTCCTGCTCTGCAGACCTCCTAAAAGTGCACTTTGGATTTGCATTACTTTTCTGTCAACCTGATCTCTAGAAATTCCTTGATGGGGGGGATTTATGTGTTACTTATCTGTCCATTACTAAACAAGTACACCTAAAAATCAAAGATGGTATTCTTTCCCTCCAACCAAAATGTGAGGACCTTAGAATTTTTCTCTTGGTGGTTCACATTGGATAGAATGTACTGTTTTCTCTTGCAAAATTTCACTTACATGTACTTCTGACCTGTTTTTGATAGAGAGTTTACCCAAGTTTTTACTTTTTAAATTGACTTATTCTTGATATTGGGTCCTGGCGCTTTTTCCCAATCATTCTCTGCTGAGCCTTGGTAAAAACAGTACTTCCCCCACATTTGCCCAAGACTTGAGCAGTCATGGGTAAAAACACATGAATATGTGGATAGTTGGATGTGACCATGGCCAGTCTTTGACTATGGTGCTTCATGAACGTTCCAAGTATTAGCTGAGTCCCAGGGCAAAGTGTCTCTTGACAGTATTCCCTTCTCCATTAGTGCTATACACCTCAACTGCTGCTCTTTACCAGGTTGGTAGTGGCCACCTAGGCTGGAAGTGGAACTGAATTGTGTGACTGAAACTCAGTAACCCTAAAAATTCCCTTGTGATTTCCCCGTGTCCCCTTCTTTGGCCTCTTTACACAGTCCTGAGGCTGAGAGAATTTCCAGAGTCAATCTGCTCTCTCCTACTAGATTCAATCCAGAGCTTGGGTTTGTCTTGGAAGGAACCTCTTGTCCTCTGGAGATATTAGACCTACATATACTATTTCTGTTTGGAGCTCCACATAGATTTTTTTTTCTTCTTTCTTTAGGACAGTGCTTTATTGCTTCATTTTCTGTCCCTCAATGTAGATTCATTGTTCACTTGGCCATCTGCGGGGTCCTGCAAGCCCCCCGGAGGGGCCCGGCCAGCAGGAATCAGTCGGGAGGCTCACGGACGACCGCACCTTTATTTAGCTGGGCTAGAAGGACAACCACACCTGTAAAAAATCTAAGAGAGGTTAATAATAATGACCTTTGGCGATCAGACCGTTCAAAGGTGTCTTTATTAGGGTCCTGCATCTCTTATATAGAGGAGGAGAAGGGGGCAGGTAAAAAGTGATGTCAATCATACATTTTGGCGCGAAAGCCATGAAACAAAGGCAGTAAATCATCTTCCAGAAGGGAGGGAGAAGCAGTGACAATTTTACAATCACTCCTAAGTCAGCAGTTTTCAAGGAATTGCCCTATGACCCTAAAGTAGGGTTTGCAGACCACTTTCCCGGAACTCTCAGCAGGTTTATGGTGGGGCAAGCTTTGTTGCATTTAGCTTTTAACTCAGGAATGTAAGTTAAGGGGAGACTTGGCTCCATGGTATCAGGCAGTGTCTTCCTCCCCTAGGCTGAGAAGTTACTTATTACTTGAAGGTTGCCTTTTTCCTGTTGGTATATGGGCTTATAGCAAAGCAGCACTTAGCACTGAAAAGATGGCAGGGAGTTTTGCAAAAGTAACCACTGAGTCAGTCACGGTAGCCAACAGCCATCATGTTCACTGTGCACAGAAAATCATCATGTGTTCATCCAACTCATGGGCATCATAGCCTCCAACGACAGATGTTGACATTTCTAGTCTGGCTATTAATTGATACTGTATCTAGCTTTGAATAATTGCTCCATGTTTGTCCAATTAGGGTCTACTAAAATCCTAAAAGTATAAAGGTTACCTTTGGTGAGAATTAAATCAGTTCAGCCGATGCACTGTTGAAGAATTTTGGACACAGTATCAAGAGGAAAACTCTGTACTTCAAAAGTACCATATTCCAAACTAAATCTCTAATCCCTTGAATATGACCTGCCAACTTCAGGAAATGCCCATGGCTACATATAAACCATCGGCTTGACTTGACTTAGCACTGAGCTTTACTTACCCATATGATTTATTAGCTCAGGGAGGCCTGAAAAGTATTTCTCAGGTTCATTAACATATTACCTGGCAGGGACAGAGGGAAACCTTTTGCTTTTGATGGAAGAAGCAAAAAGAGGTGAGGATTACAGCCACTGCCACCCTAGGCACTATGCTGGAAAGAATTAGTCTAGTCAAAGTGCAATGCACTTTGAAAATGGTTTGGAAATACCAACAGTAGTACTGCCACTCCTTTTAAATGTCCAAGAAGGAACCATTGATATGTTAAGGTAACTGCTCTTTGTTCCTGCCATCCTCAGTCTAATCCAGTCCCCTTTCTGGTAGACCACTTGCCTTTTTCATGAGCCCAGACTGCATTGTCTACTCTACATCCACTTGTAATGGTATATACTAGCTGCTCTGAAAACTGTTCCTTCGTTGTTTTATCTGTTTTTCCTGAATGTTCTTTCTGATGCCCTGTGCTTCTACATGAACAAATCCTATGTTTCACTGATACTGATTTCAAGCCTGTCTTTTGAGGCTTCTCCTTCTTAGAGTCGACCCACCCAAAAAGGGTGCAGCCAGCTGAGTTCTGCTGTGTCTATACAGCACAGCAGGCATCTTTGGACTTTTCTTTTAATGGCCTAGGACTTGATCCTGAGTGGCATTCTTTCCTAAGGGCGCTTCCTCATTAGAAAAGAGTCGACATGCCCACAAATGGTGCATCGAGCTGAATTCTGCTGCGTCTCTGCAGCACAGCAGACATCTTTGAACTTTTCTTGCTTGCTTTGACCTAAGACTTGATGCTGAGTGGCAATCTTCCCTGAAGTCTCTTCCTCCTTGGAGGAGAGTCGACCCACCCCTAAGGGTATATCCAGCTGAGATCTGCTGTGTCTCTGCAGCACAGCAGACATCTTTGGACTTTTCTCGCTTGATTTGGCCTAAGTCTTGATCCTGAGTGGCAATCTTCCCTGAAGTCTCTTCTTCCTTGGAGGAGAGTCGACCCACCCACTAAGGGTGGATCCAGCTGAGATCTGCTGTGTCTAGCAGTACAGCAGACATCTTATGATTTTTCTTGCTTGCTTTGGCCTAAGACTTAATGCTGAGTGGCAATCTTCACTGAAGTCTCTTCCTCCTTGATGGAGAGTGGACCCACCCCTAAGGGTGGATCCAGCTGAGATTTGCTGTGTCTCTGCAGCACAGCAGACGTCTTTGGACTTTTCTCTGATTTTAATGGCCTAAGTCTTTCACCTGAGTGACAGTCTTACGTAAGGGCTGTTCCTCCTTGGAGGAGAGTCCTGCCACCCACAAAGGGTGCAGCCAGCTGATTTCGGCTGTGTCTCTGCAGAACAGCAGACTTCTTTGGACTTTTCTCTGCTTTCAATGGCCTAGGACTTGATCCTTAGTTTCATTCTTTCCTGTGGGCCCTTCCTGATTAGGAAAGAGTCGACCTGTCCACAAATGGTACATGCAGCTGGTTCTCCTGTGTCTCTGCAGCATCACAGACATCTTTGGACTTTTCTCCGTTTGCTTTGCCCTAAGACTTGATCCTGAATGGCAATCTTCCCTGAGGGCACTTCCTCCTTAGAGAAATTTCAATCTTATTGGTTCGAATCCTGGCATCCCATTTGGTCCCTATGCCTGCCAGGAGCGATTTCTGAGCACAGAGCTAGGAGTAACCATTGAGCACCGAGTGTGACCAAAAAAAAAAAGAGAAAAAAGAAAAAGAAAAAAATAACAGAAAAGAGTCGACTCTCCCAGAAAAGGTGGAGTCAGCTAAGTTCTGCTGTGTCTCTGAGCACAGCATACATCCTTAAATTTTTCTTGCTTGCTTTGGCCTAAGTCTTGATCCTGAGTCATAATCTTCCCTGAATTCTCTTTCTCTTTGGAGGACAGTCAACCCACCCACTAAGGGTGGATCCAGCTTTGATCTGCTGTTTCTATGTAGCACAGCAGACATCTTTGGACTTTTCTCACTTGCTTTGGTCTAAGTCTTGATCTGAGTGGCAATCTTCCCTGAAGACTCCCTCCTTGTAGGGGTGTCAACACACCCACTAAGTGTGAATGCAGCTGAGATTTGCTGCGTCTAACAGAACAGCAGACATCTTTGGACTTTTCTCACTTGCTTTGGCCTAAGACTTGATCCTGAGTGGCAATCTTCCCTGAAGACTCTTCCTCCTTAGAGGAGAGTCAACCCACCCAGAAATGGTGGAGCCAGATAAGTTCTGCAGCAGACATCTTTGGACTTTTCTCTTATAATGGCCTAGGATTTGATCCTGAGTGGCATACTTTCCTGAGGGCACTTCCTCATTAGAAAAGAGTTGACCTGCCCACAAATGGTGGATCCAGCTGAATCTGCTGTCTCTCTGCAGCACAGCAGACATCTTTGGACTTTTCTCGCTTGCTTTGGCCTAAGTCTTGATCCTGAGTGGCAATCTTCCCTGAAGTCTCTTCCTCCTTGGAGGAGAGTCGACCCACCCACTAAGGGTGGATCCAGCTGAGATCTGCTGTGTCTCTGCAGCACAGCAGACATCTTTAGACTTTTCTTGCTTGCTTTGGCCTAAGACTTGATCCTGAGTGGCAATCTTCCCTAAAGGCTCTTCCTCCTTAGAGCAGAGTTGACCCACCTAGAAAACATCTAGCAGACATCTTTGGACTTTTCTCTGATACATCAAGATTCTTTCTTCGCCAAAGAAAGTAGCAAAAAAACTTTACGATGTCTCCAAGATGTAACAAAAATGGTGAACAACATCATGGCACATGCTCTTAATTTTCGACAATTTCAAGCCTTTCTTGATGAGGTTCAGGCACAATATAACTCTTTACTGATGTACAATAATGTCCAGTGGCTGAACAGAGGACGAGTGTTAGAAAGATTTGTGGCGGCCTGCTTGGAAGAAGTTAGGCTCTTTATGAACGAAAAGAGGGAAGACTATCCTCAATTCACCAACATGACCTGGCTTACCACTTTAATGTACTAAACAAAAAAATTACAGAGCATGGGAAAAACAGCAGAAAGCATGTTTAGTGACATCAAAGGTTTTTCAGAGAAAATTGCATGTTTTTTAAACAGACCTTGAGAGTGGACGACAGCTAAAATATTTTCCCAACCTAAAAATACATTTTGATAATTCTGCAACATTTGTGGACAGTCATAAAAAACACCAGAAGTCCACAAAGCATATTCCATCATTGTAGCTGAAGCAAAGGAGAATTTTAGTAAAAGATTTTCTCAGTTTTGTAAGATGGAGATGACCCTTTCATTTATAACTTCCCCAGAAAAGTCCACATTTGAAAATCTTGATCTTTCCTGCTTACAGTGGTTGGATATTCAATATTTGGAAATGGAGCTACTGGAGTTTCAAGAAAGCTCTATCTGGAAAAGTAAATTCAATGATGTGCATGTAGCTCTTGAACGTATTGAGTGTGAAAGGGTGACAAATGAAATCACTGCTAGCAGTTCTGAAAATGAAATCCTAAAAGTGTGTAATTCTCTGTCAGACAATTTTAAGTCCATGAAAGCACTTGGGATTGCTCTTCCTACTTTGTTTGGGTCATCCTATGCTCGTGAGCAGCTGCTTTCAGCTTTGAATCATATAAAATCTGATGCTAGAAACATTAATAGATGACATGAGTGCTGCATGTGTTGCTATGAAATTAACGAACTATGAGCAAAGGATTGACAAGTTATCAGCATGCATGCAACAATAAAAATCACATTAATTTTTTTCAGAGCATGAAGCAGTGTTTTCAGTTTGCAATTAAGACACTTTCTAAGTTATTTAAATATTATTTAAAGATGTTACTTTAAAAAGGGAGCTTTACATGGCCCTGTTGTATTCCAATCTGGAATTTTCAATAAAAACGGTTGATTTAATTAAAAGCTCTTTTGTTTTCTTTATATCATATTATTAGAAATGTAATGATTTAACTATTTTCAAATTTGATTGTAAATTTTACAAAAAAAACACATATAGACTCTGGGAATACACACTGAGTCTTGACACAGTTAACAGTTTTTTTGTTTTGTTTTTTTGTTTTTGGGTCACACCCAGCTGTGCTCAGGGGTTACTCCTGGCTGTCTGCTCAGAAATAGCTCCTGGCAGGCACGGGGGACCATATGGGACACCGGGATTCGAACCAACCACCTTTGGTCCTGGATTGGCTGCTTGCAAGGCAAACGCCGCTGTGCTATCTCTCCAGGCCCACAGTTAACAGTTTTGAGAAGTTTATCTTTTTCTTTTTTTACTCAGGATACATTTGACATGTTATGTGAATAATACATTTAAAATATATTGTGTAACTGAATCAAATTTTCCTAAATTCATGAAATTGAATGAGATCATTAAAACATTATAAATTGCCAATAAATTGAAATGAAAACCAAAGGATTGTGAATCAAATTGATCCTCTGACAATACAAAGACTCCAACCTTTAAAAATGATGTTACATAAAAAAAAATAAAATGATGTTACATATTTCAGGCAACTTTATAAAGAGTTTTTAGATACTAAAATCTTGTTATTAAGGTTTAATTGATGTGCTGGCACTTTGAGAAAATTCTTTGGTTTTGTGCGGTAGTTTGGGCACTCGGGCTCAAAAAGGTTAGCCATCACTGTCATAGACATTAGGGTCCTGGAGAGCCTTAGTCGCCTTTCCACGAGGCACTCAGGAAAAAAGGATATGTAGCAAAACTATTTTTAAATTTTTTCATCAGTTATAATTTTCTAGTTTTCTATCCAAAATTGTATCAATTTTCACTTTTACTCAAATGCTTTTCCTAAATTATTTCATTTTACTATAGCTTCAATCTATTCCTCTATGCAATGGATCCTGAAGACCACTATTTTCCCCAGTCTTTATTTTTCCACCTATTTACAAATGTCCTACATACATGTCTAAGCATACCATAAGCCTTAAGCATATGATAAGTCTATCATAAGCATACCATCTTGCTGTTCATCATTTAATCCTTTCTCAGCTGGCAACCATCAAGAGAAAGAACTGCGGGCCGGGCGGTGGCGCTGGAGGTAAGGTGCCTGCCTTGCCTGCGCTAGCCTAGGACGGACCGCGGTTCGATCCCCCGGCGTCCCATATGGTCCCCCAAGAAGCCAGGAGCAACTTCTGAGCGCATAGCCAGGAGTAACCCCTGAGCGTCACAGGGTGTGGCCCAAAAACCAAAAAAAAAAAAAAAAAAAAAAAAGAGAAAGAACTGCTTATTCTTCCTGTTCTCTTTCCTCTTTTTATCAAACAAAGCCTGAAGGTGATCTTTATCCCTGAATGCTGCTGGGTGTGACCAAAAACAAAATAAAACAAATTAATCATATATAAACCACCTTATGAGGAACATTTGCATAGGTTCAAGTATTTTTATTTAATCTTACAGAATAATTACTCTCCCTCAAATCTAAATTTGCTCTTAGCCTACATGCAGTCACAGTAATAAGGGTTAACATTTCAGGCCCAGTTTAGTATGCATAAAACCAAAACAATTCTAAACTGACCTTGCTACTGAGAAACTACTGATAGCAAGAAGCAACTTCAAAAGTGAAACTATCCCGGGTCAGAAATATGCCTTGAACAATTTGCCCTTGTATCTTTTTTTTAAATTAGCCTTATGATTGTCAAGAAATTGAGTATAAATAATCCACCTTTTGCTTTGAATAAACGGAACACAGTTTGAACCCAACTTGACTCCTTCGTCTCTGTTTTCCATTTATCGACCCCTGAGTACACACCTTTCAAAGGACCCTAGAAGATTCCTTTGTGTCAAGACCAATTGGTCTGTGAATACCCTCCTTCATGATTATGGATGAATATAGTAACACATTTGTACAGAATAAAGTAAAAGTAATTGGATATCACTTTAGAGGTTAGGTTATAAAAAGTCTGTGGCTTCCATCTTGAACACATTTTCCTCCCAAGCAGATCACTTGCAGTAAAAGACACCACCTGTCATGTAAGGCTGTCTTTAAAACAAGTCGTAGTGAGTGTGCTTGGGGTCAACTCCTTTAGTCCCAGTTGCTTTAAGACTGTAGCCTAGACTGAGAGCTTGTGAGAGACCTTGTGCATGAGATACTTTGTTAAGCAACTCTAAGAAATTTTAAGATAAATGTTATTTCAAGTCACTAAGTTTTGGAGTAATTAGTAGGTAGCAAGAAATAATAAATATAGTTTACAATTTTGATTATAACAAATATATTCAATAAAATACAATAAATATGCTTCAAAATGAAAAATAGATACTAATAATTAGTACATCATAGATTATTGCCTCATTTTAAAATTCAATAGTCAAAATAATAATATTTTAATAACAATGTCTTCAGAATTACTAATCAAAAAATCAAATGCTATTCTTCATGGTAAGTTTTGCTTATTTAATTATCCACATTCTAATTCTGTTACTAGCATATTATGAATATCTGTATTTGTATAAACAAAATCACTAATTGAAATTTTTTCCAGGTTGAATTTGAAATTCAGTTTGTACATCTAAATTTTATTTGTGTTAATTCCTCTCAAGTCTATTCCTACGAGTCCTCTCTTTAAAGAATGGAACTTGAGTGCCCTCTTTTGATAGACTAGGCATTTAAATGCATTTGTGATTAGTTCTTAGTTACATACAAAATAGACTCCCCCCCAAAAAAAAGAAAAGCTTATTAAACCTTCTGCTAGACCTTAAAATAAATAAATAAATAAACAAACAAACAAACTGACCCAAAGTCATTCACAAACAAGTAATGTCCCACATTTCTAAGCCAGCTTGTATCAGTACAAGTATCAGGTGAAGCAAAGACAGGTACTGAGAAACTTGATTAACATTTGTAGGTAGTATGAATAAGTGACACTAAACTGCTATGCTTTTTATTGGTCTGACTGCGCCAATAAAAGGTCAGTAAGGTCAAGATTCTTTGTGACTGTCTTCACAAATACTCTCCATTCCTTCTTAGTATAATATAGACAGACTCCCAGAATGAAAAAGTCTTGAGAACAAGGAGGCAGTCTCTGGTATGCTGCCACTCTTTGACTTCCTCTTATTAAGATATCTGCTTTCCAAGGGGCATTTTATATGTATTTTTGTTTATTATATTAGATAACATGCAGGCCAAGAATAAAACAAATAAAGTTCCCTATTCTTGTAGAATTTATAGTCTGTAAGGCTAAATATTGAAGAACCATAACACAACACTTTCATACTATGTTAGCAATTTATACATGTTAGAGAAAAATTAGAAAGAAGAGCTGGTTGAGAACAATTTGGCCAGAGTTGCACATCTAACTATGCTGGCTTGGGGAAAATCACACTGAAAAGGTCTCTTATAGGGCAAAACCTGTAGAAGGTAATATATTGAGCCAGTAATAAATGTGGAGGAAAAAGTGACCTTTTCAGAAGGCTACCACTTTGAAAAAGCCTAGTCATGAAACAGTTTCACATGTAAGCAAATGACACTAAAATGTATCTCTAAAATAGATTGTATCACACACCAGCGACATGGATTCCAATAGCAGTGTAAGTATCTAATATGAAGTCATGCTGTCATGAGCATATCTTTTTATTTATATACTATTCTAAAATCATAAAACAGTATACTTCATTCGTAAGTTCTGATAGCATGATGTAGGGAAAAGGATCCTGTATTCCATACATTAATAGACTTATTATATTTAGATAAATACAGGTGTCCAAATTAAAGCAATTGTCTATTTTTCTCTATATTGGGTGAGTTTTTTATGTTTGTTTGCTTGTTTTTGGTTTTTGGGCCACACTCAACGGTGCTCAGGGGTTACTCCTGGCTGTCTGCTCAGAAATAGCTCCTGGCAGGCATAGGGGACCATATGGGACACCGGGATTCGTACCAACCACCTTAGGTCCTGTATCGGCTGCTTGCAAGGCAAACGCCTCTGTGCTATCTCTCCGGGCCCTGGGTGTTTCTTTTTAACATATGTACCTACATATTTTCCAATTTCAGATCCATTTAGTGAAAGCATATTAATTCTTAAAACTCATTTTCTGGTTTGTTTGTTTTTTTCTATTCTTTTCCTTTCCAGGCCTCTACTTTGCATAGGTTCAATTTTATCTTGCAAAATAATACCAAGTTTGGGGGGATTGCCTAATGATGCTATATAAAAGAAATATGGGGCAAAAAAAAAAAGAAGAAGAAGAAGAAGAAATACAGGGCCGAAGAGATAGCATGCAGGTAAGGCATTTGCCTTGCATGCAGAAGGTTGGCGGTTCAAATCCCGGCATCCCATATGGTCCCCCGAATCTGCCAGGAGCGATTTCTGAGTGTAGAGCCAGGAGTCACCCCTGAGCACAGCTGGGTGTTACCCAAACTCCCCCGCCCAAAACATGAAATATCACATGCATAGCACCAACATTAACAACATGTTAAAATACTTTAATATAGAATATTTTGTTTAGCATCAGTCATTTATTGATTATATACTATAATTAAGACAATATAATATATACTTACCTAAAACAAAAATGCTATAATACAATAATGGTAAAAATATAAATAAAATCTTCCCTTACCCATGGAATAAAATCATATGAAAAACTGATGTACAGCAATCCATACAAATTAAATTGTCTTAAATAAAGCCAAGAGTTGCTTAGTTAAAATTATAACTAGAATAAAATTAAGGCCGAGGTTTTGGAAATGTTAAAACAATGTAAAGGAGGGCCAGAGAGAAAGCACAACGGTAAGGCATTTGCCTTGCATGCAACCGACCTGGTACGGACCTAACTTAATTCCTGGCATTCCATATGGTCCCCCGAGCTTGCCAGGAGCAATTTCTGAGCACAGAGCCAGAGCATCGCCAGGTGTGGCACAAAAGCCAATTGATAAATAAATTAATTAAATAAACTGCTTTAAAAAATAAAGCAATGTAAAGGTTCTTCAGGAATATCCACTCAAATAAAGTGTGACATTTAGGATAGAAGGATAAAGTTGTAGTAGAAAACAAGAGAAAGCTGGGAAAGAAATTAGAAAGGATGTCACACTAAGCACATAAAAGCCAATGTGAAGCATTGTGAATTTCATTTGAAGTAATGAAATTTAAACTTGTTCAGCTTAACACAATAGTCCCAGGATTATAACCAGAATCCTGAATACTGATCATTGAATCAGTAAAGCACAAGAGAATGTTTTTCTAGATTGTGACAGTGCTAATCTTTTAAAATTTTCTGCTGGAATCTTTAGGTCAAAAAGGTGAGATTAAAATAATTTGTAGAATGCTGGAGATATAGGGATATAGGGAGTGGTGACACAGGGGTAGGACATTTGCCTTGCACACGGCTGACCTAGGAAGAACCTTAGTTTGATCTCCCGGTGTCTCTTGTGGTCTTATTATTAAGGTTTAATTGACATGCTGGAACTTTGAGGAAATTCTTTGGTTTTGTGTGGCAGTTTGGGCACGCGGGCTCAAAAAAGTTTAGCCATCACTGCTCTATAGTATCCAAGTTCCTTTTCCTTCGACTTCTGTGGACAAAGAGATTAGAACATTTTTGCAGACATAATTTGAGAATTAGTCGCTACAGAAGATAGACAATAAACATCATAGCAGGGCCCGGAGAGATAGCACAGCGGTGTTTGCCTTGCAAGCAGCTGATCCAGGACCAAAGGTGGTTGGTTCAAATCCCGGTGTCCCATATGGTCCCCCGTGCCTGCCAGGAGCTATTTCTGAGCAGACAGCCAGGAGTAACCCCTGAGCACTGCCGGGTGTGGCCCCAAAACCAAAATAAATAAATAAATAATTAAAAAACATCATAGCAATTGGAAAAAAACATTAACTAGGATAACTGAGAACTTTCAAAACTCTAATTTGCATTTCCCCAGAATTGTGCAAACAAATACTAAAGCACTAAAGTTAGATACAAAAATTTATGTTTGCAACGGGGAGTAGAAAAGAAAATCTATACAGATAAAACACAATTTAACCAGCAATATAGTGAATAATAAAAATAGGATAAAGAGATTGGCTTAGGAGAAAGTTAAGTTTTTGGAGGTAACCCAGGTTCAGGAAGTTCTGAAAGCAGCTTCTCCTTCATTGGTCTCGGATCCTCCATCATCTCCATATTCACCTTTGTGTTAGGCTCCTGGGGTTTTCTTGATAAGCTGCTGCAAGTCTGTGGGCCGTGGACCTTGCAAAGGGCTCCTCTGGAAGAGGAAAGATGGTAGATGGTGGTGTCTGGGATGCTGCCCAGGTCTTCAACTCTTTCCCCTTCATTGCCTGCTTCTGTCTCACATGAGGGGGCCTCTGCCGCCATAGGTGATGGGTCAGCTGAGTGAGGCCCGGAGATGAATTGACAGAGCCTATGTTGTTTCGGAGCATATCTACTACCTTTCACTGGCATTCCACCAGGTCTGGATACATTAGCAGCTTTTGGACCCCTCTCCCCTTTCACAACATCAAACTCCACAGTCTTCCCATCATCAGTGCTACAGAGAAACTTCCTAAGATTGTTTCTCTTAATAGCTTTCTAGTGAACAAAGACATCTTCTTTGGTGTCATTTCTGTTGATAAATCCATAAGTATTCCAGACATTGAACCATTTAACAGTGTCCAGGACTTGGATTGCCAGCACCAGCTTGTCTACCTGACTCAGTGCTTGGGGCACAAAGGTATGTTTGATTGAGCCATTTTCAGACTGAGTCAGCAGAGACCGTAGCTGGCTGATCATTCTTAGGAGGTGGGGTCTTTCCGGTTTAGTGCCAGTAGTAAACAATAAATTTTCAGTTCTGGGAAGGCCTTTAGATTGAGAACTCGTCACCACTGGGAAGGCACTCTTTCCCTCTTGTGACATGTGTGCAAGGGAATCTCTAGGACAGGGGTGGCGTGGTGCAGTAACCTGCCAAAACAGACAAACACACAAAAGCATATAATTTTCACAATAATATATTAAACACATATTGCATTTTGCAATTTTGAGTGAGGGTAAAAATCTTGCAGTGATGGTGAGGGTGTGCTGCGTCCTCCACACTCAGAACTAACGGCAAGATGTGACACAACATGTGACACATGGTCCCTGCTCGCTGGCCCGTGCAGTTGTTTCCGAGGGATGGGAGACGGGATGTCGCAGCCTGGGGGCGGGACTACACGCTCGGAGATCTCTCCTCAGAGGTCCCTCCTCAGAAGCAGCAGAACAAAATCCAAACTTGGCAAAGAGCCACAGTATACAAAATAATGATAAGAGATAAAGAGCCGCATTAATTTTGGCTGGGAGTCGCGTGTTCGCCACTTCTGCTCTAGGGAGTCTGTCACATACAGTCCAGAGTAAGAAATGCAGATAGAGGGCCCAGAGAGATAGCACAGCAGCATTTGCTTTGCAAGCAGCCGATCCAGGACCAAAGGTGGTTGGTTCAAATCCCAGTGTCCCATATGGTCCCCCGTGCCTGCCAAGAGCTATTTCTGAGCAGACAGCCAGGAGTAACCCCTGAGCACTGCCGGGTGTGGCCCAAAAACTAAAAAAAAAAAAAAAAAAAAAAAAAAAAAAAAAAAAATGCAGATAGATTGACCAGAGCAACATTAAGCTATTTAGAACAGGAGGGGTTCACAGATGTTCAGCACATTCGAGGGGGCTGTCATGGTGATAATCCACCAAGGAAAGGGTCAAGTCACAATTAGCACTCACCTTCGCTGAGACCTCGCTGAGGTCTTCTTGAATGCAGGGTTCAAGTCAGTCCCAGGTTCGGTGCCAGTTGTAAAATGACCCCACGAGCTTTAACTCCAAGCCCAGGTGAACAAGTCTGAATCAGGGTCGCACAAGAAACAATTCAGACCAGGCTGAGGGTGAAACACATGTAGTTTGGCAGTCTTCTACCTAGTATTAAGCCTCGCTGCCTACCGTTTTTATTGAGTACAGCTATCACCCCTGGGTGGGGCAGTAAACCCACTCAGGTTTACAAGACAACTTCATTTTGGGTGAAGACAAGTTGTAAACAAACAAATACAAGGAAACCAGAGATAATCTTTAGGCAAAATAGGTGTAACCTAACACAGGAGGCGAAGGTTGGATATACAGGATACATGCTAGAAACTATGGTGGAGGGAGGTCAACACTGGTGGTGGGAATGGCCCTAATTCACTATCACTATGTACTTTAAATACAACTATAATTCAAAAAAAATATAATGATTCTGGGGCTGAAGAGATAGCATGGAGGTAGGGCATTTGCCTTGCATGCAGAAAGTCGGTGGTTTGAATTCCGCATCCCATATGGTCCCCTGAGTCTGCCAGGAGCAATTTCTTTTTTTTTTTTTTTTTTTTTTTTTGGGGTTTTTGGGCCACACCCGGTGACGCTCAGGGGTTACTCCTGGCTATATGCGCTCAGAAGTCGCTCCTGGCTTGGGGGACCATATGGGACGCCGGGGGATCGAACCGCGGTCCGTCTCCTAGGCTAGCGCAGGTAAGGCAGGCACCTTACCTCCAGCGCCACCGCCCGGCCCCAGCCAGGAGCAATTTCTGAGTGTATAAATAATAAATGATTTTATTTGTCTTTTTGTTTTTGTTTTTTTGTTTTTCAGTCACATCCGGTGATGCTCAGGGATTACTCCTGGCTAAGCGCTCAGAAATCACTCCTGGCTTGGGGGGACCATATGGAAGCCCAGAGGATCAAACCATGGTCCATCCTAGGCTAGCTCTGGCAAGGCAAACACCTTATGCCCTACACCTCCGCTCCAGCCCCCATCTTTTTTTTTTTTTTTTGTAACATGCAATATCAAATAAATTATTTTATGGGGCCAGAGAGATAGCATGGAAGTAAGGTTCGAATCCCGGCATCCCATATGGTCCCCTGTGCCTGCTAGGAGCAATTTCTGAGCCTGGAGTCAGGAATAACCCCTGAGCACTGCCAGGCGTGACCCAAAAACCACAAAAAAAATATTTTATGTGTTCTATGAGGCAGATTTGGCGTGTGGGGGGGACTGGAGACAACGGTGGAGGGAATATTACACTGATGGTCAGATTGGTGTTGGGATACTGAATGTCTGAAGCAACTGTATTATGAACTACTTTGTAAATCACAGTGTTTAAATAAAGTTTCAAACATTGAAAGGGGCCAGATCAATAGCACAGTGGTAGGGCGTTTGCCTTGCACGTGGCCAGCCCCAGAATGGACCCAGGTTCAATCCCTGGCATACCATATGGTCCCCCAAGCCTGCCAGGAGCCATTTCTGAGTGCAGAGCCAGGTAGTAACCCCTGAGCGCTGCCAGGTGTGGCCCAAAAACCAAAAAAAAAAAAAAAAGTTTGCCGGGACATTTATCTTGAAATAAGAAATAGCCAAAGGAAAACTCCCTGATTACGAAGCTAAGGGCAGACAACAGGGAATAAATAACATCCAAAGTCAGGTCCTCCCAAACACTTCTCTTTGATAAATGACAACCTGGGTGCATCCCTAGAATTACAAAATGTTTCCAGAGTCAAGAAATAAAAGACCATCAGACCTCTCAATGCTTTCTTTACCTATGTTTATTCTATTATGAACATATGAATGTTTGGTTGCAGCCCAGCCTGGTCAAACTGGTACCACAGCTCTCAATGAGCACTAAGATATTAGACCACAATATGCTTGAACATATTAATATAGTTTTTTCGAGGCCATGACAAATGCAAAATCCGTTCAAGTATGTAGGTCTACTAGAATCATTAATTGATATTGGCCCTTATGACCACAGCCCTCATTTGCTGCTTAGCCGGGCTGGACCTCAATACCGCAATGATATTGAGCTAGATCTGTTGGTACTCTTTTGAAGCAACTAACTCAATAAATTATAACCATAAATTTTGATCAGTGGCCCACATCAATGCATAGGAAAGTTCCTTGGCTCTTCAGTGGGTCTGACATCACAGTCAGGTGTGGACAATGGCAGTTGGGAACACTAGGGGGCGCAATGAGCTTTTAGTCCACAATACCTGTATTACATTTGACCAAGTCAAAGAGAGCTAGCAACCTCTTCGTGAGTTACAGGTTGGGCAAATCAATGAACATTGCCACGTGATTAATATAAATTCAGACCTTCATATTTATCCCTCTCATCCTACGAGACATACTTAGAAGTAGAAAAATTTACCGGCTTGATTGAATAAAGAAAAATACCTAGTGAGTACTGAAGACCCCAGCATACAAGAGATTTCTACCTTACCTGATGAGGTCTTCAAAGCAACATTGATAATGATGTTATCAATGTTATCAGTAAAAGAGAACTCGAACACAGAAAAACTATGAAAAAAATTTCAATCAGAAGTGATCAAACTAAAGAGCACATAGATAGGAAAAATGAAAAACACAATAGAATGTACAGTAATTGAATGATAGAAGCTGAGGTCTGAGGTCAGAGGAATAGCACAGTAGGTAGGGCATTTGCCTTGCATGTGACAGAGCAGGGTTCAAGCCCTGAGGCCCTCAGGATGGACCAATCCCATATGGACTCCATCCAGAGCCTGCCAGGAGTGATTTCTGAGTGCAGAGCCAGGAGTGATACCTGAGCCAAAAACAAAAAACAGGAGGAAGGAGGAGGAAGAGGAGGAGGACGAGGAGGACGGCGATGAAGAGGAGGAGGAGGAAAAGAAGAAAGAAGGAGGAGGAAAAGGAAGAAGGAGAAGAAATGGAGGAGGAGGATGAAGAGGAGGAAGACGATGACGACGATGGGAGGAGGACGAGGAGGAGGAAAAGGAAGAAGGAGGAGGAAGAGGAGAAGAAGAAGAAGAAGAAGAAGAAGAAGAAGAAGAAGAAAGAGAGAGAAAGAAAGAAAGAAAGAAAGAAAGAAAGAAAGAAAGAAAGAAAGAAAGAAAGAAAGAAAGAAAGAAAGAAAGAAAGAAAGAAGAAAAGTTTGACTAGTGCAATTGAAGATGAAATGCATAAAATCAGCCAAATAAAGTACAAGAAAAATATTAGAGATGCTTGGGTCAACCTCAAAAGGAATAATATCCAATTTATAAGGATAGTTGCAGAAGGGGAAACAGAAGAAATTATAGCCAAATAGTGCCCCAATTTTAGGATTGAATCAATTACCAGTATCTAAGAAGCTCATTTATGTTACTCATAAATTAAAGCAAAATAACACCAAGACACTTTTCAATGAAAATGGCAAATGCCACAGACAGAGATAGACCCCTAAAAGCACAAAGCAAAACATTATTTATATGATAATCCCTATAAGACTCACAGAAATACCTGAAGTAAGATACTTGCCTGGCACATAGTCATTGGTCCTGATTCAATCCCAGAACTGCTAGGAGTTCAATCTCCAGAACCACGAGGAGTAAACCCTGATCACAGAGCCAGCAGTGAACCCTGAGTGTTGCCAGATTTGGCCCAAACAACCCCACCACCAACATACACACACATACAAAAAACTCACAGTAGAGCTAGCAAATAAGACACTGCAAGCTAAAAGGCATGGCAAGATGTAGCCAAATGTTGAGTGAACATGAACTAAAACAAAAGAGTCTCTCCAGCTGGGTTATCATATTTAAAAAAGTGACACAAAATAAAATAGCTAAAGAAGTTCATTGCCACTAAACCAGTGCTGAAAGTCACACATCTTTTATAAAAAGGCAAATGTACCCTACTTAGAAGTAGTAATGTACAACTCAAAATGAGGGAAAGAAGAGTAACAGTGGGGTCTAAGGAAATGGACTCATGGTTCATGTGCTTGGGACTTAAGAGGATATAAAACCAGCACCAGGGCAAAGGTATTTCCTAGATACACATACTTAGAAGATGACAACTAAAAGAGGCAAGTGGACTCTGACACTACATTATAAGGCATGCATCAGATTCAGGGGAAATTAGTTTAAAAAATGTTCAAAGAAACAAAAAGTAGTGCTCGCTTCGGCAGCACATATACTAAAATTGGAACGATATAGAGAAGATTAGCATGGCCCCTGCACAAGGATGACACGCAAATTCGTGAAGTGTTCCATATTTTTACTACTGTGAAAGATATGTAAGCCATTATGATCACAATAAAAATGTTAAAAAAAAAGTTTAAAAAAAGTTCAAATATTAGTTTTAAGAAAAAAAAATGTTCAAAGAAACAAAAATTGGTGCAGTGAGTAAGATACTTGTCCTGAACCTATACGGAGGTAGTTCTGAACATGGTGTCAGGAGAAAATGTTGAACACCATTGGGTATGGCCCAAGCGCCCACAAAAGACTTCACAAATACCTAAAATCTATACAAAAAACATGGGGGTGAGTTATTTTTTATCAATTATTTTATTAAATATTAAAGACCTAAACATGCTATCAAAAGGCTCACTATTGTCAGATAGAACAGGGAAGATAAAACAACTTTCTTCCACATAAATATAACACATTTGGAGACATAAATATAATGCAAAATGTAAAGCACTTATTTGTCTTTTACATGGCTGACCTGGGTTCTATCTCTAGTACCACACATGTTCCTCCACGCACAGCAGGAGAGTGGCCCCTGAGGACAAAATTACGAGTAAACCCTGAGAATAACCTAATGAGGTCCAAAAGTATGAAAGAGCGAAAGTAGTGAAAGAGAGAAAGAGATTCAAGTTCTCAAGAAACAATTATCAGTAGAAAATTTTTAAAAAAGTACTTATATTTCTGCCACGCACGGATGCCTTCCAGACACGCAACTGCTGATGCTGGGATGAACCTGTCAACAGAAGCCTGTCAACAAAGGTAAGATAAGGCTACCCACAAAGGACTCAGCCAGAGGAGCCAAGCCACTCCATTGCGCATATCTCCTAATCAATGAACTACAGTAAGACATGTAGATAACAACACACTACAGCCATGACAATGGAGAAACAACACTGGCCTCCACCAGGCATAGAGAATGAAGGTGACAGCCCTCATGACCCAAAAAGTGCCAACCACATATTTAGCCTCTCAGATAAGGAGTTTAGAGAATAAATATGGAGGATCCTCATAGAACTCAAAGAAGGCATGGGATGAACTAAATGAATCACAAATAAGAATCAAAACAGAGCCCGGAGAGATAGCACAGCGGCATTTGCCTTGCAAGCAGCCGATCCAGGACCTAGGGTGGTTGGTTTGAATCCCGGTGTCCCATATGGTCCCCTGTGCCTGCCAGGAGCTATTTCTGAGCAGACAGCCAGGAGTAACCCCTGAGCACCACCGGGTGTGGCCCAAAATACAAAAATAGTAATGAGAAAATTCCAAACAGAAATAACAGGACTGGAAAACTTGACAGACAAAATGAAAAAAAAAAAAATCACTGGAAAGCCTCTCCACCAGAGTAACAACAGTTTAGGATTGAATCAGTGAGTTGGAAGATAAGACGCTTAACAAATCTACCAGAAGACATTGGAAAATAACATTTTTTTGGCCACACCCATTTGATGCTCTGGGGTTACTCATGGCTAAGCGCTCAGAAATTGCCCCTGGCTTGGGGAGACCATATGGGACGCCAGGAAATCGAACCGCGGTCCTTCCTTGGCTAGTGCTTGCAAGGCAGACACGTACCTCTAGCGCCACCTCACCGGTCGGTCCCAGAAAAGAACTTTTAAAAAGAATGAAAATGGGGCCAGAGAGATAGCATGGAGGTAAGGCATTTGCCTTGCATGTTGAAGGACGGGGGTTTGAATCCTGGTATCCCATATGGTCCCCTGAGCCTGCCAGGAGCAATTTCTGAGCATGTAGCCAGGAGTAACCCCTGAGCGCAGCTGGGTGTGACTCAAAAGCCAAAATGATAATAATAATAATAATAATAATAATAATAATAATAATAAAAACAAAAAAATGGATGAGAATTAAAAAATCGGGACCAGAGAGATATCTTGGAGGTAAGGCATTTGCCTTCCTTGCAGAAGGATGGTGGTTCGAATCCCAGCATACCATATGGTCCCCTGAGCCTGCCAAGGCCAATTTCTGAGCATAGAGCCAGGAGTAACTCCTGAGCGCTGCCAGATGTGACCCAAAAACAAAACAAACAGAAAAAAAGAATTTAAAAATTCTCAAGACATGTAGATAGACAAAATAAAAGTCTTTGATAAACTCAGAAGAAGAAACAACTTAAGAATTATTAAAGTGGGCCCGGAAAGATAGCACAGCGGTGTTTGCCTTGCAATCAGCTGATCCAGGACCTAAGGTGGTTGGTTCGAATCCCGGTGTCCCATATGGTCCCCCATGCCTGCCAGGAGCTATTTCTGAGCAGACAGCCAGGAGTAACCCCTGAGCAACGTCGGGTGTGGCCCCATAAAAACAAAAAACAAAACAAAACAAAAAGAATTATTAAAGTACCAGAGTACCAGGAAGAAAATTCCCAGAAAGATGTCAAGGATATCATTGCAGAGAAACTTTAAAAGCTAAAGAATACATGCAACCAAATACTGTGTGCCCGAAGAGTACCAGCTAAAAGAGACCCAAAGAAAAGCACACCAAGACACAACCTAATCACAATGATGAATCCCACAGATAGGGATAAAATACTGAAAGCGCCAAGATCAAAAAGGAAAATTACACTCAAAGGAGCATCTTTAATATTTACAGCAGACCTGTCACAAGATCCTCAAAGGCTCTAAGGCAGTGGTGGGATATAGTGACAAAACTCAATGAAATGAGTGCTTCTCCTAGAATATTTCACCCAGCCAGACTCACATTCAGGTTTGAAGGAGACATACGTAGCTTCACTGATAATAACCAAAAAAAAAAAAAAAAAAAAAAAACTCAGAAACTAACAACAACAAAAAAAAGACAAACTACAATCTAATTTAAGATAAAACAGACCAGGGCCCGAAGAGATAGCACAGCGGCATTTGCCTTGCAAGCAGCCGATCCAGGACCAAAGGTGGTTGGTTCAAATCCCGGTGTCCCATATGGTCCCCCCGTGCCTGCCAGGAGCTATTTCTGAGCAGACAACCAGGAGTAACCCCTAAGCACCGCAGGGTGTGGCCCAAAAACCAAAAAAAAATAAAAAATAAAACAGACCAACAGACACATTAAGTTTCTACACAAAGATGATTCTAAATACCATGATAATTATCTCTCTCAATGTCAATGGACTAAATGCATCAATTAAGATACATATTGACAAAATGGATCAAAACACTGAATGCAACATTCTGCTGCCTACAAGAAGCACATCTGAATAGTCCAAAAAAAATCCAGAGGCCAGAGTGGTGGCGCAAGCTGTAAGGCATCTGCCTTGCCCACACTAGCCTAGGACGAACCATGGTTCGATACCCCAGCCAGGAGCAATTTCTGAGTGCATAGTCAGGAGTAACCCTGGATCATCACTGGGTGTGCCCCCCCCAAAAGAAAAAAACTAACCAAAAAAAAAAAAAACCAAACAAACCAGGAAATAGTTTTTTATTTCACTCAAAATGTATAAAGTACATATAAAACTTGAAATGGAGAAAGAATTTGCAAACAAGTTCATATGCCTATCATAGTCTGTAAAGTTTATCTCATGAAAAGAAAAGTTCTAGGCTCAAGGCTTATTCAGACAAGCATGACTCAATAGATTATGGTAATTGTATTTCCCAACAATTTAGCTCTCAACCCTTGCTCAACCACTGAAATAAAAGATAAAGCATATCAATTCTGGTAGGACCGCCTTCTAGCCCAAATTTGGAGATAGAATTGGGTCTTCTGAGTTCATGAATGATCTATGTGAGTGCAGATTGTTCATAGGATCAACCTGTCATTTGAGACAGCACTTCATTTGGCCCAATAGAGAACCAGAACCAGGAGGATAAGCTCTTCAGCAAGGTTGGACACTAAAGTGCAAGGATCAAGCAAAATAAGATGCTTCTAATAGGTTTTGGGGAACTCTAAGTGTAAAGCTGACAGTCATTCTGACTCCAGTTTAGTTTTTCATTCCCTGAATTACTTTTTTTTAATTATTATTATCATTATTATTTTTTGGTTTTTGGACCACACCCTGTGATGCTCCAGGGTTACTCCTGGCTATGCACTCAGAAATCGTTTCTGGCTTGGGGGACCATATGGGATGCTGGGGAATGGAAATGCAGACCATCCTAGGTTAGCATGTGCAAGGCAAACGCCCTACTGCTTGCTCCACTGCTCCGGCCCCAAAATTATTTTTTTGACAAGAATGCTGACAACAACTCAAATATCATACTGTTTGAGAACAGATAATTGAGGTTCTTTGGCCATCATCACCTCATCAGTGCAAGATGGATGACCTTCACAAGTCATCTGTTTGATTCAAATTTTTGGAGACAATTGAAATTCTTTATTTCTTTTATCCCAAATTTGAGAGGAACACATCCCCAGAGGAAGTCATATAATCAAGAACCTATAGCTTTTACCTGAACGGCTGTTGTGATTTTATGAATAGTATTCTAAGGGGTCTTAGTCTAAGGTTGAGAACAATTTTCTCATACTTTATATAAGTATACCAAGAGCAACATGAAATTATCTATGCCTCTATCCTATTACTATATTCAATGTGGGCAAAAATATACTTCAAGACCATAAAAACAGAAGAATTGGGGGCCTAAATGATAGCACCGTGGGTAGAACATTAGCCTCATATGCTCTCCAAAGCCTGCCAGGAGTGAGTTCTGAGTGCTGATTCAGGAGTAATGCCTGAGCACCACCAAATGTGATCCAAAACCCAAAAATAATAAATAAATAAATAAAAGGCATTTGCTTTGCATAGAGTAGAACCCAGTTCAATCCCTATCACTACATATGGTTACCTGAGCACCACCCAGAGTCTAAGAGTGATATCTGAGCACAGATCCAGGAGTATCCTTGAGAACAAATAGTATGGCCCCAAAACAAACAAAAAGAGATATTGGACTGAGTCCTCATAAGAGGAATATAAATTCCAATTTAATTTAAATTTAATATATATCATAGATTATATTATTATATATTATATATTATGTATATATATTATGTATAATCTCTCGGGGACTCAGAGAGATAATATACTGGGCAGGGGCTAGCCTTATATATGTATGACCAGAGCTCCAAATCCTGACATCCCATATGATTCCCCAAACATCAGTAGGAATTATCCCCTGAACATAGAGCCAGGAGTAAGCCCCCAATACTGCCACAGGTGCCCAAAAAGTCTCACTAAATAAAAAGAACAGGGTCTAATCACAGACCATTGTATCATTGGTTGTTAAAATTGGATAAATAGATAGATATAGATATAGATATAGATAGATAGATAGATAGATAGATAGATAGATAGATAGATAGATAGATAGATAGATAGATAGATAGATAGATAGATAGAATAGATACATAGATGAAAGATCATTTGAAGACTCTGGAAGAAGATTAATCTCTAACAAGAGATTCAGGGAAATAAATGAATTTTCAGGCACCTAGATCGTATTTTTTAGAAAAAAGCAAGGAAGGGGCCCGGAGAGATAGCACAGTGGCGTTTGCCTTGCAAGCAGCCGATCCAGGATGTAAGGTGGTTGGTTCGAATCCCGGTGTCCCATATGGTCCCCTGTGCCTGCCAGGAGCTATTTCTGAGCAGACAGCCAGGAGTAACCCCTGAGCACCGCCAGGTGTGCCCCCCCCCCAAAAAAAAAAGAAAAAAAGCAAGGAGGGAAGGAGGCAATGAAGGAGAAAGGATGGCAGAAAGAGTTTCAGGACCAAGTTTGGTTATACAAGGACAAAAAGGTTATATGTGTGGAAGCCATAGTGATAGTATAGTGAGTGGGCAGACTATTTGCCTTGCATGCAGCCAAATCAGGTTCGATCCCAGCATCCATATTCCCTTGAACCCACTAAGAATGTTTCTTGAGTGCAGAACCAGAAGTAACTCCTGAGCACTTCCAGGTGGGCGGACACACACACACACACACACACACACACACACACACACACACACACACACACAAATAGGCTATGGGTCTTTCCTGAAACCTGTCATTACTTTTATTTTAGCAGATGAAACAGCTAAAGTATTCCCATTTGAAAGACCTCCATTTGTATTCTAAAAAGTCTTTTGTAAGAATTTTACTTCTGGGGCCGGAGAGATAGCATGGAGGTAAGGCGTTTGCCTTTCATGCGGAAGGTCATTGGTTCGAATCCCGGAGTCCCATATGGTCCCCTAATCCTGCCAGGAGCGATTTCTGAGCATGGAGCCAGAAGTAACCCCTGAGCACTGCAGGGTGTAACCAAAAACAAACAAAATAAAAAAGAATTTTACTCCTGTAACTTTTATATTTGGTCGCTTTCTGTTTTGTTTTGGGACACACCTTGTGGCATTCAGGGGATCCTCCTGGCTCTGCACTCAGAAATTACTCCTGGCAGGGGCCAGAGCATTGGTGCAGTGTGCTAAGGCCTTGCCGGTGCTAGCCTAGGACGGACCTCGGTTGATCCCCCGGCATCCCATATGGTCCCCCAAGCCAGGAGCAATTTCTGAGCGCATAGCCAGGAGTAACCCCTGAGCGTCACCGGGTGTGGCCTCATCAAAAAAATAAAATAGGGCCGGGTAGGTGGCGCTGGAGGTAAGGTGTCTGCCTTGCAAGCGCTAGCCAAGGATCAGGACCGCGGTTCGATCCCCTGGCGTCCCATATGGTCCCCCCAAGCCAGGGGCGATTTCTGAGCACATAGCCAGGAGTAACCCCTGAGCGTCAAACGGGTGTGGCCCAAAAACCCAAAAAAAAACATAAATAAATAAAATAAAAAAACAAAAAACAAAAATAGAAATTACTCCTGGTAGGCTTTGGTGTACCATATGAAATGCCAAGGATCAAACATGGGTCAGCCCCATGCAAGGCAAAGTCCCTACCTGCTGTACTATCACTCCAGCCCAAACTTTTGCCTGTTTTGTCCAACCTCATTCATACTTGTAAGCATAAACATATTATAATATTTCCATTCACACAAGCAGTCACTGGATTTTCTGTCTGTAGTTACTGATGCATTATAGCCTTCTGTCTGACCTGACTTTTTCCTCAGTCCTTTTCAACTTGACTTCCATCATTCAATATCTCTGAGACTATTCATAAGATCATTGATGATCTTCATATTGCCTTCCCCCAAAAAACTAAATAAAATGGCATATTTCTATTTTACTGATCTTTCAGGAGCATTAAATTCAATTGACCTATTTCTCCCCTCCACTTCTTTTCTGAGATATCACACTCTCTTTTCCATTATGGGGTGCCTCATTGCTAGCATTTCACTCTATAATGGAACTCAAAAGTTTGCAGTGCTCCTATACATGATTCTGTGTTTCATCATCTTTATTTATACTTTGTCTTTGATGATCTCACTCAGTGTCATGCACTAAATTCCTTACTCGTGCCAATGATACTCTAGCCTTGGCCTCTCTTCTAAACTTCAGAGTCATGTATCAAACTCCGATCTCAATGCTTCTACATATGCATAACAACTCCTGATAATCTAGCTCTTTAATTACACTGCTTCATGAAAAAAAAAACACTTCACTATTTCAAGGATAATCATAATATTTTCTTGAATTCACTGTTGTCTATCCTGCCATAAAAACTAGGATTTACTAATCAGTTCAGTTTAGGTACTAGGAAAAGAACATTACACTAAAAGAGTTCCTTAGTTCCCATTTATTTTTTCAAAGATTATCTTTTTCTGTTCTGGAATAAGTTAATTATACTTACAATGTTTAACATGGCATACAGGACCCTGAATGATAATACAGAAAAATAGGACATTTACTTACATGCAGCTGACCAGGGCTTGATCACTGCCATTCTATATGGTCCTCAAGCCACCCTGAATACTACCAGGTGGCCCAAAAATAAAAACAAAATTTAAAAATCACGGCATACATATTTTCTCCCATGATTAACCATAGTTGTAATAATGCCTATACTTATATAGTGATTATCTAACCAGATCGTTATGTGTCTTCTCTACTTTCAAAGATTGTTTTCTGCACAGTATGGTAACTTAGCTTTAGGCAACAACATTTGACCCCTTTTTTCTTTGCTATTCAACTGCATGTATGTACAAGACTTCAGTCATTGTTCCTGCATTACTTTGCCAAATAATTCTCTAGCTCTGAGTTTTCTTTTGGCTTTCAATGTAAGATGACACCAAACAAAGGCATTTCCTCCAATTTTCCTTTTCCTTTTTACCTAGACCTTTGTTTGATATGTAAAAGCCCACCTGGATCACTCTACTCTACCCTGCCCTCATGGATTTTGTTCTGGAGAATAAAGAAAGAGCAGTTTGGCTTGGCCCACAGGGAGACACCACAGGAAGAAGACACTGATTCCATGACTCTTCTGACTAGCTTGACTTATTAATCATTTGCTGCTTCCCTGCATCTTCAGACCCATCCATTTGGGAGTATAATTTTACAATGTATGATTTAGGGGCCGGCGAGGTGGCGCTAGAGGTAAGGTGTTGCCTTGCAAGCGCTAGCCAAGGAAGGACCGAGGTTCGATCCCCCGGCGTCCCATATGGTCCCCCCAAGCCAGGGACAATTTCTGAGCGCTTAGCCAGGAGTAACCCCTGAGCATCAAACGGGTGTGGCCCGAAAAACAAAAAACAAAAACAAAAACAAAAAAAACAAAAAAATGTATGATTTATTTTATTACTATTCCACCCTTTCTATTCAAAATAAAACAAAAAATTGAGAACGGCTACAAAAGTTTTTCTTTTCTTTTTCTACACCCAGAAATTGCCCCTGGCAGGCTTGGGGGACCATATGGGATGCTGGGATTAAAACTACTGTCCTTCTGCATGCAAGGCAAATGCCTTACCTCCATGCTATCTCTCCAGCCTGGCTACAAAAATTTTGTTCTACTTTTCTCTGCCAAATCTAGAAATCCCAGATCTAACTTATAAAAGTAGCTGTTATTTTGCACAGGCACAGTAAAATTTGGCTATTAAAGCATCAAAGGTTTAATTATATACATCATGCTCAAAACAATCAGCTTTTTCCATATCTTTTTCTTATATATATCACAATTTTTCATAGACTTCTCTGAACATAAACATTATGACCTTTCTGCAAATACATTTAATTTGAAAATTCTTAAACATTCTTATACGGGCCCAGAGAAATAGCACAGCGGTGTTTGCCTTGTAAGCAGCTGATCCAGGACCAAAGGTGGTTGGTTCAAATCCTGGTGTCCCATATGGTCCCCGTGCCTGTCAGGAGCTATTTCTGAGCAGACAGCCAGGAGTAACCCCTGAGCACCACCGGGTGTGGCCCAAAAACCAAAAAAAAAAAAAAAAAAAAGAGAGAGAGAATATGTCCAATAGCCACAGAGTGAATTACAGTAGAACATTTTGTGACAACCGTATGGTTGCCTGCATACTTTAGATTACAGTTAGTCATGAGGGTAGAGGGTCTTTGGATAAGATGGGGCCCAGGAGGCTGTAGGATAGGCTTCAGGTTTCCTCTTTGATTCTGGAGGCCAGCTCTTGCCAGGTATGGAGTTTGGGGAGGCCCCATGCCTGAGGCCTTTTCTCCCTAGCCTGGGGAGTGCTGGGAGGCTTGACAAGCCCCCTGCCATCCCCCTCTTTCTCCCCTGGACTCCAGGCCTTCCCTAGATATCTGCCCAGATAGCCAGAAGTGGGTTCAGGTGGACTCTTAGGGTCCTCAGGCTTCCCCCTCCCTCCATACTCCAGGGGGGAGATGCATGGGGAGGAGAGCAGGCAGATATCTGGCTTCCGGTCTCCTCTTTGATTCTGGAGGCCAGCTCTTGCCAGGTATGGGATTTGGGGAGACCCCATGCCAGAGGCCTTCTCCCTAGCTTGGGAATGCTGGGAGGCTTGACAAGCCCCCTGCCATCCCCCTCTTTCTCCCCTGGACTCCAGGCCTTCCCTAGATATCTGCCCAGATAGCCAGAAGTGGGTTCAGGTGGACTCTTAGGGTCCTCAGGCTTCCCCCTCCCTCCATACTCCAGGGGGGAGATGCATGGGGAGGAGAGCGGGCAGATATCTGGCTTCCGGTCTCCTCTTTGATTCTGGAGGCCAGCTCTTGCCAGGTATGGGATTTGGGGAGACCCCATGCCAGAGGCCTTCTCCCTAGCTTGGGAATGCTGGGAGGCTTGACAGGCCCCCAGCTGTCCTCCTCTTTCTCCCCTGGACTCCAGGTCTTCCCTCTGTGCCAGCTCTGATGGCCAGAAGTGGGTTCAAGTGGACTCTTAGGGGTTCTCAGGCTTCCCCCTCCCTCTGTACTCCAAGGGGGAGGTACATGGGGAGGAGGGCGGGCAGATATCTGGTTTCTGGTTTCCCTTTTGATTCTGGAGGCCAACTCTTGCCAGGTATGGAGTTTTGGCAGGCCTCATTCTGGAGGCCTTCTCTCTAGCCTGGGGAGTGCTTGGAGGCTTGGCAGGCCCCCAGCCATCCCCCTCTT
Source organism: Suncus etruscus (assembly GCF_024139225.1). Lineage (NCBI taxonomy): Eukaryota > Metazoa > Chordata > Mammalia > Eulipotyphla > Soricidae > Suncus > Suncus etruscus. The sequence goes on from NC_064851.1 coordinate 52,202,855, forward strand.
TCTCCCCTGGACTCCAGGCCTTCCCTTGGTGCCAGCCCAGGTGGACTCTATAGGGGTCATCAGGCTTTCCCCCTACCTCTCCCTACACTAATGGGAATGTGCTTTGAGAGGAGGGCGGGCCATTGCAGTACTATATTATGTTGGGACAGTCACTGGAAATTTTTCTCCTTGGTCTCCATTTCAAAAACCACACGGGGGCTAATGCCCCCACACATACAATATATATTGATAGTATTATATGCATATAGTTTAATATGCATAATATCCATCTTGTATTGTGACCTTGATACTGCCCTACAAAGCTCATTTCTAATCTTTTACTGCCTCAGTCCCAACCATTATTTTCCCCATTTACCCATGTAGGTGCAGCTCATGACATGAAGCTCACCACATAGAGTGATGAGTGCAGTTAGAGAAATAACTACACTGAAAACTATCATAACAATGTGAATGAATGAGGGAAACAGAAAGCCTGACTCATGTACAGGTGTGGGTGCGGTGGGGAGGAGGGAGATCTGGGCAATTTGTGGTGGGAATCTTGCACTAGTGAAGGGGGGTGTTCTTTACATGACTGTAATCATACAACTACAATCATATTTGTAATCATGGTGTTTTAAATAGATAATTAAAAAAAAGAATTTACAAGTCATCAAAAAGAAAGTAATCAAAAACTTTTAATAGGCAAAAGGGCCAGAGAGACAGTATGAAGATTAAGGTGTTTGCCTAGCAGACCATTATGGCCACTCAACCCTGATCCCAACCAGACATATGGTCCATTCCCCTAGCACTGCCAGGAATATAAATTGAGCTCCATTGGGAGTGGCCCCAAATAGAAAATTTGGTCCCAAATTAAAAAAAAAAACACTCAATTCATAAATGTAATATGCAGTATGATGACAAAAAAAAAAAAGAAAAGAAAAAAAAAAAAGAAAAAGACATTTTAAAACGGCCTAACATTTTCAAAATCTTGTCACCATCATAAGAAAACAAAAAACAAAATCTATAGCTTTGGATGACAGAAGGTACCTAGATTCAATGTGTTGATCATTTCAACATATAAACATAATTGAATTTTTAAGTTGAATACCTCAAACTAATTCCTGAATCCTTTATCCCTTGATTAAAATGGTAAAAAAATCTAGAGGTCAGAGCGATAGTGCAGTGGTAGAGCGTTTGCCTTGCATAAGGCTGACCCAGGACGGACCTGGGTTCGAACCCCGGTGTCCCATATAATCCCCTGAGCCAGGAGCAATTTCTGAGCACATAGGAGTAACCCCTGCACATCACTGGGTGTGGCCCAAAAAAAAACAAAAAATGAAAAGTAAAAATATAAATTTTCATTCTATTTTTCAAGATCTGATTTTTGTTTCTTTGTTTTTGTTGCTCACTCCTTATTCGGATATTACTTCTGCTGGAGAGATAGCATGGAGGTTAGGCATTTGCCTTTCAGGCAGAAGGATGGTGGTTTGAATCCCGGCATCCCATATGGTCCCCTGTGCCTGCTAGGGGCGATTTCTGAGTATGAAGCCAAGAGTAACCCCTGAACATTGCCGGGTGTGACCCAAATACCAAAAAACAAAAACAGATATTACTGCTGTTTGGACCCAGATAGGGACCTTTCAGGATGCCAAGGATCGAGCCAGGTTGACCCCGTGCGAACAAGCGCTGTGCCTGCTGGTATGACAGATAGCCCCTTATATTAATTTCAAGCACTGAAATGTTCCAACATATTGTATGTGCTTGTGTGTGTATGTGTTCACCTTCACAAACAAATTAATACAGGCTTCCTACTAAATATTTAAGTGACATTTGGGTAGTTTAAGATATTTCTTTTCTCGGGGCCGGGCGGTGGCGCTGGAGGTAAGGTGCCTGCCTTGCCTGCGCTAGCTTTGGACGGACCACGGTTCGATCCCCCGGTGTCCCATATGGTCCCCCAAGCCAGGAGCAACTTCTGAGCACATAGCCAGGAGTAACCCCTGAGCGTTACCGGGTGTGGCCCAAAAACCAAAAAAAAAAAAAAAAAAAAAAAAAAAAAAAAAAGATATTTCTTTTCTCAAAAAGCTGGAAATTGAACTCCCATATGATCCAGCTATACCAGTTCTAGGAATATACCCTAGGAACACAAAAACAATACAAAATGCTTTTCACACCTATATTCATTGCAACGTGCTTTACGATACCCAGAATCTGGAAACACCCCAGATGCCATTCAACAGATGAATGGCTAAAGAAACTGTTTCATATACACAATGGAATGCAGTCATCAGAAGAGATGATCATGAAATTTTCTTATATTGGATGGACATGGAAACTATTATGCTGAGTGAAATAAGCCAGAGGGGGAAGAGAGGCACACAGAATATGGGTTTTAAGAAAAATAAAACAGAGGAGCGGGGTGGGGGGGGGGGGAAGTTTAGGAGTTGAGGAAAGAAGATTAAAGAGCGCGAGGAGGTCCTTAAAGAATGTCTTCTGAATTTGGATGGGGATTGCATGAAATCTATCTAATAACTTAGGAAGTTGTTTTTAAAGAAGTAAGAAGAATTGCCCTTTGAGACTCTGAAGGCTGAAGTGTACATGATAAATTACAAGTCTGTACCTGATAACTGCACAGGGTTTACTCGTGGTGCTCTGCCCAAGGATAACTCCTGGCTGTACTCAGTTGCTGGAGATCAAACCAGAATTTGCTGCATGCAAGAAAAGAAAACCAGGCTCCCTGTGTGTGACACCAGGCGGGGAAAATCCGTGAAAGTACACCGGCCCAGTGGGGCCCAAATGTGAAAAACTGTGAGTGTGACCTGTCTATGTCTGTCTACTGTCCTCTTGCGTGAAACTCTTGCGAGTGGGGCAAAAAGAGCCTCCAGAAACCTCGCTCGCCCAGACGCCATTTTCAGGGAGGGACTTCAGAGCATAAAAACCGGCTAACCTTTGCAAAAGCTGGCTCCCTGTGTGTGACACCAGGCGGGGAAAATCCGCGAAAGTACACCGGCCCAGTGGGGCTCAGCTGTGAAAGACTGTGAGTGTGACCTGTCTATGTCTGTCTACTGTCCTCTTGCGTGAAACTCTTGCGAGTGGGGCAAAAAGAGGCTCAGAGGAGCACGGCCGCTCCGCTTCGCTACGGGGCCGTGCACTCTTTCTAAGGAAAGAACTCCATTGCAACAAGAAGGAAAAATCACACTAAGAACGGCGCTATATCACAGAAGCAAACATTTCTCTCTGGACTGTCTTCTCTGTTGCATGCTCGGGCCTAATATTTGACCCAGTGTGAGGCTTCATCCACGGAGGACTCCCCTCCCTTAGAGGCAAGTCAGCCCATCCAGAAAGGGAGGAGCCAGAGGAGTGTGCTGCCTACATCATATAGACAATGAATACCACCACAACACGTAGAAAAACCCACAATACAAGTGTGACAATGGGGAAACAACGCAGGCCAGCATCAGACATAGAGAATGAAGATGACAATTCTGAGGACCAGATAATGACTGAACAACTAATCAACCTCTCAGATAAGGACTTTAGACTAGCAATATGGAAGGTGCTCAACAGACTCCAAGAAACCATGGATCGAGTTGAACAGAACACTAATAAGAACCAAGAAAATATGAAGGCAGAAATGACAAAACTCCAAACTGAAATAACATGTCAACTAACAGGACTGAAAAAGTCAGTAAACGAAGTGAATGACAAAATGGATAAGCTCTGGGACAGGGTATCAGAAGCTGAGAATAGACTTGGTGCTGTGGAAGATGAGATACATAACAATTCCATACAGCAGGAGAGATTGGACAAAAAACTTAAAGCAAATGAGCAGACAATGGAAAAATTAGTCAAAGAATGGGAACAGACGAAAATAGAAGTCTATGATAAGATCAACAGAAACAACTTAAGAATCATTGGAGTCCCAGAGACCCAGGAAGAAAATTTCCAGGAAGAATCAATGGTCAAGAACATCATTAAAGAGAAACTTCCAGAGCTAAAGAATATATGTGATCAAATCCTGCATGCCCGAAGAGTACCAACCAAAAGAGACCCCACAAAAACCACCCCAAGACACATCCTAGTCACAATGACAAATCCCACAGATAGAGACAGAATTCTGAAAACAGCAAGATCAAAAGGGGAAATCATGTTCAAGCAAGCTTCCCTGAGATTTACAGCAGACCTGTCACCAGAAACGCTCAATGCCAGAAAGCAGTGGTGGGATATTGTGACAAGACTGAATGAAATGAATGCTTCACCCAGAATACTATACCCAGCAAAACTCACTTTCCGGTTTGATGGAAGAATACATGGTTTCACAGACAAAAAACAGCTCAGAAACTTCACAGACACAAAACCAGTCTTAAGAGAAAAACTGAAAGACCTAATCTAAGACAAGACTACCCAAAAGACACACCAAATTTTGAAATAAAGATGGCGTTAAATCCCAGGACAATTCTCTCAATGTCAATGGACTAAATGCACCAGTTAAGAGACACAGAGTGGCTAAATGGATCAAAAAACTCAATCCAACCTTCTGCTGCCTACAAGAAACGCACCTGAATAGTCAGAACAAACATAGACTCAAAATAAAAGGCTGGAGAAAAGTTATCCAAGCAAACAACACCCATAAAAAAGCTGGAGTGGCCATACTAATATCAGATAATGCAAACTTTATACTCAGGAAGGTTGTAAGGGACAAAGACGGACATTTTATATTAATCAAGGGGTACGTAGAGCAGGAAGAATTCACTCTCCTAAACATATATGCACCGAATGAGGGGCCAGCAAAATATTTAATACAACTGTTGACAAATCTGAAAAATAATATCAACAACAACACAATAATTGTGGGGGACCTTAACACGGCTTTGTCAACACTGGACAGGTCAACCAGACTGAAACCCAACAAGAATATACTAGACCTGAGGAGAGAAATGGAAGAAAGAGGCCTAGTGGATATATATAGGACACTCCATCCCCAGAAACCTGGATACACATTCTTCTCCAATGTACATGGGACATTCTCCAGGATAGACTACATGCTGGCACATAAAACATACCTCCATAAGATCAAGAGGATAGAAATTTTGCAGACTACCTTCGCTGACCACAAGGCTCTGAAATTATTTGTGAACTCCAAAGGGACTCAGAAGAAACACTTTAACACCTGGAAGTTAAACAGCCTCATGCTCAATAACCAGTGGGTCCGAGATGAAATCAAGGAGGAAATAAAAAGGTTCCTGGAAACAAATGACAATAAAGACACAAACTCTCAGAACTTATGGGACACAGCAAAAGCAGTACTGAGAGGAAAATTTATAGCTTTGCAAGCACACATCAGGAAGGAAGAAGGAGCTTACCTGAGTAGCTTAATGACACAGCTAATAGAACTAGAAAATGCTCAACAAAAGGACCCAAGAATAGGAAGACAGAAGGAAATAACAAAGTTGAGAGCAGAAATCAACGAAGTGGAAACTCAAAAAACAATCCGAAAGATCAACGAAAGCAGAAGTTGGTTCTTTGAAAAAATAAACAAGATTGATAGACCACTGGCAAACCTAACAAAGAAAGAGAGAGAGAGAAACTTGATAACTCGTATCAGGAATGAAAAAGGAGAGATCACTACTGATATGACAGAGATTCAAAGGGTAATCAGAAACTACTTTGAAAAACTCTACGCCACTAAAAATGAGAACCTGGAAGAAATGGATAAATTCTTGGACTCTTATAATCTTCCACGGTTGAAGGAAGAGGATGTAGCATATCTAAACACCCCCATCACCATTGATGAAATTAAAACCGTAATCAAATGTCTGCCGAAAAACAAAAGCCCAGGTCCAGATGGATTCACTAATGAATTCTATCAAACTTTCCAAGAGGAACTACTGCCAATCTTGGCAAGACTCTTTCATGAAATTGAACAAACAGAAACACTTCCAAATAGCTTTTATGAAGCCAACATCACCTTGATACCTAAACCAGACAGAGACGCTACCAAAAAAGAAAATTACAGACCAATATCACTGATGAATGCAGATGCAAAGATCCTCAACAAAATCCTGGCAAATAGGATTCAATGCCTCGTTAAGAAGATCATCCACTACGATCAAGTAGGTTTCATCCCAGGAATGCAAGGCTGGTTTAACATCCGTAAATCTATCAACATAATACACAACATCAATAACAAGAAAAATAAAAACCACATGATCATATCAATAGATGCAGAGAAAGCATTTGATAAGGTCCAACACCCATTCTTTTTTTTTTTTTTTTCCAACACCCATTCTTGATCAAAACTCTCAGCAAGATGGGAATGGAGGGAACCTTTCTCAATATAGTGAAGGCCATCTACCACAAGCCAGTGGCAAATATTATCCTCAATGGAGAAAAACTGAAAGCCTTCCCTCTAAATTCTGGCACAAGACAAGGCTGTCCTCTCTCACCACTCCTATTCAACATAGCACTGGAAGTACTTGCTATAGCGATTAGGCAAGAAAAGGATATCAAGGGAATCCAGATAGGAAAGGAAGAAGTCAAGCTCTCACTGTTTGCAGATGACATGATACTCTACTTAGAAAACCCTAAAGACTCTATCAAAAAGCTTCTAGAAACAATAGACTCATATAGCAAGGTGGCAGGCTACAAAATTAACACACAAAAATCAATGGCCTTTCTATATACCAATAGTAATAAGGATGAAATGGACATTAAGAAAACAACCCCATTCACAATAGTACCACACAAACTCAAATATCTTGGAATCAACTTGACTAAATATGTGAAGGACCTATACAAAGAAAACTATAAAACTCCGCTCCAAGAAATAAGAGAGGACACTGAAATGGAAACACATACCCTGCTCATGGATTGGCAGGATTAACATCATCAAAATGTCAATACTCCCCAAGGCATTATACAGATTTAATGCCATCCCTCTAAAGATACCCATGACATTCTTCAAAGAAGTGGATCAGACACTCTTGAAATTCATTTGGAACAATAAACACCCTCGAATAGCTAAAGCAATCATTGGGAAAAAGAATATGGGAGGAATTACTTTTCCCAACTTTAAACTGTACTACAAAGCAACAGTTATCAAAACAGCATGGTATTGGAATAAGGATAGGTCCTCAGATCAGTGGAATAGGCTTGAATACTCATAAAATGTTCCCCAGACATACAACCATCTAATTTTTGATAAAGGAGCAGGAAATCCTAAATGGAGCAGGGAAAGCCTCTTCAACAAGTGGTGTTGGCACAATTGGATAGCCACTTGCAAAAAATTAAACTTAGACCCCCAGCTAACATCATGTACAAAGGTAAAATCCAAATGGATTAAAGACCTCGATATCAGCCCCAAAACCATAAGATATATAGAACAGCACATAGGCAAAACACTACAGGACATTACAGGCATCTTCAAGGAGGAAACTGCACTCTCCAAGCAAGTGAAAGCAGAGATTAACAGATGGGAATATATTAAGCTGAGAAGCTTCTGCACCTCAAAGGAAATAGTGCCCAGGATACAAGAGCCACCCACTGAGTGGGAGAAACTATTCACCCAATACCCATCAGATAAGGGGCTAATCTCCAAAATATACAAGGCACTGACAGAACTTTACAAGAAAAAAACATCTAACCCCATCAAAAAATGGGGAGAAGAAATGAACAGACACTTTGACAAAGAAGAAATACGCATGGCCAAAAGACACATGAAAAAATGTTCCACATCACTAATCATCAGGGAGATGCAAATCAAAACAACGATGAGATACCACCTCACACCCCAGAGAATGGCACACATCACAAAGAATGAGAATAAACAGTGTTGGCGGGGATGTGGAGAGAAAGGAACTCTTATCCACTGCTGGTGGGAATGCTGTCTAGTTCAACCTTTATGGAAAGCGATATGGAGATTCCTCCAAAAACTGGAAATCGAGCTCCCATACGATCCAGCTATACCACTCCTAGGAATATACCCTAGGAACACAAAAATACAATACAAAAACCCCTTCCTTACACCTATATTCATTGCAGCTCTATTTACCATAGCAAGACTCTGGAAACAACCAAGATGCCCTTCAACAGACGAATGGCTAAAGAAACTGTGGTACATATACACAATGGAATATTATGCAGCTGTCAGGAGAGATGAAGTCATGAAATTTTCCTATACATGGATGTACATGGAATCTATTATGCTGAGTGAAATAAGTCAGAGAGAGAGAGAAAAACGCAGAATGGTCTCACTCATCTATGGGTTTTAAGAAAAATGAAAGACACCCTTGTAATAATAATTTTCAGACACAAAAGAGAAAAGAGCTGGAAGTTCCAGCTCACCTCAGGAAGCTCACCACAAAGAGTGATGAGTTTAGTTAGAGAAATAACTACATTTTGAACTGTCCTAATATTGAGAATGTATGAGGGAAATGTAGAGCCTGTTTAGGGTACAGGCGGGGGTTGGGTGGGGAGGAGGGAGATTTGGGACTTGGGTGATGGGAATGTTGCACTGGTGATGGGTGGTGTTCCTTTTATGACTGAAACCCAAACACAATCATGTATGTAATCAAGGTGTTTAAATAAAAAAAAATTATGCGTTAAAAAAAAAAAAAAAAGAAAAAGAAAACATGGGGCTGGAGAGATAGCATGGAGGTAAGGCATTTGCCTTTCATGCAGAAGGTCCCCCGTGCCTGCCAGGAGCAATTTCTGAGCATGGAGCCAGGAATAACCCCTGAGCACTGCCAGGTGTGACCCGAAAACCACACACACACACACACACACACACACACACACACACACACACACACACACACACACACACACACACACAATATTATTGTAATAATGCCCAGAGACAATAGTGATGAGGGCTGGAAGAACCAGATCATATGAAGTTCACCACAGTGGTGAGTGCACTTACAGAAATAACTACACTAACAACTACTATGACAATGGAAGTGAGAGAAAAAGAATGCATTTTTTGGATACAGGCAGGGAGTGCATGGAGGGAGATGGGGGGCTGATGGAGGGAGATGGGAATGTTGCACTGGTTAAGGGTGTGTGTGTTCTTTTTATGACTGAAACCCAACTACAAACATATTTGTAATCATGGTACTTATATATATATATATATATATATATATATATATATGTATTTGGTTTTTGGGCTACACCCGGTGGTGCTTAGGTGTTACTCCTGGCTATTTGCTCAGAAATAGTTCCTGGCAGGCACGGGAGACCATATAGGTAGCCGGGATTCGAACCAACCACCTTAGGTCCTGGATATGCTGCTTGCAAGGCAAACGCTGCTGTGCTATCTCTCTGGCCCCAATATATTATTTTTTAAAAGATATTTCTTCCCCAACTAATCTTTCTTCTGCATTTAAAAATTTAGCAGTAAAATTAAAAATAGAGAGCTGGGGTGTCTGGGAAATGCCCATTCTTCTGAGGCCTGAGCCAAGTCTTTATGCCAATGTTCAGGGTATAAGGCCTAACTGCATTACAAAATTTGTTTTCCCATCTCTATTAGATAAAAACTTGTTTGGATATGTAATATTTTCCCATTTTAATGTGCCTATGCAAGAGAGGAACAATGCTACAAGGTATTATTGGTGCATCTGGGGGCAGAGGGAACAAGTCCAACAATTCCTGTAACTTGGTTCTAATATGAACTCTAAACAGAGACTCTTCTACCAGAATTCCTTATTGAACAGATCACAAAGAAAATAAAAGGGGCCTGGAGAGATAGCACAGTGGCGTTTGCCTTGTAAGCCGATCCAGGACCAAAGGTGGTTGGTTCGAATCCCGGTGTCCCATATGGTCCCCCGTGCCTGCCAGGAGCTATTTCTGAGCAGACAGCCAGGAGTAACCCCTGAGCACCGCCGGGTGTGGCCCAAAAGCCAAAAGCCAAAAAAAAAAAAAAAAAAGAAAGAAAGAAAAGGAAAAAAAAAAACAACACCTGGGCAAAATTGTCACTACAGAAGAGGATATTCAAAAAGAGTTATAGCTGAACCATGGAGACCATCTATGGAAAAAAAACTACAATTGTCTATCTATAACATCACCAAGAAGCAAACCTCTACCAGGGACACCCAGGAGACTTAGTAGCAACAGCAACAACTTGCTTACAGGGCAGGGCTCTCCGCATCTAATGGTGAGGTGAAACTAGAGCATGCTCCACATCATCCTGACCTCGATGAAGATAATGCACAGAAACCAGAATCTTTAACTACGGATCCTAACACCAACAACAGCTAATGTGCGAAAAATTTTCACCGGGACCACAGAGAATGACTCAGTGGTTGAACAACCTAGTATGCCTGGAGCCCAGTCTGTCTCATGCCAGAAAACTTCAGGGGTAAGTCTCCTTGTATTTAGACGAAGGCTTTTTTTTTCTTTCCATTTTCCCCATATTTTGCTGGGCTTAAGCAAACAACAAATGCCACTCTCACACAATTATTATTGTATTTTTTTAACTCTTATCCTTTAAAATAAAAAATAAAAAGAGCTTACTAAACTTAAAAAAAAGTAATTGTAGTAAAATGCCTGTCTCGAATACAGGAAAGGGATGGGAAGGAGGGGGGCCACTGGTGGCGGGAATGTTGCACTGGTGAAGGGGGCTGTTCTGTTAATGACTGAAATCCAACTACAATCATGTTTGTAATCATGGTGCTTAAATAGTTTATATTAAAAATAAATAAAAATAGAGGGCTAGTAAGCTAATACAAAGTAGGGCTTTTGGCATAGCATATGGTCAAATTAGGTTCCATCATTGGCACCCCGGCCTGGGCCCCAGGTGTCATCCTTGAACGCAGAGCCAGGAGTAAACCCTGAAAACTGAAAGACGTGGCCCCAAACAAACTAAAATAGCAGACCTTTTAGTCACTTTAGGCACGTCTCCTCTGCCAAACTGGGGATCAGTGGGTTTTGGGGTTCTCCCACAATTTGGTTCTAAAGCAACAGCAGTTGCTGAGGCCTAGTAAATAAAATGTGCATCCGGCCTGGACTGGGATGAGAGCGCCCCGTTCGTGTGGCACGGACAAAGGAGAAGTGGGGAGAGAAGCGAAGCTTTCGCACCCCCTTTTTCCGTTGGCCGCCAGTTTCTCGTGGGGGGCGTGTCGTGTCGTGATCAGGGCCCGCCCGCTTTTCCCTCAGCCGTCGCGGGCGACCGAATCCCTTTCGCTTCAGAGCCAGCAGCCACCGCTGGATTTCTCGGTGGGGTCGAAGCGAGGGCACGCTTTTAAGTTTCCACGCTGCAGCTCGCCAGTCCGTAGCGGCCCCGACGACACTCGGGAGACTGCGAGCAGGAGGCGGGCGGCTCCAATGACTGCTCAGCGTTTAAATCCTGGCGCCACTCCCGCGCCACGTAAGACCTGACCGGGAAGCCAGCGCTCACGGCGCGCCAACGGCCACGCGCCGCATTCGGCGCGCGCACCACGCCTCGGGACTAAGCCCGCGGAAGAAAGGAGCGGCTGCGCGCGCTCTCGCGAGAGTCCTTCCTGTTGGCCACGCCTTCTCCTCGCCTTCGTCCAATAGGGGAGAGAGGAAAGGGCAGCCTCGATCTGACCCCGCGAGAGACTATATAAGGGACTGCTGGCTGCGCAATTCGTTCTTTTCCGTCCGGACTTCTCGTTTTCTGGTAAGAAGGCGACCTCTCGGTTCATTTGCAAAAGGCAGAATAGGGGATGCTTGAGTTTTGCTTGAGTTGGGGCACGAAATAAAATATGCAGAACATTTGGGACAAGGGTACCTGGCCTGCATTGTGTCCTCGGTCGTAGCTGGAGGTTTCGACGTGCGGAACTCTTACTAGTTTATGTCGGCCATCGGCCATGCACACTACCTGGGCAAGTTTGCATTGCGACGGGGAGAAAGCTCTAGTTCCAGGGTTTGGAGCAGGATCTTAAAGCATTACGAGCCACGCGGACCTGGCGAGTGTCTCTGGACAAAGGTTTTTGTCCCCAAGTAAACCCGAGGCTACTTACGTAGATGTGAGGCCTTGTAAACAACATGCCACTTGTCGTTTTGGTTTTGGTTTGGGGACTGGGTTAAACTCGCAGAAAATCGATGGTTTTCCAATCAATGATGAAACCTATCCCGAAACTGATGACCTGAAGAAAAAAAAACATGTTACGGATTCGGCTTCTGAGATGGAAGACCACTCTTACTTGAGGATAAGAGCATAAATACAGCCCCCCCTTTTTTAATAACTGCGGGTTCTGTTTTTTTAATCAACCTTGTAGCTGGATTCGGCCCAAGTGCTGTGCACGTTGGCTTCTGGAGGGGTGAATTGAGACCATTCGCATCCAGGGGAAACATGGATCCCGAGGCCAGAGCAGGGCTAAGGTAAGCGTTGGAGGAGCCACATAAAGTCCACCAGTCTAGCATGCAATGCAGATGGTGAACGGGGGACAGCGTTTTCTTTTTTTTTTTTTAACTAGGCGCAAAGAAGGAATCTCAAGACCTGAGAAATACAGGCTGGAAAGTCACTTGTGTCAAACTTGACATCTGTGCAAGGTGAGTTGTTAATGGTGTTCTGGTTTTGACATGGACTTAGACCATGCATTGGTTCCATTAATATTTTTTTTTTTTTACTTTTAAACAGTGAACCTGGGGTTTTAACGCTAAGAAAGCTGAGGATGTCACCACCAGATAGATTTTTGGCGTAAGTTGTGTGGATGAAGCCCTCTGGGTTTTTGCCACTTTGGTTTTTCTGCGTATTACTGACCCAGTTAATGGATTGTGGTCTGTCTGATCAATGATGAAACTTATCCCGAAACTGATGACCTGAAGAAAAAAAACATGTTACGGATTCGGCTTCTGAGATGGAAGACCACTTTACACAGGATAGCTCATACAGACTAGGCCTGGGTTCTTGTTATTTATTTTATCAGCCTTGTAAAAGACTTTCTTTTACTCAACCAACAGTGAGAAGTAGTTAAAGGTTGTGACCAATTTCTGTGGGTTTTTTATTTTACCATATTTGCAGTTAAGACCTCCTTGGTCTCCTTGAACTGGAATTTCCCTAGACAGACTTGGCTACTGAGATAGGTTATAAAAGGACATTGATTTATTTGGTAGTTAAAGTTTGTTTAGCTTATCTGGTTTTTTGTGGTTTTTTTCCTAGGGTTGCTGTCACAAAGTATGCTAAATGAAAGGGAAAGTTGGAAAAACATGATTCTGTGGATGCAGGAAGAAGGTACAAGTCAAGGCAAGGTGTGTTTATTTTTTTGTCATGGAATACCAGTGCCACACATTACCTGATTCCTTTTGAAAATGAAATGCATAATTGTAATAAAAGTTTGTTACTGTGGAGTGAGGATCTCTTGTTTTTGGCCTACTGTGTACAACGCAAACACCCTACCTTTCTAATCCCTAATTATCTTATATCTTACAATTTTCGTTTTATGAGGGGGTTTGGGTCACATCCAGCTGCATATGTGTTAATCCTGGCTCTATGCTCAGAAATAGCTCCTGGCAGGCTGGAGTGGGATCTACATGGGGTGCCAGGATTCCAACCACCGGCCTTCTGCATGCAAGGCAAACACCCTATCTCCATGCTCTTTCTCCAGCCCATAAAGTTCTTTTTAATATTTAGATATTTGTTTTTTTGGCTACACCTGGCAGCGCTCAGGAATTACACCTGATTCTTCTACTGGCAGGCAGTGGGGGGGGGGAACATGGGATGCCAGGACTTAAGGCCCTTGACGAGTTAAGTTGGCCAAATGCAAGGCAAACCCCCCATTGCTGTGCTATCTCTCTGACCTCTAAATTTATTTGAAAAAAAAAAAGTTTTTTTGGGCCACAATGGTGATGCTCAGGGGTTGTTACTTCTGGCTGTGTACTCGGAAATTGTTCCTGGCTTGACGCTGGGGGATTGAACTGCGGTCTGTCCTAGGTTAGTGCGTGCTGCAAAGGCCCTACCATCCAGCCCCACTCAGAAACATTTTAATGGGAACTGAAAAGATTCAGTAGATTTGGTTCTGGGTTTGTTTTGATCCCCATGGTCCATATAGTCATCAGGAGTGAGCCTGGAATATGAACAGCCAACATTAAGCTCTGAACACAGCCAGTTGTAGCTGAAGGATTATCTTTTAAAGAACGTTACAGGGATTGGAGTGACTGTTTACCTTGTATGTGGGCACCTAGTTTGTTACCCTGCATCCCATATGGTCCCCAGACCTGCCAGGAGTAATTCCAGAGCCCCCAGAGCCCCTCAAACTTAATGCATTCCAGTTCTGAAATAGGTAACTTATGGGGTTCTCTATGCTACTTGATCTATACAAGTGAACAGAAAAAGTTAGGATGGTCACTAGTATTTTAAATCCTTATTTTGAACCACAGAGACTAATTGTACAGTAAGGGATAGAGTTGTGTTCTTTGTTAAAATCTAGTATATTTATGCATACAGTGTTAAGGGACTTTCTAGCTCTTAGTGATTAGTAGAAATGTGTGGTGTATATGGGATTCCAAAAGGGGTAGGCTGCAGGCAAAGTGCTGTATCTCTGATCCTATTTTTGGAGATAGTGCTCAGGAGAAATTACTTCTGGCTTTACAACAGCTTTGATTGGTGTTGGGAGACTGGTGTTAATGACTTACACGTGACACCTATGTATTTTTATTTTATGTATTTTTCTCATTGCTATTTTGGGCCAAGCCCAGCAGTATTGAGGGCTTTGTGTTTCCACTATGTGGTCTCTGCAGCCCTGCCTGGAGGGATTTCCTGATACCCAAGTACTTTTTAATACTTATAAAAAAGACCAGAGAGATAGTACAAGGGTTAATGCACTTATCTGCATGCTCCCAATAACAGTCATTCCTCAGCACCACATGTAGGTCCCTGAGCTCCAGAGAATTGAGTGTGACCCAGCAAAAAAGTAGAGCACACAGTCCTGCTCAGGGCTCACTCATGGCAGGGCCACAGTGGTGTGGTTGCAGGGAATAACCTAGGTTGTCTGTGCAAGACCTAGTGCCCTATATGCTATATTATGGCTTCAAGCCCCCAAAAGTAACATTGGCTAGGAAATGAAAGATTTTGGATGTGGAAAAACATTGTCACCAAATCCACCTATGTATTTTAGAATAGTCATGAAAGATAAACTGGCCAGACAAGCATTAATTCCAGATTGTATTTAAAGCCTACTTACTATAAATTACCTCTTAGGTAACATCTTGCAGTATTTTCCAAGCCTTTGTACTAGTCACAGTGAATTTTCTTCCATTTTATGAAAGACTCATGTTCCCTTACCCATAATGAGTCCTTGCACAAGATTCTTTTTTTTTTTTTTGGTTTTTGGGCCACACCCAGCGGTGCTCTGGGGTTACTCCTGGCTGTCTGCTCAGAAATAGCTCCTGGCAGGCACGGGGGACCATATGGGACACCGGGATTCGAACCAACCACCTTTGGTCCTGGATCGGCTGCTTGCAAGGCAAACACCGCTGTGCTATCTCTCCGGGCCCTGCACAAGATTCTTAAGCCTGGTATTCTTCCCTACTTATTTAGGGGACCATATCAATGAGGCTTAATCTGCAAAGGCCCATCCTATACCCATTTTAGTGTATTACTATACATTCAGTCTACTTAATTTAAGGCAAGCTGTTATTGCACCCTTTTAAATTTAATGTATATGATTGGTGAAACACCTAGTGATTTTTTTTTTTCTAGGGGACTACAATACTGGGAATCAAATTATGGCCTTGTTTGTGTTTCCAAAGTATGCACTTCAGCTCTTGGAACTTTTTCCAGCTTTAATAGTCTTTTTTTTTTTTGTTGTTGCTTTTTGGGACACACCCTGTGTGTGCTATGTGCTCAGAAATTATTCCTGGTTCAAAGGACTGTATGGGACACTGGGATCAAACCAAGGTTCCTCCTGGATTGGCTATGTCCACTCATTGGTCAGCACCATTCTTGAAATATAAACCAGGCTGCTAAAAACCATGGGTACATGCCTTGTAACTGAAAGTAAGCACTCAGGAAGGGAGGACAGGTGAAGTTCTTAAGGTGCTAAAATCTCAGCACCTGTATCCACAGCCTACTTTACTACTTACCTCTTAAGAGACTTCTACTGATCAAAACATGCCATTATTTGGGCTGAGGTCACCAGAGTTTTGTCAGGGAATGGATACTGCAACACCTTTTTGTACTTGAGGCCTGGCAGCCATAACCCAGCCCCTACAGCTGCTGTTTCAGCCACAGCTTGGAATGCAGAACAAGTAGCTACATATTTGACCACACAAACTGCTCCAAATTTTTCAATTGTTCGCCCAATAGGAACACACCTAATGTTATAAACAAAAAAACTAGCATGATTTAATGACCTCATTGTGAGATAATTTTCACAATTTTGCTGTGTTTTTAAAATTCCATTACCTGTTAACTGAGGCAGCAGTATAATGTAATTCTTTTGTGCCTGCAAGGGGGCAAGCTTGGGGAGTGAGTGGAAATCCAGGAAGGGACTTTTACACTGCTGGTGTGATTGGTGTTTGAACATAGAATGTTCAAAATGTATTTTCAGCAACTGAACCTTGATGTTTCAATAAAGTAATAAAATATTTGTAAGAGTTTTTCGGTATTTTCTTTACATATTATGCTATATATGTGCATGAAGTCATTTTTGTGAATCTGAAGTCTTTATATCATGAACATACTGCTGGTATACAAGAAATCTAATGGTAATTACTTTATTACCTGGCTGTTTTGTTGGTCCTTTACGTGTTTACAACCTCAGCCTCTTAAGTAATGATACACCCTTATCTTTCCTGCTGTCATGCTTACTTCAGTATACTTACAAAATCAGGCTATGTAATGGTTTATGTGAGATACATGAATATAATAGAATCTAGAGGAAAAAATATACGCATCACTTTGAACTGGAGGATATTAAGTAGTATAGCACATAGACAGGTTTGGGCCAGCCCCTATTCCTCACTTTTTGGTTTTTGGGCCACAGGCATTGGCTCTGCAGCTCAGAAATAGCTACTGGCTTGGTGGACCTTATGGGACTCTGGGGATTGAACCCAGGTCCTGGGTCAGCCACTTGCAAGGCAAATGTCCTATCACTGCTATTCCTTACTTTTTTTTTTTTTTTCAGAACTTTTCAGGCCCAATAAGTCTGATCAATTTTTTTTTTTTTTTTTGGTTTTTGGGCCACACCCAGCGGTGCTCAGGGGTTACTCCTGGCTGTCTGCTCAGAAATAGCTCCTGGCAGGCACGGGGGACCATATGGGACACCGGGATTCGAACCAACCACCTTTGGTCCTGGATCGGCTGCTTGCAAGGCAAACACCGCTGTGCTATCTCTCCGGGCCCTATTCCTTACTTTTTTACTTCCATTTTACACTTATTGACTTCGGTTTTTATTAGCATATAATGAATAGTAAAGTTCATGGAGATGGGGCCAGAGTGATAGCACAGTGGGTAGGGTGTTTGCCTTGCATGCAGCCAACCTGAATTCTGTGCCTAAAGCCAAGAGCAGTTGCTTTGTGAGAGCCATTAGAAATCCCTGAGGATCATTGGGTGTGGCCCCATAACTTCCCTAAAAAGTGCATGCGGCCAGAGTATAGGAAGGTCTTTCTTTGATTTACCTTTTTTAATATATGTAAATATGTAAATAGTCTGGATTCAATTCCTAACACCCCATAGGACTCCCTGAGCCTCATCAGGAGGGATCTCTGACTAGAGCCTTCAAGTACTGCTCGGTGTGGCTCCCAAACAAAAATAGAACTGTTGAGGCCTGAGCAATAACGAGGTAGTGTTTGCCTTGCATGTGGCCAATCTGGGTTCTATTCCTGGATTCCCATATAGTCCCCTAGCCTGCCAGGAATAATTTTGTTCAGAGCCAGAATTAACCCCTAAGAACTGCTAGAGGTGGCCCAAAAGGCTAAAAAGAAAAAAACAAAAATAGGCTGAAATAATAGTACAGAGTAGGGGGTACTTTCCTTGCATGCAGCCAACCTGGGTTCAATCCCTAGCATCACATGTTCCCCATAGGTGTCATTAGGCGTGATCCCTGGGCAGAGCTAGAAGTAGCCCTGAACACCCCTGGGAATGGCCCCCCCTTTAAGAACTCTAAAATAAAATTTGGTGTAAAACTATTATGAACATAAAATCATCTAATCAGCTTTAGGATTTTTTTTTTTTTTTTTTGGTTTTTGGGCCACACCCGGTAACGCTCAGGGGTTACTCCTGGCTATGCGCTCAGAAGTCGCTCCTGGCTTGGGGGACCATATGGGACACGGGGGGATCGAACCGCGGTCCGTCCAAGGCTAGCGCAGGCAAGGCAGGCACCTTACCTCTTTGCGCCACCGCCGGGCCCCAGGATTTTTTTTGTTTTTTTGTTTTTTTGTTTTTTTGTTTTTTTTTTTTTTTTGGTTTTTGGGCCACACCCGGCGGTGCTCAGGGGTTACTCCTGGCTGTCGGCTCAGAAATAGCTCCTGGCAGGCACGGGGGACCATATGGGACACAAGGGATTCGAACCAGCCACCTTTGATCCTGGACTGGCTGCTTGCAAGGCAAACGCCCCCTGTGCTATCTCTCCGCTATCTCTCCGGGCCCAGGATTAGTTTTTACTTGATTTTGTGATCCAGTTATTGTGTGGGTGTGGGGGGTGGTTTTTGGACCATACCTGGCTCTGCTCTCTTTGTTTTGTTTTTGGGCCACACCTGGCGGTGCTCAGGGGTTACTCCTGGCTGTCTGCTCAGAAATAGCTCCTGGCAGGCACGGGGGACCATATGGGACACCGGGATTCCAACCAACCACCTTTGGTCCTGGATTGGCTGCTTGCAAGGCAAATGCCGCTGTACTATCTCTCTGGGCCCAGGCTCTGCACTCTTAATCCTGCAGGATCCGGGGACCATATGGCATGCTGGGAGTGAAACCCGGGTCAGCTGCATGCGAGGCAAACCTATACGCTGTGTCCCCTCATTTTTGTGATCTTTCAACTACTTACTAAGTATACATATAAGAAGTTTATTCTAACCAAATAAAGAATATTGCATTAGAGGTGGGCCTGGGGCTCAGTGATAGGATTCCTGTGTTGCATACATGAGATCCTGGGTTCATTACCTAGCACTAGAGGTGAAAAAAGAATACTACTTAAGGATACACAATAGAGGAGATTGTAGAAGGGCCATAGGTGACTGAATGTACAGTGAGAAAGACCCACAGTGATGGGTTCCTCTGAATCTCTCCAGGAAGGACCTTGGGGGAAGAGGAAAGACACTGAATGATGGATGGGTTGACCAGTCAGTATTCAGGAACTTCGGAAAGCAGGAATGTTTGGGAGCACACTGCCTTGGCCTCAGAAATTGCTCCTGACTTGGGGGACCATATGGGATGCTGGGGATCGAACCTGCATTCATCTTGGTGCCCTACCACTATGCAACCACTTCAGCTCCTCAAACTTGTTTTTTTTTTTGGGCCACACCCATTTGATGCACAGGGGTTACTCCTGGCTAAAGGCTCAGAAATTGCCCCTGGCTTGGAGGGACCATATGGGACGCTGGGGATCAAACAGCGGTCCTTCCTTGGCTAGCGCTTGCAAGACAGACACCTTACCTGGCACCACCCCACTGGCCCCTCAAACTTGTTTTTTTTAAATAATTTTTAGGCCACATTGGTGGTATTCAGGGATTACTCCTGGCTCTGTACAGGGGTCATTCCTGGCAGTGTTTGGGATACCATATATCTGGAATTCTGGGAACTGAACTTGGGTTTGCTGCATGCAAGACAAACACCCTACCCACTGTGATATTGCTTCAGCTCTCAAACGATTTCCTCTTACTCTGTATGGTTTTTCTTTCTTTTTTTTGGGGGGAGGGCACACCCAGCGGTGCTCAGGGGTTACTCCTGGCTGTCTGCTCAGAAATAGCTCCTGGCAGGCACGGGGGACCATATGGGACACCGGGATTCCAACCAACCACCTTTGGTCCTGGATTGGCTGCTTGCAAGGCAAACACCACTGTGCTATCTCTCTAGGCCCAAGTTTTTCTTAAGAGTACTTTTGCCCATCTCTAAATATTTGCTCTATTTCTGTTGGCCTCTCCATATCTATTTGTAGGAATCCCTCTCATCTATTTTTTTCATTTTTAAAACCTAATTCCTGAAACTGGAAAGAGGTTAAAACATTTGTCTTGCATGTGAACCAACCCAGCATGGGCAAGAATGATCTTTTGAGCTCCACTGGGAGTGGCCCTAAACCAATAAATAATAATTATTTTACTATTAAATTTGGGGTCATGCCCAGTGATGCTCAGAGGTTACCCCTGACTTCCCTCCCCCCACCCCTCGGTCTTTAATCGGGAATTATTCTTGGTGCTCGGGGACCATATAGCATGATGGAGATCGTATCTGCAATGCAAGCACCTTACCTGCTGTACTATCTCCAGCCTCACTTTATTGTTGTTATTTTGTTGTTTTTTTTTGAGTCACACCCAGCGGTGCTCAGAAATCACTCCTGGCAGGTGCGTGGACCACGTGGGATGTCAGGATTCAAACCACCGTCCTGCATGCAAGGCAAATGCCCTATCTCCATGCTATTTCTCCGGCTCATCCAGTCTTTTTAATTTGGGAGGGGGGGTGGCATACCCTGTGATGCTCAGGGATTACTCCTGACTATGCTCAGAAATTGCTTCTGGCTTGGGGGATCATATGGGACGCTGGGGGATCGGACCTCAGACATGTGCAAGGCAAACAAACACCTTACCTCTGTGCCACTGATCAGGCCCAACTTAATTTTTTTTTTTTTTTTTTTGGTTTTTGGGCCACACCCAGCGGTGCTCTGGGGTTACTCCTGGCTGTCTGCTCAGAAATAGCTCCTGGCAGGCACGGGGGACCATATGGGACACCGGGATTCGAACCAACCACCTTAGGTCCTGGATCAGCTGCTTGCAAGGCAAACACCGCTGTGCTATCTGTCCGGGCCCCCAACTTAATTTTTTAACCCCTTTTTTCTGCATCATTGAGTTTTTCTTTCTTTTTAGAATTTAGCTACAGATATCTGAACATGCTTCTCCCATCAAACACTGAAACAGCTTTGAAAAGTTAAAATCCTTGAACCCACATCTATTTTATTAACAATATTTTATTGGGGGCACAAAGATAGCACAGTTGCCTAGCATGTAGCCAACTTGGGTTTGGTCCCTGGAGTCCCATATGGTCCCCTGAGCCTGCCAGGAATTATTTCTGAGTATAGAGTCAGGTGTGGCTCAAAAATAATGTTTTTAATTAAGGCACTATTATTTACAAAGTGATTTATAGTTTCAGGTATACAAAGTTCCAAGAGAAATCCCATCACCAGTGTGAATTTACTTTTAACTCCCACCTCTCTTTTTTCTTTTTGTTTTTGGGCCACACCTGACAGTGCTCAGGGATTACGCCTGCCTTTATGCTCAGAAATTGCTCCTGGCAGGCTCAGGAGACCATATGGGATGCCGGGATTCGAACCAACGACCTTCTGCATGCAAGGCAAACACTTTACCTCCATGCTATCTCTCTGGTCCCAACCCCCACCTCTCTTAAAAACAACTACTAGCTCACTCAAGTTTCCTCTTTTATTTATTTATTTTTTTCAAGTTTTCTTTTTAAAGAAATAAGAACATTTTTTTAAAAGGTGTTTAAAAACTTTTTTAGAGGGACTCTTCTACAGAGGGTAGGATACTTGCCTTGCAAGTGACTGACCCAGGTTCAACTTCTGGCACCTCATATGGTCCAAGTTGACCAGGAATGAACCCTGAGTGCAGTAAGCCCTGAACACTACCAAATGTGATCCCCAAACAAAACATTAGTTATAATAAACCCATAACCATCCTTCATCACCTCAAGTTTGGTTCCCCGCTCCCCCCCCTCTTTCCCTATCATTTGGCAATTGATTTGTATTCAGAGGCCAGGGGGTTGTCACTGTTTAAAATCTTTGCCCATCTCTAAGTATTTCCATCTTTTTTTCTGTATTCAGTATAGAATACTCTGTTCTCTTCTTTCTCTATGTTCCATAGATGAATTAGATCATCCCATTTTCTCTCTGACTTACTTCACATAACAGAAGACCCTCCAGTTCCATCTATATTTTAGCAAGCTGCATTATTTATCTTTTTCTGATAGCTGTATAGCATGAGGTAATGTATATGTACCACATCCACTGTTAGGCATTTGGGCTGATTCTATATACTAACATTTGTACTTAGCACAAATATTTTTGTGTTTGGGAGATAAATGTCATAGGTCTTAACAAAATACTTTTTAAAATATTACTTAAAATTACTTTAAAAAAATAAAAGTAGGGGCCGGGCGGTGGCGCTGGAGGTAAGGTGCCTGCCTTACCTGCGCTAGCCTAGGAGACGGACCGCGGTTCGATCCCCCGGCGTCCCATATGGTCCCCCAAGCCAGGAGCGACTTCTGAGCGCATAGCCAGGAGTAACCCCTGAGCGTTACCGGGTGTGGCCCAAAAACCAAAAAAAAAAAAAAAAAAAAAAAAAAAAAAATAAAAGTAGGGGCCAGAGAGATAGTGCAGGATGTAAGGTGCTTGCCTTGCCTGCCTGCTACCTGGATTTTATTCCCAGTGCCCTATGTGGTCCTCAGGTAACCCTTTTGCTCAAAGCCAGGAATGGCCACTGAAAGCTACCTAGTGTACCATTTCCCTCCCTACCCCCACTCCCCAAAAAAAGGGAGAGAGAATTGCCTTTTTTTTTTTTTTTTTGGTTTTTGGGTCACACCGGCAACACTCAGGGGGTTATTCCTGGCTCTACACTCAGAGATCGCTCCTGGCAGGCTCAGGGACCATGTGGGATGCCGGGATTTGAACCACCGTTCTTCTGCATGCAAGGCAAACACGACCTCCATGCTATCTCCCTAAGAATTAAATTTAAATTGATTTTCTCTCTCTCCTCTCCTTTCCCTTCATTTTTGCAATGACTGGGGATTGTTCCCACATTTTTAGTGGTGCTGCTTGCCAGGGGTAAAATAGTAGGTTGTGGTGATCATGCCGAGGACTGTATTCCTTTAGTTTCAGTGCTTGCACACTTGTTCAGTGGGACTGTGCTCTGTACTGAAGGCATGTATATGCCCTTTCTGTTTGTTATGGTCTGCTTCCTGGCAGTGGTACCCACAGATGTTTTAGTTGCAGTGCACCCACCCCTTATAATGCTCACAGTCCTTGCTGTGGTAGAGTCTGAAATGGCTTATAGATACATAGAAGCAGACAGCTGTCTGGCTCACACAGTAGTTACCAGGACGGTGGCGGGCATGTACTGACACCAGGATTTGAACTCATGACCAGACATGCAAGGCATGTGCTCTGAGTCAGGGTTTTTCAACCTTCTTTGGTCTGTTTTCTTCCTGCTCCCTTGTCCTACCTGTTGTTGCCCTAATTTTGTGCTATTTACATGACTTTTACCTGTAATATCTAGGGAAGGTGTCAAACCATTTCATTCCATTAATTAAATATATATAATATATTAAAATTATTTAGGAGGGTGAAGTCTGAGAAATAACTTTTTTTTTTTTGGTTTTTGGGCCACACCCGGCGGTGCTAAGGGGTTACTCCTGGCTGTCTGCTCAGAAATTGCTCCTGGCAGGCACGGGGGACCATATGGGACACTGGGATTTGAACCAACCACCTTAGGTCCTGGATCGGCTGCTTGCAAGGCAAACACCGCTGTGCTATCTCTCCGGGCCCGAAATAACTTTTTTTTTGACTTGCCAGGGATCAGACCCAGGGCTTCATATGTGAGATTATGTTCTTCCCTTCACATCTTAATTCGAATCTGTCTCAACACTCATATCACTACTGAACTGCTCTTACAAAGATTATGTGTTCCTGTCTTGCTCCAAACTTTTCATTTGGCATTATTGAGGGTGAAGAAGCAGTGTTAAGCTCTTCTGCCTTGCAAGCTGAAGATATGGGTTTCACACCTCTAAGAGAGCCCTTAGAGCACAGCCTCAGAGGACTGCAGGTGCAACATGACTCTTATACTGTAACTTAATTTCAAAGAAAACTAACTAAAAAAGATACTTTACTTTACCCCTTTTCTGAGAGGAATTCTCTTGCTTGGCTGTTTATTTTCCTATTGCTTTGATTATAACATTTCATGCCTATTTGTTTATTTATTTATTTGAACCATGGCTGACTGAGCTTAGGATATACTAACTGTACCGAGGAATCACTCCTGGTAGTGCGCTGGGGTCATACCGGGTGCCAAGGATCAAGCCCGGTTTGCCGGGTGCAAGGCAAGCAGCTTTCTGCTTATGCCCACACTTAAAAAAAATTTTTTTTCCGGAGGCGGGGGCAACATCCAAATGTGCTTAGAGCTTAATGCTGGCTCTGTGTTCAGTGATTACTCCTGGTGGTGCTCAGGGGAGCATATAGCGAGCCTGCCAGTGACTGAACGTCGTGGGTAAGACTATATGCATGGCAAATTCCCTAACCACTCTACTGTACTGTTGCTCTTCCCTCTTAAAATAAATTTAAAAAAAAGTGAAGCACCCTATATTGAGTCTTCACCACGATATATGTTCTCCAGTTGGTGGTTTGGTTAGAAAAAGGAATTAGAGGGCTGGAGAGATAGGACTATAGAGATGGCACTTGCCTCCTTTGCTGCCAACCCAGAAGGCTCCACTTACGGTTCTTGGTCCAGGAACACAGAGACAGGAGAAAGCCTTGAGTCCAAAAGCATCAACAACAAAAAGAACAGCACAACAAGAGAAAGGAAATAGAGCAAAATATGTTGGAAGCTTTTTTTTTTTTTTTGGTTTTTGGGCCACGCCAGGTCACACCCTAGGGTAGGGCACAATCACCAATCAGTTTAGGGTGAGTAACACAGTAATCCCCTAAAATATTTACATACACAACACTCAGGGGTTACTCCTGGCTGTCTGCTCAGAAATAGCTCCTGGCAGGGACACCGGGATTCGAACCAACCACCTTTGGTCCTGGATCGGCCTCTGTGTTATCTCTCCGGGCCCTATGGTTACTTTTTATTTAAAAGATGTATTACCTTCTTCCAGAAAGCTGAAATTATGGAAATTCTTGTGTCGGAACTGGCCGAATACCTTAGAAAGCACATGTTTGATAGGTGTTGTCTCAATAGCAGTTCAGCCAAGAATTTCTTATTTTGATCCGTGTACCTAAGACAGATAACCTGAACAGGAGGTTCAAAACTTTGGAGAAGGCCCACCTAACTTTCCCTCGCACCAGGCCCTGCTGTGTCTGTCAGCCTGGAAACTCCTTTTGGAAGCCGGTGAACTCTGTCCAAATAAGCTGCGCTAACACCACACAGGGCACTAGCGGCGGTGGATAAATTTAGAATCCCGGATTGAGTGGAGCTTTGTCTGGTCTTTGGCATTACCTAGTCAGAGACCTCAAAGAAAATTGCCTCTCCACCTAAGGATTCCTGGCTAGATTTGACAAAGAGACTGAGACACATTTCTTTCGCATGGCTCTTCCTTCCCACGCACGCAGCCCGAGCCGCTTCAAATTGCTCCAACTGTTCAAAAGGCCAAGGGTGGGGGTGGGCATTGCACAACCCTCTGTCGCATGACGTGGGGTGCTTTTCCTTTCCCGGGGTGGCAGCTCCCTCCCGGGCGAGGCGAGGCGAGGGGAGGGATCAGCCCTCTCTCTGCCTCTGGAGAACAGCCGGGCAAGGCTTTGCGACCCAGTAAATCCCCCCCCCCCCACCCCTGGGCCCCTGCAAATTGGCTGCCGCCCGGCGACACCCCCACCGCACCACCTCGAGGTGCTATTGTGCAATTAAGCGCCGGGGACGGGAGCCGGCCGAGCGTGGCCGGCCAGGTGGACCAGAGGTCCCTGTGGGTCCCGCGCCGGCCCCTCCCTCGCCGCCCTATTGTCTGCCTCGCTCCGCCCCGGGGGACACGTGCGCCTGCAGCTCCCCGAGCCAGCCGAGCGCCGACTGTGCCAGGCGGCGGCGGCGTGGACCAGCGCCTGCGAGGGGAGGCTCCGCGCGTGGCTGCAGAGCCCCGCGCGCGAGGCTCGAGCCGGTGAGTGAGTGGGTGGGCGGACCCCACCCCAGGGCGCTCGGACGGACTGCGGGGTTCCCCGCGAGGGCCCGGGACGGGGTGCGCGGGGGGCGGCGTGCGCGTGGGGCTGCCCGCAGTGGGGGTGGCGCGGGCCGGGCTGTGGGGAGCTGCCAGTCTCCTGACAAAGGAGAGCGAGTGGGCCGGGCCCTGCCCGCTGAGCCTCGCCTAACTCGCCTCGCCTCGCCTCGCCTCGCGAGCGCCGGGGGGAGTGTCGGGACGGGAAGGGGCGGGGCGGGCCCGGCCGCGCGAGCGGAAGGGCGGGGCCAGGCGGGGCGGGGGCTCGGGCGGCGGCGTCCGGGGGCGGGGCCGCGGGCGCGCGTCCTGCGGCGTGGCTACGTCGGCACGTCGGCGCGGGAGAGAGAAAGAGCCGCCGAGTCGGCTGGGGCTGAGGGCCGGGGCCGAGGGAGCGAAGGGGCCGCGAGTCGGGCTGGAGGCGGGAGAGAGCGCGGCCGCGTGCGCAGCCGGAGCGGGGCGGGCGGAGGCGGGCGTGTCGCGCCGAGGCGGCCGCGGCGGGGGAGGCTGAGGAAGGCAGAGAGGGGGCCGGGGCAGGCCTAGAGCAGGAGGCCGGGAGGCTGCGGCGACGGAGGGGCGAAGGCGGGGCCGGAGGAGGGCCGAGCCGGGGGAGAGCGGGCCGGGGAGCGAGTGAGCGTGCGGGAGCGGGACCGAGGGAGCGAGCGGCGGACGCGCTCGGAGGGCGGGCGCGAGGCGCGGGGGGGGGGGGCGGCGGGGGCGCGCGCGCACCGGGAGCGCGCTCGGAGGCGAGTGGAACTGGATCGGGTTTGCTGCCAGCGGCGTGAGCTTCGGCCGCCATTTTACAACAGCTCCACTCGCGCCGGACACAGGGCGCCGCGAGCACGCGTCGCCCACAGCCCCGGCTCCTCGGACACGATTCCTCGGCCGCAGCCCGACGGGGAGGTAGGCGACGGCCGCGGGGGCCCGGGCCGGGCGGGAGGGCGCGGACGGGGAGCGCCGTGACATTGGGGCTGGCGGCGTGCGCGTGGGGGGGCGACGAGGCGGCTCGGCCGAAGCCGGTGGCTTCTCTGGAAAATGGATTCCGAGGCGGGCGACAGGCGAGGCGGGGAGAGGCGAGGCGAGGCGAGGCGAGGCGGAGAGAGGCGAGGCGGGGAGAGGAGAGGCGAGGCGCGGCGCACGTTGACGGGCTGCCGGCGAGGCGCGGCGCGGCGCGGCGTGGAGTAGGCCGCGGCCCGCGCGGCCGCCACTTCCTCCGGCCTCCATGTGCCGCGCCGCCCGGGCTTTGTCTGCGCCGCCGGCGTGGGTGCAGCCGCGGCCGGCGCGGGAGTGGGCGGAGAGCCCTCGTGGGGCCGCGCGGGGGGCGCTGTGGCCGGCCGTCCCGCTCCGGGTGGGCGCGGGGCGGAGGCAGCCGCGTGTCGCGGGCCGGGTGGGCGGCGCGGGCGCGGGCGCGGGCGCGGGCTTGGCGCCTGGCCGCCGCCGCTCTTGCTGCGCTGGGCTGGGCTCGGGGCTCCGGCGGCCGGCGCTCGGCGGTCTGGCGGCGGTGCGAGGAAGTTGTCGGGCGTGTGAAGGCGGCCGAGCACGTGTTCGCTGGCAGCGGGGCTCCGTCCCGGGCGCCGCCGCGGTGGGCGAGGCCGCCGCGGCGGGCGCGGCGCCGGGGGCGGGCGCGGGGGTGCCGGGCGGCGCGGCGTGGAGTGGAGGCGTCGGCGGTGGGAAGGCGGCTCGCGTGAGCGCTTTTGTTCTGCCTTCGCGGCGGCGGCGGCGATGGGCCCCGCGTGGGAGCGGGCCAGAGCCGCGTGGCCGTCCGGCCGTGCTCTTGCAGCCGGCGATCCCCCCCGCGGGCTCCTTTTTTGGGGCGGCCCGAGTGCCCGTGCGGGCTCCATTGGTGCGGCCGCTTCCTTTACCACTTAGGGAGTGTGAGTGAGCAGGTGAGTCAGGCAGGTGCCCAGGGAAGGAGGCCGCCCCCCCTCGGCCCCGGGCGCTCCGGAGCGGGCTTGGCTGGCGAGGCACTACTAGGGACTCGAGTGTGCGAGTGTGAGGCTTCGGAAGGGCGGCCCCGGCCCAGGCTCAGGCTGCTGGCTGCTGCAGCTGTTACGTGGTGCTTCCCGGCAGGCAGAGGAAGGCAAGAGTGGGGCTCGAACCTTCTCCGCCACTGGTGTTTTGCTTTTTGTTTTTTGTTTTGTTTTTGTTTTTGCAGACCCTAGTTTAATTTTGCTTATTGCGTTTGAACAGATCTCTGGAAACATGGCTACAGAACATGTTAATGGAAATGGTACTGAAGAGCCCATGGATACTACTTCCGCAGTTATCCATTCAGAAAATTTTCAGACATTGCTTGATGCTGGTTTACCACAGAAAGTTGCTGAAAAACTAGATGAAATTTACGTTGCAGGTAAGAACTAACACTTGCAAAAGCATTTCATGAAATTTTTTTCTATTGGACTTTTTTCTGGCTTTGAGCTAAAATAGCAACTTTTTGTGGTTTCCAATTAAGTGGGAACTGAGTTCTGCCTTGCACGACTGTGGATTAGAGGTGACGTAGGAAGGGAGGGAAGAAAAAAAGGTTAGGGAGTAGTGGCTGGCTGGACAGGTGGAGAAGTCAATGATGGTGGCAACAGCTGCTAAACGTTGGGAACGGGCCATGTGACTTTTTGGGGGTATTTTTATAATAGGATTCTTGTCATATCATTTGGTAATTGTAGACTTGGTGTGGTCGGTCTTGGTGTGGCTGTTGCTTTTATAGTGGTATTGAAATTGACCAGAGGTTTAGTTGTCATTCTTGGTATTTGTCGGTTGATTTGAGAATTTGTAAGCTCATAGATTAGATTTATTGTATATGTTTAGTATTCAGAATTATCTGATTTAGACCCAGAACAGGCTAGGAAAGAAGTTGATTCAATGTGTAGGTGTGGTTGAGAGGCCTTATGTAGCATCAAAATGCAGTTTGGAATGGCTAAAGTATGTGTTTTTACAGATGATAAAGGTGAATGGGAGGATACTTAGTGGCACACAAAAACATTTTCAAAAAGCTAAAAACTAATTGAAGTATTTTCTTCTCTAGGGCTGGTTGCACATAGTGATTTAGATGAAAGAGCTATAGAAGCTTTAAAAGAATTCAATGAGGACGGCGCACTGGCAGTTCTTCAGCAATTCAAAGACAGTGATCTCTCTCATGTTCAGGTAACCTTAATGCCAATATAAAGAAAGAAAAATTATTTGGACTTAATTTAAAGTTTTTTAAATATGACACAGATGCGATGATCATTAAATACTTGAAAATTCTTTACAGAACAAAAGTGCCTTTTTATGTGGAGTCATGAAGACTTATAGGCAGAGAGAAAAACAGGGGACCAAAGTAGCAGATTCTAGCAAAGGACCAGATGAGGCAAAAATTAAGGTATGTCTTAATTTTCTTTTTAAAAATTCCCTTTAGTTGTAACTTTTTCTTTTTTTAAATTTTATTTTGTGAGATGGTTGGTTGGCTAATGCTCTGGGTTACTTCTGGTGGTGCTAGGTGACCATATGGGATGCAGGGAAAAAAACCTGGATCAGTCTTGTGCAAGGCATCCTATATCCACCCCTTAAAATTACTTCTTTGATGGTCTAGTTTTGGTAGATGTTTGTTGGGTGTGAAATTGGTGTGGTGTTTTTGTTTGCTTTTGGTTTTTGGTCCACTGTCCTCTCTCAGGAATTACTCAGAAATTGCTTCTGGTAGGTGTGGGACTATATGGGGTCCCCGAGATCCAAAAAACCTGGGTCGGTTATGTGCAAGGCAATTGGCCTTCCCTTTGTGCTATCACTCAGATCCCATGGTTTTTGCTTTATCTTAAAGACAGTGAGGTAATTTAAAAATAAGCTTTAATAGTTACTTTTTTTTGAAAAGTATCTGGCTTTTGAATTTTTTTTTTTTTACCAAGTTTTCTGGTTTATTAGCTAATATTTGAATCTATGCTCTTGATACATGTTTTTGTTTTTACTAAACTCACAAGTTTAGGTTAGGACTAGAACCAAAAGGGGAGGTTTGATTTGTCTGCCTTATAATTGAGGAGTGAATACATTTAGCTAGCAGATGGTTTTAAGATTTTCAAGCTCTCAGAAGTTTAGCAAATCATCTAATTTGTTTATCTTTAAAAACTTTTAAAAATAAAATTGATTACCGCAGAGGTACATATGAGGAGACAACAGGCAATGAAATTATTTTGTATTTTTAAAGGTCCTTGGGTATATGGCCTTAAGCTTTGCTTGGATGCTTTTCTCTGGGCTTAGTGTGTGCTCTGGGACCATGTGGTATTGGGTTGAATCTGGGCAGGCATGGGGGACCATAAGGGATGCCGGATTTAGTGTGAATCAAAAACTGGGTCAGATGCATGCAAGGCAAATGTCCTACCTGTTGTTCTGTAGCTGGTCCCCTATGTTGAGCTTTTTTAGTTAATAGAAAATAAAGTTATAAAGCTATTTTTAGAGACTAGAACAACAGTAGATAGTATAGCAGGTGAGGTAAGAGTCAGCAGTTGGGTGGAGAGGCGTTTTTCATCTGTGATTAGTATAGTTGCTTGTATGGTTGTCATGCTTGTAATTTTTACAAAAGCAAGATTTTTTTTTTTTTTGGTGGTTTTTGGGTCACACCCGGCAGTGCTCAGGGGTTATTCCAGGCTCCAGGCTCAGAAATTGCTCCTGACAAGCACGGAGGACCATATGGGATGACCTCCTACATGAAAGGCAAACGCCTTACCTCCATGCTATCTCTCTGGCCCCCAAAAGCAAGATTTTTATAAGGCATATCTTTAAAAATGTTTTGTGATTTTTCAGTTTTACCTTGGGTATAGTTTTCAAGCTTTAGTGTGACTACATTGTAGCAAGAAGGTATAGAAATTTATTTGTTCACTTATTTTGGGCCACACCCAACATTGTTCAGCCTGTGCACTTAGGCATTACTCCTGGAAGATTGGGAGACCATATTAGATGCCAACCTGGGTGGGCTGCATGCAAGCATCCTACTCACTAATATTGCTCCAGCTCCTGTGGATATATTTATAGGATGTTTACTGGGAATATGTTCTTTGTCTTAAGGGATTGGCATAAGAGGTGGAGTTATTTTGGTAGCTATCACAGTGTTACATATGAAAAAGAAATTGGATTTTCCATTTAATTTAGTATGCACGTACAGGTTTTAGGTTTTTTTGTTTTCCTTTTGGACCATTTCCATTGGTTTTTAGGCTACTCCCTGCTTGGTGGTTGTCCTTTCCCCCAGGATCCTCTGGGATCTTGTGGTGCCAGAAACCAAACTAAAGCTCCAGTATGCAAGGCATATACACACTAGCTCTCTCTTTTTTTTTGGGGGGGGGGGGCACACCCAGTGACACTCTGGGGTTACTCCTGGCTATGCACCCAGAAATTGCTCCTAGCTTAGGGAACCATATGGGACACCAGGGATTGAACCTCTGTCTTTCCTATGTTAGTGCATGCAAGGCCCTACCTCTTGTGCCCCCACACTAGCTCTTTGGCTCTAGATTTGAGCTGTATCTTTTTTACTATGCTGGTGTTGTGCCCTTCAACAAATGTTAGGAATAGCAGCAAAGAACTAAAATGTATAGGGATTTCTTGGTTTGTTTTATTTGGTTGTGGGCCACAATTGGCAATGCTCAGGACTTATTCCTGCCTCTGTACTCAGATCACTCCTGGTGAGCTTGGGAAGACCAGTAGGGGGTTATATCAAACCTGGCTTAGCTGTATATAAGGCAGATGCACTTTTTGTTACACTGGTGTTTTGTAAAACTGCAGTGCAGTTTTTACATGCATATCCTGTGAAACCTGGTACTTGGATGTCAAACAAGTGATTGCTGTGTTTTTTTTTTCCCCCTCTGTAGATCTAAGTTCCTGGACTTGAAGAAATGTGAATTTTTATTTTTAACAGAAATGGAGAGGGGGAGTTGTGTAGAAGCTTTGGATTATAGGGAATATGTTAGGAAAGACATTTAAGACTTTGGGGGGCTGGAGAGATAGCATGGAGGTAAGGCGTTTGCCTTTCATGCAGAAGGTTGGTAGTTCAAAGCCTGGCATCTCATATGGTCCCTGAGCCTCCCTGGAGCGATTTCTGAGTTTAGAGCCAGGATTAACCCCTGAGCGCTGCCGGGTGTGACCCAAAAATGGAAAAAAGAAAAATTAAGACCTTGGAATGGTATCTTACCCATTTCCTCCTTAAAAAGAATTAAGAGTTAGCTTCATTAGATGCTTTTAGGACCTATTAGTAGAATAGCTGTATCCTAACTTGAAATGTTGGTCAATTTGAATTTTTATTTACAGAGAACTACTCCGTGATTAACTGGACAAATACAAAACTTTGAATAGTATTTTGAAACTTGGCTCATAAAAGCAGTTATTACATTAGGGAACTGTAATAGGGCTATGACATTAAAGAGGAAATATTGTAAGATACCAGAAATATGTGGAGAATTTTGCTAACATAAATGGAAAGATTTAAATAAGAATGATTGGGGGTGGGCAATAGCTAGCAAGCAAGTCTTAGGAGTTATGCTTAGGGATCACTGCTGGCAGGTTAGGGGAATCCTATGGGATGGCAGGTCAGTCATGTGCAAGGCATGGTTTACCTCTTTTACTACCACTTTGGTCCCAAGTTTGATTTTGGTAGTAGGTGGTGGTTTTTTGTATTTTTTTTCCTGTTTGTTTTTTCCCTATATGGTCCCGAGTACCACCAAGAAAAATACCTGAAATTACATAGCTCTGCACCTCAGGAATTAATTTTCTTGGTTTTTGAGCCACACCTGGTGACACTCAGGGGTTACTCCTGGCTATGAGCTCAGGAATCGTTCCTAGCTGGGAGGACCATATAGGACGCTGGGGGATCGAACCGCAGTCCATCCTACGCTAGCAAGCTTGCAAGGCTGACACCTTGCCTCTAGTGCCACCTCTCTGGCTCCACCTCAGGAATTTCTCTTGGTGGTACTCAGGACCATATAGGAAGATGGGGATTGAACTCGGGTCAACATGACAAAGTCGAACACCCTACTTGTACTATTGCTTCAATTCTTAAATAACGTTTTTAACTGCTAAGTGATCTGTGCAATCTTATGAATTAAAAGTATTAATGACATTTGAACTCTTGAAGGCACTCTTGGAAAGAACAGGCTACACACTTGATGTGACTACTGGACAGAGGAAGTATGGGGGACCACCTCCAGATTCCGTTTATTCAGGTCAGCAGCCTTCTGTTGGCACTGAGGTAAAGAAACTAAAAACTTGTATCTTCTTTAGTAAATACACAGGTATCTGGTATCCTAAAGAAACTTTCCATGGTTTTTATGTCGTTTAATTTACAGATATTTGTGGGAAAGATCCCAAGAGATCTATTTGAGGATGAACTTGTTCCATTGTTTGAAAAAGCTGGACCTATATGGGATCTTCGTTTAATGATGGATCCACTTACTGGTCTCAATAGAGGTTATGCGTTTGTCACTTTTTGTACAAAGGAAGCAGCTCAAGAGGCTGTTAAGTTGGTAAGTTCTTTTTTGTGTTGGTCTTTGCATGCATGCAAATTCACCATGTTAGAAGTGCTCATTAAACAGTACCTCACATTCTCTGTGTACTTTGCATTCCTAGTTGATTGCTTTGAGAATGTATAAGGTAGTGTGGCAGAACTAGTTACTCATTGAAGCATCTGGTTCATTGTTTATTTAAAAATTTATAGGAGTGTTAAATTAAGAAAGTAATTATAATAGAGCTTAATATTATGATTCTGGCCACAACTAGGCTATCCCTTTGAAATATATTTTGCCAACTTTTCAAAAAGTTATAGTGATGAATTTCTAGTTAGTGAGATTTTGTGATTGTCAATATTTGATTTAAAATAACATGGAGCAGGAAAACTTACTTTTACAACTTAAAATTTAAGCAGGTTTTATTACATTTTATGATTTTATGATTGTAGATTTTGTAGTTGAAGTGATTGAGGTAATTTCAGTTCAGGAAGTGTACCAGAAGCCCCCACAGGCAGGAACCATTTTATAAATGGTTCATTATGTTAGGTGCTTGTTAAATTTTTCTTATTTGGGTTATATATTTTATGGGTAATTCTAAGGAAACAGGAACCACTGATAGGTAGGTTATATTTTGCTTTTCTTTACCTGACCTAAATTATTAGACAGTTGCATTGAAGGCAAACTTTAAGGAGAAATAGAAAAGCAAACTTTTTTTTTTTTTTTTTTTTTTTACCACAGTTGACAGTGCTTAGATCTTATTACTCCTGATTCTATGCTCAGGGATCACTCTTAGCAAGGCTCAGGGTCTCAGGAGACTAAATGGGGTGCTGGGGAAGGAACCTTGGATAAGTGCAAGGCTAGTGTCCTACCCATTGTACTATTGTCCCAACCCCAAGGATACTTTATTTTCTGTGTGTTGCTTAAATTTGTGCATTGGTGCACATGATGAGCTACTTCAAAGAATATACCCCCCACCCACACACACACCCACTAGAATTTGTTCAGATGTTGGTGATGCTCATTAGTTATTCTGGCTTGCTCCTGGCAGTGCTGGGGGAATCATATGGGATGCTGGGATCAAACTCAGACCAGCTGCATTCAGGGCAAGCTCACTCCCCACTGTATATCTGTCCTATCTTTCAATATAGGCATCTTTTATTTTAAAAAATGTCAGGAGCTTGGGTGTTTCTTTTTGATAATGAAGGCGTTTTCTCCCTCCAAACACTGCTTCATTCCTCTTTGGGAGAGAATGGTGCACTTTTTGGAGCCACTAATTTGAAACCTGTGTCATATTAAAAATATTATTTTGGGGACCAGAGAGATAGCACAGCAGTAGGGCGTTTTTGCTTTGCACGCAGCCGATCCAGATCCAGGACAGACAGTGGTTTGAATCCCAATATCCCAGATGGTCCCCCATGCCTGCCGGGCAATTTCTGAGTGCAGAGCCAGAAGTAAGCCCTGAGTGCCAACAGGTATGACCCAAAAACCAAAAACCAAGTTTTATTTGGAGCCACACATGCAGTGCTCAGAAACTACTCCTGGCTTTCTGCTCAGGAATTATTCCTGGAGGTATTCAGGTGTTTAGGAGAACCATGTGTAATGCTGGGATTCAAACTGGGCAAGGCAAGCACCTTAACCTACGATCCTACTTGACCAAGCTATCAATATTTTTATGTATTTACTTAATTTTTCGTAGTGGCCATCACCTGGCATTGCTTAGAGCTTTCTCCTGGCTTTGTCAAGAGATCACTTCTGGTGAGGCTTTGGAGAGCTGTACACAGGGTACCAGGGATTGAGTCTGGGTCTTCCCTGTGCAAGCAAATGCCCTGCCACTATACTCTAGACCCCTAAAAGCTGTCAAAATTAAATCTCAGCATGCTAACTTCTTTTCTTTTTCTTTTTTTTGCTTTGGTTTGGTTTTGCTATATCTGGTGCTGTCTGGTTATTCACTGCTGGAGAAGATTACATTTTTGTGGTGCTTGGGATTGTATCCTTCAGTCTAGATGCACAGCATATGCTCCAGCTCATCTGACTTTCTGGTTTTTATAGGTCAGGTATAATTAAAGAATTTTTGGAATATATATACTTTATTCAGTTTAATGTATAAATTGACAAACTATAATGTGAAAAGTAGACTTAAGCCACAAACTACAATAAAATGCTGGTGCAAAGTTCAGTGGTGTTGGACCCATTTTATTTACTATGTATTACATAAAGTTTTATCTAAGTAATAATTAGCGAATTAATTTTTCCCCATTTTTGAATTTTCGGACAATATCTGGAGGTGTGCAGGTGCTATTTCTGGAATTACTCCTGGAACAGTTATGTTGTTGGGGATTTAACTTGGGCCATTGCATGCAAAGTATGTGTGCTTCAGCTCTTTGAGCTATCTCTACAAATTCTAAACTTAATTCTTTTGTGTGGGTATGGGGTTGGTTGTGGTGGGTTTTAGGTCACCCCAGTTGTGTTAAGCTGTCAGCCATAGTTGAAAGAATGCAATACAAGTCTTCCCTGTTTCTGGTCAGGCTACTTAATTTTTGCTACTAAAGTAGGTATCAGGGACTGGGATTATGGAGCACAGGATTTTTATGTGTGAGGTTCTTGGTTGTAACCCTGGCACCCCCCCCACACAAACAAACCAAAATACGCTACTTGTGGTAGGTTCTCAGAACTAAATTTAAATTTTCAGTGATTTCTATAAATCTTATAGTAAGAACACATGCCTTACAAAGACACATCTTTAGAAAAAGATAAAAGATGGTGTATAAACTAACTGTAACATGAGTTGATTGCCAATTTCCACATGAAATGTTTTAATGTGGACCTTTCCTATGTAATAGCCCCACAGTGCATTGCAGTAGGCATACACTATACAGTAGTCTTGTGTTTATTTTTTTGCTCAGGTGTGTTCCTCGGTGGTACTTAGGGATGGGCCATATGTGGTTATAGGGATTGATTTGGGGTCAGTGAGATACCAGTAAGTGCCTTAATGCTGTCTTTTATGCTATATATTGTCTTAATGATATTAAAATTTTTTGATTGCATATGATGCAGGATCTCTAGTCATAACCTTTAAAATACTTTGGTGGAGTTGAGTTAATATTTTTGAGTGCAATTTGAGTTCTTTATGCATGCTTTTATCTACTGAGACGAGGCCTTACTTAATTTTTTATTTTATTTTTATTTATTTTGTTTTTGGGCCACACCTATTGGTGTTCAGAGATTACTCCTGACTTTGCACTAAGGAATTCTTCCTAGGGGTGCTTGGGACCATATGGGATGCTGGGGATTGAACCCAGATCAACCATGTGTAAGGCAAATGCCCTATCCACTATGCAATCACTCTGGCCCTGCATCTTGCTGCATTTTAAGAGAAAACTTTGTGAAAATCTGTATTATATGTTGACATGAATTGGACCTAATTTTTACTTATGCCAGATAGCAAGCCTAGGGCTTCACAGACAAAAGGTAAGTGTTCTACCACTGAGATACATGCTAGGCCCATACTCTTTTTTTTGGGGTGGGGGGTGGGGGGAGGGTTTGTGTAGATGGTTTGCCTATGTTTAGAAGTGATTCCTTGAAGTACTTTGGGGACCAGATGTGTACTGAGGAGTGAACTGGGTCATCATTGTTCAAGGTATGTCACTGTACCATTGCTTTGGTCCTCTTCTTATGTTTTTAAAGGATTCTTTACTGTGACTAGGATAATGATATAAAATTGGTTGCTCTTTTGGGGGGGTGTTTAGTTATGCCAGATGGTGCTTACTTTTGGGTATCTTTGCTCAGAGGTATTTTCTGACATATTTGGGGACTAGTATGTGGTGCTAAGGATTAAACTGGGGTTAACTTGCATTCAGTACAAGCAATCACATTATCTTAAGTACTATCTTATTACCCCAAGAATTGTCTCACTGTGACAACTAACTGGGGAATAGGTATACCCAACAGTATTCAAAGGACAAAATCTGGGGCTTCTTTGAGACGTATATAGATATATTTGAATTTTGTTTCTTTTTCTTTTTCTTTTTCTTTTTTTTTTTGTGCCACACCTGGTGACGCTCAGGGGTTGCTCCTGGCTTGGGGGACCATATGGGACGCCGGGGGATCGAACTGCGGTTCGTCCTAGGCTAGCGCAGGCTAGGCAGGCACCTTACCTCTAGCACCACCGCACTGGCCCCCTGTTTCGTTTTTTGGGGGGTGCATACCTGGTAGTGCTTGAGGCTTATTCCCGTCTCTGCTCGAACGAATATTCCTGGTTGTTTTGGGGGGGACCATAATGGGTGCAAGGGATAGAATGCGGGTTAACTGCAGCACAAGTGCCTTACCCTACTGTACTAGCTTTTTGGCTCAAGTTGAATTGGTTTTGAAAGCATGATTGATTGGTTTTTGGGCCACATCCAGCAGTGCTCAGGTGTTAGTCCTGGCTCTGCACTAAGAAATCGCCCGCTGCGGGACCATTTAAGATGCCAGGAATTAAATCGGGTCCCTACCAGGTTGGCCACAGGAAGGCAAATGCCCTATTGCTGTGGTATCTCTCTGGCCCCCTGAGTTAAAAAAAATTTTTTTGTGCTTTCTTGTACTTAAATAATCTTATTGTCTTGATAATGGTATTGTATTTTGATCATTTGAGCAAAGTTTTTTCTCTAGCTTAGTGTGTTTTAAATTTTACCTGGATTTTTTGTAAAAGATGGTGTTAGTAGATACTAACGAAGAGGAATGATAGAGAAGCAACAGCATGCCTTATTTTTTTGTTTGCTTGCTTGTTTGTTTGTTTTGGGGCCACACCCGGCATTGCTAAGGGGGTTAGTCCTGGCTCGGGGTACCCTATGGGATGCCAGGGATCGGACCTGCGTCCATCCTGAGTCAGCTGCGTGACACCCTTCTGCTGTTATACCACTCCAGCTCCTTATTTATTTATTCAGTTAAGAAAATTCATCCTTTAATGATGATGATCTAGCTAGGGAAGGAAAATTAGATATGTAAAAAGATAAATAGTAACTGCACCTAGTTGCTTTTTAGGACATAGGAGTTGTACTAGCTGCTACAATAGTATCTTTTAAAAGACCTCAACCTATTCAAGGTAAGAGGAATTACCTTCTTTTTACAGTATAAAGTAAATGGATGGCTTGCCTAAAACCATATAACTTTAGTTTGATTTTGTTTAGCTTGATTAATTACTGTTAACTAGAAGTGATTTATGTGAGCATACACTACTTAAATTACTAGGTCACTTGTTTTTAAGTTAGGTAGTGTTCTTGGTGTTAAAAATGTAGCTTGAGGGGCTGGAGCTGTGGCAAGTGGTCAGGAGTCTGCCTTTCCCAGCTAGCATAGAATGATGGACTATGGTTTGATCCTCCAGCATCCCATAGGGTCCCCCAAGCCAGGAGAGATTTCTGAGTTCATACCCAGGAGTGACTCCTGAGCTACACTGGGTGTGTCCCAAAAACAAAAAACAAAACAACAAAAGTAGCTTGAACATTGTCTTTTTTCATTTTTAATTTTTTTTTGCATCTACCCACAATTTGCCATTTTCATTGCTGCTGCTTGGTGTAAGGTATCGTTAGATAGCTTTAACTGCTCTCACTACTTTTCTCTTGCTCCTTAGCAGAGATGGCAGAATTCCCATGCTGAAAAAGACTAGTTCTAAAATAAGCCCTATATGATAAGTTTTCTGCTTGCCTCTATTCGTCACTCTGCTATGACCTCTTGTTGCTTCTATTTGCTTGTTCACATTGATGCCTGACTGTACTCAGGACTTACCCCATCTCTGCTTAGAAATCACTTCTGATGGGGCTCCAAGGACTCTAGGGTGATGGGGATCAAATCTGGGTTGACTGCTTGTAAGGCAAGTGTTTTACCCTCTGTACTATCTCTTAGTCCCATACCTTCTTACCTTTGAGAATCTTTTAATTTTTTGATTTTTGGGCCACATCTGGTGACGCTCAGGGGTTACTCCTGGCTATACGCTCAGAAATCTCTCCTGGCTTGGGGGACCATATGGGATGCCAGGGAATTGAACCAAGGTCCATACTAGGTCATTGTGTGCAAGGCAAATGCCCTACAGCTTGTGCCATTGCTCTGACCCCACCTTTGAGAATCTTTTGATTGAAAGATTCCCTAGGATAGTATTTTGAATGTATTTGTAATACTACTTAGTAGTGAGCATAATAAAATACACTGCTTGGATGCACATGAAATAAATTCATTTACTCATCTCTTTAGTTTTTGGGCTATACCCCCTGGTACACAGGGGGCCTACTGCCAGCTTTATGATTGGTGGTTATTCCGGGCAATGCATAGGGAATCTAGTGGTTTCAGAAATAAAACCCAGGCTTTGTGCATTAGTATTTGCTCAGCCTCATGAGCTATCTCTTGGTCACTTGTGATTTTTTGGAAACCTGACAGTTCCCTGGGGATTCCTTTGCCTGAGATTGAAACTGGACCATCCTGTCTTCCTCATTCAAAGTTTTTCGCTCCTTGATCTATTTCTTTTCTTTTTTTTTTTTTTTTTTTGCTTGTTTGTTTGTTTCGTTTTTTGGTGGGGGGGCACATCCGGCGGTGGCCGGTGGTTACTCCTGGCTGTCTGCTCAGAAATAGCTCCTGGCAGGCACGGGGGACCATATGGGATGCTGGGATTCAAACCTTAGGTCCTATAGATTGGCTGCTTGCAAGGCAAACGCCGCTGTGCTATCTCTCTGGCCCATATTTCTTTGTTTTCTTAAATAATTTCTTGATTTTATAAATTAATTTCTTATTTCTTCTATCAGAATATGATCTTTAGCTTTCCTGAATCCTCAGTATTAAAAACAATGTTCATCTTGTAATAGGTACAGGGTCAGACTAATCATGCCATCAGATTTATTACATATAAACACAAGAATTTATGGAATTCTTTTTATTATGGACTGTTTGGGCTTTTAAGGAGTTTTTGGTTTACATATACATATGTCAAAGGGATATGTAACTAGTTGGGGTGATGCTCTCTTGATGGTGAGATCTTTGGAATTATATATAGTATTTTGTTGGAGGAAAAACTAAGGAAGGACAAACAAGTGTGCATGTCTATTTGTGTAGTGTGCTATTAGAGATATAGCCACTGGTGTTGAAAACGCTCGTCAAGGGGGCTGGAGAAATAGCACAGTGATTGGGCATTTGCCTTGCATGTGGATGACTTGGGACCAACACGGGTTCAATTCCTGGAGACTGCCAAGAGTAATCCCTGAGCGCCTCTAGGTATGATCCAAAAACAAAAAAAAGGAAAAAAGAAAACACTGGTCATAGTATGTTATAAACAG
Organism: Suncus etruscus; assembly: GCF_024139225.1. NCBI lineage: Eukaryota > Metazoa > Chordata > Mammalia > Eulipotyphla > Soricidae > Suncus > Suncus etruscus. The sequence continues at coordinate 52,243,618 of NC_064851.1, forward strand.
TGGGATTTTAGCATTATTTGAACTTGAATAATTATGATTTTTTTTTTGGGGGCCACACCCGGTAATGCTCAGGGTTTACTCCTGGCTATGTGCTCAGAAGTTGCTCCTGGCTTGGGGGACCATATGGGACACTGGGGGATCAAACTGCAGTCTGTCCAAGGCTAGCGCAGGCAAGGCAGGCACCTTACCTTTAGCGCCACCGCCTGGCCCCATAATTATGATTTTTTAATATAAAATATTTAAGCACCATGATCACAAACGTGATTGTAGTTGAGTTTCAGTCAGAAACAGAACACTGCCCTTCACCAGTGTAACATTCCCACCACTAATTCCCCCATTCCTTCCCAACCTCTGCCTATGTTTGAGACAGGCATTTTACTTCTCTCACTCATTAAGATAGTCATGATAGTTGTTAGTATAGTTATTCCTGAATGGTTATGATTTTAATAGTGCTTATTTGATTTCCAAAGCTGTGTATTATGCCAGCTTAGCCACAATCATTTTGATGAATGTAGTGGTCAAAGCAGTCCACAAAATAGTGTTACTACAATTACTAGCAATTCAGCAAATATTTTGTATATTTCATAAGAAAACTTACTTTAGCTATTTAAGGTAATTTGATCCAGTTCTTGACATTGTTTGTAGAACATGAGAAGCTAACTGCAGTTAAAGCAATACATGGGGCCAGAGAGATAGCATGGAGATAAGGTGTTTGCTTTTCATGCAGAAGGTCGATGGTTCGAATCCTGAACCTGCCAAGAGTGATTTCTGAGCATAGGAGCATAGGAGTAACCCCTGAGCGCTGCTGGGTGTGACACAAACCCCCCCTTCCCCCCCAAAAAAAGGCACTACAAATTACTCAGAGGGTGGTTGAGGGGTGAAGGAAATCGTTTTTGTTCCTTTGGTCACATCCAGTGGTTTTCAAGGTTTATTTCTGTCTCTACTTGGGGATCACTCCTGGTTGACCCAGGGGAACAGATAGTATGTTGGGAATCCTAGGTTGGCTAGGTCCAAGGAAAGCACCCTATCTGGTCCTTCAACATGTTTTAGGCTCCACAGTTTCAGTCCAACAGGTAATCATTAGCCAAACAAAGTGAACTGTTGAGTCACAAGCATATACTATATGTACAAGTCTGTGAAGGGCTTTTATTTGGAAATATAGGGGACACTTAGAAGGTAGAGTGACTAGTACTGTTGAGAAGAGTAGAACTGAACAACCATTTCTGGATTGAATTCTGTAGCAATATATAAAGTGAACAGGACATTCACTTTTCTTCTACACCTGGCCAAACACTCCATTTGATATCTCTCAAGTCTTATCAGAAATGATTCAAATTCAGTAAATTCTCAGGGACCTTAAGGGGTGCTGGGGATCGAGCCCAGAGTGGCCTTGTGAGAGGCAAACTCCCTGCCTGCTATTTTTACTTTCCAGCACTTCAGCACATTTTTTAGTGTTTCAATGTAAATGTCTGGAAATGGGAAAGAGTGAGGGACTGATTTTCTGACTTGCATATAAGTTCTCATATATACATACAATGCAGAATATTAAGGGAATGGTCAATTTTATCTTATGGCTGATTCATAACTCATAAGTTCTTTAATAGTTTTCAAGCTCAATTTTATATATAATAGGTTTTGAGGGTCAGGAATATAGTGGTTAATCAACTAATTGCTGCCACTATTATTACTAAAAGTTGTGGTAGTTTTATTTTTGTTTTTATTTTTTACTTAGTTTTGGTTTTTGTGTAACTCCTAACTCCCGTACTCAGGAATCACTTATGGTGGGATTGGAGGGAACCAATTGGAGATTGAGCCCAGCTTGGCATATCCTGTGCTGTCTTTCCAATAGCTCCACCCATTTTTATGAAAATTCTTGGTACTTTTAAATGTATGATACATAATTTCCTATATAGTAATTTTTACAAATTGTAGCTGATGAATGTCACTGGGTCTTGATTTTTTTTAGTATATCTCACTATTCTATGAGACTTAGTTATTTTAAAATAGTTCACTGTGGTCCCGGAGAGATAGTTCAGCCAGGAGTAACCCCTGAGCACCGCCAGGTGTGACCCAAAAACCAAAAAAAAAAAAAAATAGTTCACTGTAATTTTTGTTTTTAGGGGCTCACAATGGCAATCTTGTCTGGGACCATGTGTGTAGGTGATTAGACTCGGGGGTCATATATACTCATATATATGCAAAGCATATATTTCAGTGCTATAAGCTGTCCATGTTTACTTTTACTGTAAACAGTTTACCTGTCTTTCCAACTTATGTGGGGTTAATGGAAATGGAGTAAGTCATGTTCAGGTTAAGTTTTCTATTTAGAGTTGAGTTCTGCATTCATATGCTCTTCATTGTTTCTTTCTCCTCTGTTCACCTTCCGGGGGGGCTGCAAGTTAGTTTGATCTGTCACTGAGCTACCTCCATAACTCTAAAGTTTACTATTTCTAATTGTGACTTTTTTTTTTGAGGCCACATCTGCAGTAGCTCAAGAGGTATGAGATTACTTTTGATAGTGCGTGGGGTCCACCTGGTAACTGGGATGAACCCTGACCCTTTCCATGCAAAGCATGTGCACAAGGGTTTTGGACCACACCCAGCAGCCCTCAGGGGTTATGCCTGGCTCTGTACTCAAATTGCTCCTGATAGGTCCAAGGATGCTAGGGATCGAACCCGGGTTGGCTTTGTGCAAGGCAAATGGCAACCCACTATGCTATCACTCTGACCCCTTATTGAAACTTTTAGAACAGGGAAGAAGTGATGGAAAAATCAGCTTAGGTACTGGTTAGCCCAAAGGCAAAAAACTTAATGATACTTAAATTAGTTTCCCTTGCTTCAGGATAATAGGTTAGCAGAATAAATTTAAGTAGACATTAAGCATGAATATTTTAAATTTATTATTGTTGGTATTCCATGTTTAGATTATATGATACTTTAAAGCATGAACTTATTTTGAAAGATAAAAATACTGATTAAAATAGTGTTGGATTTTATTGTAGAATTTGCTCTTGTATTGGATTTGGTTTTCTGTAATAACTGCTTACAGGATATTGTGTACTCTTTCCCCTTTTAGTATAACAATCATGAAATTCGTTCTGGAAAACACATTGGTGTTTGCATCTCAGTTGCCAACAATAGACTTTTTGTGGGCTCTATTCCTAAGAGTAAAACAAAGGAACAGATTCTTGAAGAATTTAGCAAAGTAACAGGTAAGTCAAACCTATTCAGCAGGGCATGCTATGCTACTTGTAGGAGGAAGATAATTGCTTGGCTTAGTGTCAAGTGTTTCTATTATGCACATCCCAAACAGTGCCCAGGAAGCATAAAGGCTCCTCCTGGTGATTCTCTAGTGGGGCCCAAAGTACACATTGCAGTGATATGTGGGGTGCAAAATCTGCAGAATTGATACTATATTTTTCCAGTTTTAGGGAATTGTGTTACTTTGTCTTTAGGTGCTAGTTGACAAATCTCAGTAGGATTGGTGTATTTGATTTTCCAAACTAGCACAAAAGTAAATAGTCATGCTGTGAGCAAAAATGATTAATGATCAATATGGTAATATTTTTGAATGGTAGGTTTTTTTTTCCCAAAGTGAACGCTGGTACAAAAAAAATTTTTTTTGTTTATAATGTTATCAAATTGCAAACCATAGGAGCATTTGGAAATTTGATACTTGCATACATTTTATTTGATGCTAATATTATGCTTGAAATAAATCTATTGATGGCAGGATTAAGAAATGAGTCTTTAAAGACATAATAAGAAAAATGTCAGGACTGGAATGATAGTACAACATTAATCTGCCTGCTTTGCATGCCACTGACCTGTGTTTGATTCCCAGAATTCCATACGCTGCCAGGAGTAGCCCCTGAGCATCTTTGGATCTGGCCCCCCAAAAGGGGGTTGTCTTAAGTATGTCTCACTTAAACTACCATTTCCCTTAAAGGGTTAGAAATTTTGGGGACTGGAATAACACTGTGGTAAGGCATTTGCCTTGCACGTGGCCAATGCAGGATGGACCCTGGTTCGAATCCGGGCATTCTATATGGACTCCGAGCCCGCCAGGAGCGACTTCTGAGCACAGAGCCAGGAGTAACCCCTGAGCAGTGTTGGGTGTGACCCAAAAACCAAAAAAAAAAAAAAAAAAAAAAAAAAAGTTGGGAATTTTTATGCTTCTTTCTCATTTAAAAAAAATGTAAGCAGAATAATCATTAGGTCTTAAGTACAAAGAATCACATATTGGAAGGTAGGGATTGTGGCTCTGTGGTAGAGTACATGATATGTATGTATGTGGGCCTTAAATTTAATTGTTGGTGTCAGGAAGTATTAAGTAACATTGACATCCTACCCTCCCATACTCTGTGAATGTCTGTGTGTTGGGAATACTGAAAATTGTTAGGAAAGTTACACGAAACAGCTTTTTTTTTTTTTTTTTTTTGGTTTTTGGTTTTTGGGCCACACCCGGCGGTGCTCAGGGGTGACTCCTGGCTGTCTGCTCAGAAATAGCTCCTGGCAGACACGGGAGACCATATGGGACAGGATTTGAACCAACCACCTTAGGTCCTGGATCGGCTGCTTGCAAGGCAAACACCACTGTGCTATCTCTCCGGGCCCGAAACAGCTTTTTTTGAGAATCCCAGAAACTACACCTTTTACATTTTGATATTTGTGTGAATATTCTCTTAAAAGCATTTTATAGTTGTTCTTGCTTGTTACTTTGTCTAATTTTTCTTGAATTGTTGCTTTTTTAGAGGGTCTTACAGACGTCATTTTATACCACCAACCAGATGACAAGAAAAAAAACAGAGGTTTTTGTTTCCTTGAATATGAAGATCACAAAACAGCTGCCCAGGCAAGGCGTAGATTAATGAGTGGTAAAGTCAAGGTCTGGGGAAATGTTGGAACTGTTGAATGGGCTGATCCTATAGAAGATCCTGATCCTGAGGTTATGGCAAAGGTAATGCTAGTCAAGTTAAAAGTTTTTATGATCGTTGTTGGGCGAATGCTGGTTAAGACTAATGTATGCATGGGGGTGCCGGAGAGATAGCACAACAGTACGGCGTTGCCTGGCATGTGGCTGACCCAGGATGGATGGGAGTTTGATTCCTGGCATCCCATATGGCCCCCGACCCTTCCAGGAGTGGTAGTGAAGGATTGCTTGTGTTGTATGATATGTTGGTTTTGTTTTTTTATTTTTGTATGAGGTGCTATGCCTGTGATTGAACTTTTTAAGACAAGCATTCTTATAGAGCCACATCCCAGCCCACTCCTATTTTTGAGTAAACTCTTAAGAGCAATTTTCTTTGAGAATGGTGCCATTAGCTTGCATGATTTTTATGTTGAAAGTTCTACTCCTAAAAATAGTGAACTGTACTGGCTTTAGAAGGGCTGCTGCAGTTACAGGGTTTGGCTATTATTAGGCATCCTGTTTTCAGCAGTTGGTTAAGACATCCTTTGAGAACAAACATCTCTTGAGTCAACACTTTACGCACTGGTACATTAGGTAGTTATTCTGACTTTTTAAGACTCTTCTAAGGGTTATCAATTACCAAATTAAACCGGGAGGAATTTTGTTTAATTTTTCTGGTTTGGGGAGGTAGGTTGGCCACACTTGGATTTAGGGACCTCTCCTGGCTGTATGTTCATACCTGATAGTACTTAGATGATAATGCAGTACTGGGATTGAAAGGGGATGAGCTGTATGCAAAGCAAATGCATTAATCCATGTTCTGTCTCTATCCCAAAGATAAGTGGTCTTGATGACAAAAACATTTTTCTTATGGCCAAAAGACTCATTTGGTTAGCACCGGGATGCTATTTCAAGTATTTCAGGGAAGAAGTGTTAAACTTTCTTAGTTGAAAGGTCTAATTTTGAGACATTGTTTTGTGGGTGTTTAGGATTGAAAAAATTTCTTTTACCAAGTATTTTGCTACATCTACTCTTTTCAAGATTTTAGAATCAAGTGCCAGAGATTATTATAGGAATTAAGGTGTTTGCCATTCATATGACCAAACTCACAAGTCACCACAAAGCCAGGAGTAAGCCCCGAACATTGCCAGTATGAACCAAAAACCAAAGAGAAAAACCAAGGGGAAAATATTTCAGAAGATTCCAAATATTTGCGCATGGGGAAGGAGACAAAAAAAAAAAGGTTTTGGGGCCGGAGAGATAGCATGGAGGTAAGGTATTTGCCTTGCATACAGAGGATGGTGGTTCGAACCTCGACATCCTATATGGTCTCCCGAGCCTGCCAGGAGTGATTTCTGAGCGTAGAGCCAAGAGTAACCCCTGAGTGCAGCCAGGTGTGACACCCCCCCCCCCCCAAAAAAAAGTTTCAAATAGTTGTAGAGGATTAGTGAGTGTCAAGCAGAAGTTCAGTTTATACAGTGGCCACCTGAATTAATGTTGATAATAGTTAATGACCACCTATACTAAGTGTTTAACAATTATACTGTGTTTTATTCAATTAAGATTGTTGAGATATACCCACCTGGTTTTGATTGGGAAATCCTAATTTAATAAAAAAATAGAAATATGTCTTTTTAAAATACAACAGAAAAAAAGTTATCACATACCACATGCTCACTAGTTTTCTTTATTGTTTATTCGCATACATATAACATTTGTTAAAGTCAGTAATATACTCATAGCTAATTTAATGTCCACGGATTACAGTAGCCTTGGTATTGCACAACTGAGTTTGATAGATATATATATCCACCAGAATAGTTGATAGAATGGTTACACTGCTCTGAAACTCCACCGTAATCCACCTATTTATCCCTCCCTCCTCCTAACTGTTGGTAATTTGATCTTTTTACTTTCTCCATAGTTTTGCCTATTCTCAAATGTCATATATTGGAATCATACAGTATGTAGCTTTTTAAGATTATCATCTTTTTTCTTGATTATATGCATTAAGGTTCCTCCATGGCTTTTCATGGCTTGAGAATTCATTTTTTAGCATTGATAAATATTCCATTGTCTGGATGTACCACAATTATCCATTCACCCCTTTCGAAGGACATTTTGGTTGCTTCCAAATTTTGGCAATTATGAATAAGACTGCTATCAGCATCCATGTGTAGGTTTTTGTGTAGACATGTTTCCAACTGATTTGGGTGAATACCACAAAAATTGTTGATGAAGATAGTTGATATTATCATGCATCTAGTTTGTGAGATGTCTCCCAGCGTGGTTGTAATTTGTAATTTTATCAGCAATATTTCTGTTGCTCAAAATATTGACATCAATATTTGATGGTGTTTTGTATTTTGGCCATATTGATAAGCATGTAGTAGTATCTTTTCAGATTGCTGTTTTTTTTTTTACCATTTCTTAGGCTTATTAGATATTATATGTATATCTTTGATCAGGTACCTTTTAAGATTTTGCTTATTAGCTTCAGCAATCATGTTCCATGGTATTTACCCAAATGAGCTGAAAATTCAGTCTTTATATTACTGATGCTCATCTAATAGGTTGTGACTAAAGTTAATTTTATAGTAGGGTAAAGCAGTGCATCTTAGCAATAACATGCATTGGAATTAACAGCTTGTATATGTTTTCAAATTTCAGGTAAAAGTGTTGTTTGTACGTAACCTTGCCAATACTGTAACAGAAGAGATTTTAGAAAAGGCTTTTAGTCAGTTTGGAAAACTGGAGCGAGTGAAGAAATTAAAAGATTATGCTTTCATTCATTTTGATGAACGAGATGGTGCTGTCAAGGTAAATAACTTAGGAAATAATCAGCAAAAAATTTACAAGGTTTTTTTTTTTTTTTTTTTTTTTTTTTTTTTTTTTTTTTTTTTTTTAGTTTTCTAGAATCACCCAGAAATTTCATCGAAACTTAGAGGTCATGTAGTATGTTCAAGATAATCTTTGATCTTAGGTAATTTCATATCTTACTTTGGTCTGACAAAAAATATTGAAAGAATCTCAAATCTTAACAATCCTACTTTTATTCTTTTCCTTCCAACTCTGAAACATTTTTTAAATTTTATAGGCTATGGAAGAAATGAATGGGAAAGATTTAGAGGGAGAAAATATTGAAATTGTTTTTGCTAAGCCACCAGATCAAAAAAGGAAAGAAAGAAAAGCTCAGAGGCAAGCTGCAAAGAATCAAATGTAAGTAACGTATAAGTTTGGGGGAATGAAGTGATAGTTAGGACAGGATTATTATGAGCTTGCCTTTAATGCAGTTGACCCTAGTTTGATTCCTGGCACTTAAATGGCATATCCCAGGCATATCCAGGAGTAATTAAAATATAAAAAAAGAAATTTACTGTTGTAATGCCCAAAACTGCTTAAATTTTTTTTATATGTTTGAGTAATACTTAAAACTTTTAAACAATGTGCCCTGTTCTTTTTTTTTTTTTTCGGGCCACACCCATTTGACTCCTGGCTAAGCGTTCAGAAATTGCCCCTGGCTTGGGGGGGACCATATGGGATGCCGGGGGATCGAACTGCGGTCTGTTCTACGCTAGCGCTTGCAAAGTAGACACCTTACCTCTAGCGCCAACTCGCCATCCCCGTGCCATGTTCTTTTAAAGATAACAAATAAAATTAGATTAAAAAATGATTTATATGTATTTTGGGGATTCACACCTAGCAGTGCTCTGTGTTACTCCTGGCTCTATGCTCAGAAATCGCTCCTGGCAGGCTTGGGGGACCATATGGGATGCTGGGATTCAAACCACTGTTCTTCTGCAGGCAAGGCAAACGCCTTACCTCCTTGCTATCTCTCCAGCCCCATATGTATTATTTTACTTGTGAAGAGTCATTTCTAAGTAACTAGAATATTTTATAATCTAGATGGTTCTGTATTTTACAGAATATTTTTGAATGTTTTCAGTGCTGAAGGCAATAGTTTTACTAATAGATTAAAATTGTGAGTTTTTTTGGGGGGAAGCATTAGGCCACAGTCAGTGCTCAGGGCTTGATTACTCCTGGCTCTGTACTTGGGACATTTCTGACGATGTTTGGGGGAATCATAGGATGTGAGGTATCGAACATGGGTCAGCAGCAGGCAAGGTAAACTTGTGAAAGATTTTAAAGGAATAAATAAAATCCCTGTGATAAACTTTGCTTCCCTTTTTCAAACTGAGTCTTTACCACTTGTGTCCATTATTATCCAAAAGATTTGTATAGTATGAATTGGTTTTGAAAAGTGAGAACAGTCATAAGAAAAGAATAGCTTAATATTGAGTCAGCATGAGTGTAATGTATTGGAACTCTTTTTGTTTTGGGGCCACACACAGTGATGTTTAGATCTGACTTCTCTCTGTGTTCAGGGATCACTTCTGGCTGGGCTCGGAATCATGTAGGATGTAGGGGAGATCACACTTGGGTTGGCTATGTGCAAGGCAAGTGCCCTATCCTGTACTACTGTATTGCTTTAGCCCCTATATCAAACATTCTTTTTAGATCATTTACTCAAAGGATATTTGCTCATTAATATTTATCTGTGCATAATGAACTTAGGAGCTTTAAGTATTTTGTTGTCAGTAAGAGTCATAATTGCTATATAAGGGTGTAAGAATAATTTTATTCAGGGGCCTGAGAGATAGCACAACGGTAGGGCGTTTGCCTTGCAAGTGGCTGACCCTGGACTAACAGCGCTCGGGTTACTCCTGGCTCTACGCTCAGAAATCGCTCCTGGCAGGCTCATGGGGGAGCGGAGGGGAGCATGTGGGATGCCGGGATTTGAACCACCATTCTTCTGCATGCAAGACAAATGCCCTATCTCCATGCTATCTCTCTGCGATTGAATCTTGACTTGATTTGTGGATGCAGAAGCATAGGTTTTAGTTTTTGAGTTTTCTGGCCTCAAGGTTTTGTTTGGTTTGCTTTTGTTTACTTTTGGTTTATACCCCCTGGTGCTTATTACTTAGTTACTTAAAGTTCTGCATTAGGAATTACTTCTGGCAGTGCCCAGGGATATTGTGTAAGGTGTCAGGGTATCAAATCTGGATGGCCTCATGCAAAGCAAGCGCCAACTGTATCTTTGAGGATTCACCAAGGTATTTCTTGCATTGTGATTATTTATGTGGCATCTGCTTGCTCGTAAGTAAATAAATATGTTATCGGGGTTGGTATAAAAGGAAAAAAGAAAACAAGTTTTAACTTTTAGAAGACAGTTGACTGGTTTATTAAGGGGCTCAGCCAGAAAGATAGCACAGCGATAGGGCATTTGCCTTGCATGTGGCCAACCCAGGGCAGATGGTGGTTTGAATCCCAACATACCTTAGGATCCCCCGAGCCTGCCAGGAGCAACTTCTGAGTGCAGAGCCAGGAGGAACTCTTGAACGCTGGTGGGTGTGGCGCCCCCCCCCCCCCAAATATATAGTGGCTGAATGAATGTAAGAATAAAAGGTCATTAGATAAATCATTAGAGATGTTAATAGATATAAGTGGTGATAATAGGCAGAACAAGTCAGATGATGGCTACTTGTGTTACTTGCAGTTTAACTTTTTGCAGTCATTCATGTTTGGGTTTGGGCCAGACCTGTAGGTGCTCAGAGGGTCACCCCTCAATCCTTAGTCAGGTAATAAGTAAAACTTGCCTAGGCTTTTTGTTTCTTGTTTAGGCACCAGTGTTTAAAAGTATTAATACTTCTTTGTGGTACTCTTATACTGCTATTATACATGTGGGGGGGTAGGCCATGCCTTGTGCTCAGGGACATTTCTTTACAATGTTCAGAGAAGAATTTTGGCAGTGGTTTTGGTGGTGCTAGGGAACTGAACCAGGTTTGGCTGCGTGCAGAGCAGTTGTCTTAACCACTGTACTCTTATTATTTATTTTATAATGGGGATGTGGGGCTATATTTGGCAGTGCTTGGGGTACATAGCTTTTTTTTTTTTTTGTCTTGTTTTTAGGTTCATACTAGTGATGGTCAGGGCTTAATAGTCCTGCTTTTAGGGAGCCCGCTTGGTGGAATTTGGGTCAACAGTAGGTAGTTCTGGGAATTGAACCTGGATTGATTGTGTACAAGGCAAGTGCCGTATCTAATGTACTATAGTCACTAATATTTTTCAGCATCAGCACATTGACATTTTGTGATGGTGGAGTTTTGATTTATAGCGACAGTCCTTTGTTTGCATCATAGATGTTTAGCAGAACCACTGTCCTTCCTTTCCACTACTAGATAATAATGCAGACCTTATGAAACAAACTATCCATCCCCACAAATAAGCAACCCATCATGGGGTTTAGTCCCATTTGTGAATGTGTGAGCCAAAACAAACATGAATGCTGTCAAGTAAGGACTACATAGATAGCTCAGGGTTAGTGGATAAATTTTAAGTGTTGGATCCCATTCAATCCTGGTACCATTGGCACCACACTACACCCAGCAGTGAGCTGGGTTGGATGTGTACCCACCCAAAAAAGATATTTATTATAATGACTAGGGAGCCAGAGAGATATAATACAGCATGTATGTATAATACAGCCAACCCTGCCTTAACCTCATAGTTATCTGTTGGCTTCCCATGCCATCTCATAGAGTTCTCCTGGCCACACCATGAGTAGGAATAAACCCTGACACTTCTGGGTATGGCCCTAAAACAAAGTGATCTGGTAGCACAGCACAACAGAATTGGCTAAAGATTTAATAAGACTTAGACCCTTATGAATTTACTATAAAATTATGTGAATAAATAGAATTAAGAATAAATTATTGTAAGAAATGAATTTCAAAATGCCATTTATGGGGGGCCAGAGTTAGTACAGCAAGGCAGGCGCTTTACATATGGCTGAACTGGGTTTGTTCCTTGCCATCCTATATTGTCTTCTTAGCTCTTCTAGAAGTGATACCTGAGTACAGAGCTAGGAGTAAACCCAGAATTTTACCAGGTATGACCCCAAAGCAAATTTTTGTAAAAGAAAGGCGGGGGGGCATTGTTCTATTAGGGAGGCACATCAAGGGTATTTGACTTTCACATTATGTGTTCCCTACAGTCACCATTTTTGAAATAACATTTTTTCAAGTTTGGTAATTTTTTTCTGATAATTGCCTGCTGTTTGGAATTTATACTATAAATGGTAACAGCTCTAGCAACAGATTTATTTTTTGGCTTTCTTGCCCATGCCTTGTGTGTGTTATTTGGGATTTTTCTGACTGAGCTGTGCTCAGGAGCGATCCCTGCTGGTCCTTAGTATCAAATTGAATGGCAGCATTGCTTGCAAAGTAGCCTAATCCCTATATATATCTCTTTTGTTTGTTTTGTGGCCACATCTGGTGACACTTTGTAGTTACTCCTGGCTCTAAGTTTAGAAATCACTCCTGCCAGGCTCTGGAAACCCATTTGAGATGCCAGGCATCAAACCCAGGTCGGCTTCAAGCAAGGCAAACACTGTACCCACTATGCTGTTGCTCCCTTACAGTGTACCCGCTATGCTATT